>NC_044594.1:6439326-6749326 GCF_901933205.1 Camarhynchus parvulus | reverse complement strand
AGCGCTATTGATAATATTTTATTATTCTTCGTTATTTAATTGGGTTTTTTTGCATCCAGGTCTTTGGTCAGTCTGTTCTAACAGCATATTCCAGTACTGAGTGGCACATCAATACTGAATCCCAGAATGAGATACTGCGGATATCAATATTCCTAATGGGACAGGTGGTGACACTGAGAAGGTGACCTGCAGCCACAGGCTGTGGAGGAGCCTCAGACCCACTTATTCCAACCAAAATTTATCATTTTTCCTTGAAAGCAATGGCTGGGACCACCACCCAATACTGCATCCACCCCAAAGAAAGCAAGGACAGGGCAAGAAGTCATCCCTATGAAATCCCAGAATGGGATTCAATGGGATATCTCTCTAAAGAGCACCTACACAAAGTACATAAAAGCAGTCACTGAAATTCCACATGGTCAAATTAATCCTGAGCTTCTCCCAAGAGTTCAAAAAGATCATTCCAATGCCTTTACTTATAGCAGCCTAAAAATGGAGGGGTTTAGTCTTGCTCCCTGGGTCAGGCTTTGCTTTTGGGGTCCATAGTGTGAATTTTAGACAACAAATACAGACACAAACTCTGTAGTTCACATGGAAAAGGTTTCCCTGTTTGTTTTAGGCACACAAAGGCTGGATTTGCTGAGAAAATCGAGGGTTTAAAGCTCAGTAAATAGCAAAGAAGGACACTGTGACCCAGGAAAAAGAGCCAGGAGGTCTCCCCAGTGGGCAGCCAGTACAGTCAGAGCAGAGAGAACAAGCTCAGATCTTCCCATCTCACCCACAACCTGGACAAACCAGCTCCCAGGCTGAATCCCTGAGCATGGACAGAAGGAAGATTTCCAACAGCACAGGTCTGCTGGGGAGCAATTAGAGAGTAAGGACATGGAGGAGAAATGCAATCAATTCCATGGGCATCTTCCCCACAGCAGGCACGGTGGAGGCTGCTGTCCCTCACTCCTTCCTGCTGCATATTGAGGGGCATCAGAGCAGGAAGCAAAGAATTAAATGACAAACCCTGGGACAGGTGGTGACATTGAGAGGGCAAACTCCTGCCACAGGGTGTGGTAGAGTCTCAGTTTCTGTATTCCAAGAAAAATTTATTATCTCTTCCTTGAAACCAAAGGAAGTGTTTGTATCCATTCTGTACCCATGAAAAAAAGGCAAGGACAGACCAAGCAGGAATCCTTACAGAACCCAGAGATTTGGCTGAGGTGTGATGAGAAAACCCCCAGCCACTTTCCCATCCCTAATCCTCTTGTTGCTTCCCAGACATCTACAAAAGGCTTTTAAGAAAAGCAAACACAACTCCATTATTATCGTATAAAGCAATCTATGAACATAGTATTTCTGAAATGCTCTGTGCCTTCAGCTGGAAATTTCAAGGTGCGACAAAAATTGAGTGTTCCTGACTTGATTAGTGGGATACAACAAGAGCACAAGCAGACAGTTTTATTTCCTGGGGGGTTAAAAAAGCCAAAAAATGTAAATTCACTTTTATATGTGAAAGACTTTGAAATCTGGTGCAAAACCTGGGGCAAAAATCTGAAACTGTGAATTTCCTTTGCATCACAGAATATTCCAGGAACAGAATATTCCCAGTCATCAGTGGGATCACTGAATGCTTTCATTTTCATTCCACTGATTTTTATTATATAAAAGAAGACAAAAAAGAGATTGCTGGAAGAGTCTTCCAGTGTACAAAGGGACTCCAGGAGAGCTGGAGAGGAATTTTAGAAAAGGACCTGGATGGACAGGACACAGGGATGGATGGGATATTGGGAAGAATTCTTCCCTGTGAGGGTGGGCAGGCCTGGCACAGGGTGCCCAGATAGTTGCCCCGTCCCTGGCAGTGTCCAAGATCAGGTTGAATGGGACTTGGAGGAACCTGGGATATTGGAAGTTGTCCCTGCCCATGGCCAGGGGTGGAATGAGATGAGCTTTAAGGTCCCTTTGAACCCAAACCATTCCATAATTCTCTGATACTCCAACCTATGGAAATGATATCCACTGGTGACACCATGCAAAACTCCAGTGGAAAAAATCTTACCAGATATTCTGATTTCACTGTAATTGGTGGCGGAAAAGCCTTTCACCACAAACCCAATGCCTGGTGCTCCCCAGCCCTCAAAGAGGAGAAACAGAGGAGCCTCTCAGTGAAATTCAACAGGCAGCTCCATGCAGAGGTAGGAGATGAGGCCCCTCTTTGCACAAGGCATGATTAACCTCTGACACCAGGCATCATTAAACAGAAGAGCTTAAAAGGGAACCATCAGGCTGAAGGACTTACATGAGCAATGAGAACCTGCACAGCTCCACGGCAGAATAGAACAAACCCTTGTGCTTTCAGAGAAAGAAACTTCTCCAAGTGGGATGTGTTGGCAGTGCTGGGCTAATGGCTGGACTCAGTGATCTTAGAGGTCTTTTCCAACCTCAGAGATTCTGTGATTCTGTGATTGTAACTCTGCAGCCACATTCTGAGAAGCTTCTTGGACCTTCCCCAGACTCCCATTTTTCAGAAAAGAGGGCAGGGGATGAGCTGGCCCACTGATCCTGCAAGTCCCACGCTAGTCCAAAAACCAGGAGTACTGAAAAGTAAATGACAAAACCCTTGTGTTCCCATGACAGGGTCGCTGGAAGCGTGGCACTGACTTGTCCCTTTTAATGAGTGTTAATGCTCCCCTTTCATTTCTGTGGCCATGGGATGCCAACACATTTATCTGTTTTATGTGTCTCCGTTCAATTTCAAGAGACATTTCTTTGGACATCGAACATTGTAATTTGCGCTGGCTCCCCATTGCGAATGGCTGAAGTCGGAAAAATCACCGAGTGAGTGATCAAACACATTATAAAAATAGTCAGGCAAATGCACCACTATCTTCTTCTCAAGAGCCATTTATAGGGGCCAATCCTAAAGCCATTGAAGTCAATGGAAAGACTCCTGCAGAATTCAATGGGGTTTTGATCGAGTCCTTATTGTGCTATCCATAAGAAATAGGTCAGATATTTATATATAGTCTTGAAATGTTGTGTGCCACCATGCTGGCAGCTTGCCTTTTGAGGCGCAGCCTCACTTCTTGCCGTACCTGCTGCAAAGCTGAGGACTTTGCAAGTCCAGCTTCCAAACCTTTCCCCCTTTGGCACCACTGCCATGTTGGCTTCCACCCTCAGCTCTTCCTTCTCCTGCATGAAACCCACACCAGCACCTTCCTCCCCTGACCTGGGAATGGTTTCATGCCCAGCCTGTGCTCCCCTTGCACATGGTGGAAAATTGCTCCTGGAATCCACACGTAGGAAATAACACAGGATGTGGAGCTGAGCAAGAGCTGCACCATTTAACGAGATCCTGTTATCAAACCAACCCACCTAAACAGGGGCAAACACTCGTGAGCACAAACTATTCCAGCTTGAAAAGGGCTTGTTCCAGCCTAGCCCTAAATAAGTTCCAGATCAAGTTGAAACAAATTAGAGCCCTTCATGCTCACATGTTTTCCAGCTTAAAGATATTGGGTTAAATTCATATAAACAAGGAGATGAGTCTTGTGCTGTTGGCACAAACCTTCATCACACACACCTTGAGAGCACAACTGCAAATCAACCACCTAATTCTGCATTCAGGATGTGCTGCTTTGTGATGACTTGGGAAGGGGCTTGAAGCAGATTCGGGGAATATATTTCAACTGAACACAAAGCCTTCCAGTGAATTAATTGTTATTTGTTACCAAAGTGACTTCCTTCTGTCCCAGTTTTAGTTTAGACAAGGCTTTAAAACCAGTATTTTCTGGGGAAACAAACCTCACCTTTCTTCATCTGACGCACCCACTGGTTTTTGAGTACTGTGAGATGAATAAAAGCAAACCTCAGCCCTT
Source organism: Camarhynchus parvulus (assembly GCF_901933205.1). NCBI lineage: Eukaryota > Metazoa > Chordata > Aves > Passeriformes > Thraupidae > Camarhynchus > Camarhynchus parvulus. The sequence goes on along the minus strand of NC_044594.1, from coordinate 6,745,460 downwards.
CAAACCATTATTCATAAGCGTAAATTTATACAAGTGAATCATCCCACTGGAAGTGGTAATACCTCTCATGTACTCTGAGTGAAATACATGGCTGTTTACCAATTAGTCGGACTGCAGTAGGTTTAGTTGCTGTAGTTCCACGTTAATTATTTATAACACTTTGCAGTACCACCAGTAAATGTACAGAAGCATCTTCTTTAAAAATAATGAGACCTTAGTCCTGTGCAAAGTCCCTGCAGCAGCTGTTATTAAAACTTCAGTGAAGCGAGAGAAGAAATGGATGTTTTTGCATCTGCAGCATGAGCAGCAAACTTCTCCTGCCTTGGATTTAGCCTTTGCATGGTTTCATCCTTTCAGGAAAAATCAATGAGGAAAAATAGCAACATCTAGGTTTTCCCTGGCCCTTTTATTACCAAAAAAAAAAAAAAAAAAAAAAGGACACTTTGGGAATGTGTCACTTTAATGACTTGTCATTTTAAGCAGCCAAGGACCAGGAAATGGGCAAGCAGCTCTGAGGTGCCCTAATGGAGCTTAAGGTAGGTGTTCTTGTAGGATCAATTTGACTGCAGCTAAGTCCTACTTCTTGGCATGGATTTGATGAATGCTGGGCATGGCTTAAAGATGAGATAATCTGCTCAATTTATTCTTATTATTTATTTGCTATCCTTGTGACAAAATGAATTATGGTTCTGCACGGAGCCAGAAGCAGGGATAAAGTTACCATTGGGGAAGAATATGTCACTGTAATGGGATCTTTGCTTTTTTCCTTCCCCTGAATGAAATCAGCACGCTGAAAAAACGCTTCACACATAACCTAAAGGAATCATTTCCAGACAGCAGAGGGGTAAACTGAGCCTTTTTGCTTCACTGTACAAACACAATTACTACAACAGCAGCTTAATACAATTGTTTATACAGATGTCTCGTGTTTCCAACAGCCAGAAATATCCTTGTCTTTCTAGGAAGCGATGCAGGGCTCAGCAATCCTGCCGTGGGGATGTGCCAGGGGAGAAGAGGGGTGGATAATGGGGCTGATTTGGGGGATCTCATTGATCTCCACTTGCCCCAGACCCTAGTCTTTCATCCCAGGTTTGCCTCCCATATGTAACAGCTGAATCATGGAATCATTTGGGCTGGAAAAGCTCTCTAAGACCACTGAGTTCAATCATTAACCCAACACTGCCAAGGCCACCACTAAACAATGTCCCCGAGTGCCACATCTACATGATTTTGCAATCCCTCCTGGAATGGGGACTCCTACATTGCCTTGGGCAGCCTGTGCCAGGACTGGACAACCCCCTCCATGCAGAAATTTTCCCAATATTCAACCTAAACCTTTCTTGACACAACTTGAAGACATTTCCTCTCCTCCTGCCCCTGTTCCCTGAGAGCAGAGCCTGGCCCCTGCCCTGGCTGCTCCCTCCTGTCAGGAGTTGTGCAGAGCCACAAGGTCCCCCCTGAGCCTCCTTTTCTCCAGCCTGAGCCCCTTTCCTAGCTCCCTCAGCCACTCCAGACCCTTCCCCATCTTTGTTACCCTTCTTAGGATGCATCATGGGACAACCTGTATGAACAAACACCTCCACCATCAGCAGATGGTACCTAAACCCCCTGGGCATGAAGCCAGGACAGAATCATCAGATACCCTGAGTTGGAAGGGATCCATAAGGATCACCAAGTCCAGCTTCTGGATGGACTCACATTTTGCTGTCTCCTTGCCATAATGAGATACTTGCCTTCGGCTTCCACTCCCCACCCTCATCAGCAGGCAAACCTTCCCCTGCCATACAACTTGCCAGTGGATAAACCCAGCAGCAGCAGCAACAGTCTGATGTTCTACATCCCACAGCCCATTAATTTACCATCAAAGGGGTGTTATGAGGATAAGGGCGTTAATGATGGAGCCTTTGGATGTCTGATTGTTAGGCAGCTGAGGGTGCGTCAAGGAACGTGGCAGACAAGTGCTTCAATTTGCTCCCTACACACAGCTCCGTGTATTAACCCTTCACCAAGGCTTTGTGTTTATTTTCCTTCGCATAAAGGAAGGGCACAAGCCCTTTGAAGAGCTGAGCTGCAAGAAGAACACACAAGGTTAAAGCCCTGAAAAGTCCTGATCAAGGAGCCGACTGGATTACAGCCAAAGCTGCGGCAAATTTCTCTCTTTCTTCCCCGACAGGGATCTAAACACAAAAGGAATAGGTTTTTGGGGGGAATTCCATCTAATTCCATCAAATCCTTTTTGTCATTTCCTCACCATCCTTTAAACATCTGACAAGACCAATCGACCGCGCCAGGCACGGAGGGAATCGCAGCACCGGGGCTATAACTCTAAGTTCATTAAGCGTGAATTATTATTTGAGCCAGCCTCAATTTTCACCAGCAGAATTAGACATTCCTAAAATAATGTCCCTGACACATGCAGAAAATGGGCTTTACGGCTCTCACCTTGAACTCCACCAGAACTCCCACCTCATCTGTTACCCTTCCACGGGCAGGAGACGGAGCGCGCCGCTGCGGCTTCACCTTTAATTATGCCAGGTATTTAAGGGCTAATGTTCATAGAAGAGGAGTATACGAGGCAATAAATGGCTTTTGCAGGTGATTAAATGCCCAAGCAGAACAGAGGCACTTGATAAGTGCAGAGGCCGTTTGCTCGATTATGTTCCCGGCGCTGTGAACTTTATTCCAGCTCCCCGATGAGGAAGAGGAATATTCAACAAGAGAAAGGAAAACATCAATGGACTGAGTTTTGCATATCAAATATATATTTTACACATATGTAATTCATGTATTTTTTTCTTCACTTTACATTGAGGTTTGCTCGGCCCAAGTGCAACAGCTTCAGAAGTTTAAATGACAGGTGAAATGTCACAAATCACCCGGATCAAGGGGGATTTCAGCCCAGATTCTTGTTGCAAGCCACCCCTCCCTACAGCTCCTTTCCACAGAGTGAACCCATGGAGCAAGGAGAATTTAAAACAGGTTGCAAGGTTTGCTGATGCTATTGATTCCCCCAGGGGCCAGTGGGCAGCGTGAGGTGCCAGAGGCTCAGGGAAGCTCTGAGGACAACAGATGAGGCATAAACCGTAGGACAACCAAGTCTGGACAAGTCTTTTGCACCAAAAAACATCCCAATGGGTCTGGCTGAGCCTCTGCTGGCGTCATACGATGGTTGTGTGGAGAAAAAAGTCAGCTTTACATCAAAAATTTGATTCTTATTGAGTGCTTAAATTCAATTTGGGGCTCTTTATATAGTATTGCACTGCAAAAATCTTTATTTTAATGTATATTTTCTTGGTAATGGTGAGGAGTCTCCAGAAATATCTTTGTATCAGCAATTCCTTGCAGTTGCAGCCACAGCCTGGAAGCTGCAAAAGCAGCTTTAAATCCCACTCTGGCCATATGTCCAGCAGCACAAAAAATCTATAACTCTATTTCGCATCGGGTCACTTCCGCCGGCGTGACTAAGGACATCAGCCCCATGTGTTAGGAGATATCCATTCCTTCCTGCCAGTGCCTAACTGAGAGCTTTTCCTCGCCATAAAATCACACACAGAACCCTCCTCAGAGCTTTAATTTCCTCACATCACTGCAGAGCCCAGAAACCTGCCTGTTTTTGGCCAGCAGCACATTTGGGAGCTGCCCCTCTGCAATCCCCAGAAGTGTGTGAAATCCCAGCACTCCATCACCCATCCCAGTATCTGGAATAGATTCTCCACATACAGCAGATATTTGGCCTGTTTTTTCCTTCCCCTCAGTTAATTCTGATCGTTATCTCTCCGGGACGACACTGCCATTGCCACACACAAGGCCACAATCTAATTTATCCAGTTCCTTTTCATAACTCCCAACGCTCCATTATTAGGGCAACTTTATATTTCTCTTGCAGTCAAAGGCCACAGCCCCAGTCACCCCATGTTTCAGACCATTAAGAAATAAGTTAAACAACATTAGCCCCCAGAGGAAATTTGAAGCCCACGACTGCTAAGCTTTTGCTGCAATGAAAATTGATCTATTTGTCTTATTTTCCATTTCCCGTCAAGTAGAGAGTTTGCAGCTCCTAACAAGGCTTGGCCATGCATGACTTTCACATCCATCGTATCCTTGGTAGGGCATACAAAGCTTCAGACTCTTCCAAGCTCAATTATTATTTAAAGAATCAATTAAAAATATTTAACATAAAGCTATTGAATGAAAAATCGTGCTAAGGTTCAACAAGAGCATAGGAAGATCAAGAGAAATGGACTCAAGTGATACCAAGGGAGGTTTAGTTTGGATATTGGGTAAATCTCTACACTGAAAGGATTGGCCCCTGCTGTCCAGGACAGGGATGAATTTGACATCCCTGGAAGGATTTAAAAGCCATGTAGATGTGGCACTTGGGGACATAGACAATGGTAACCTTGGCTGGTTTGGTTGGACTTTGGTGACCTTAAAGGGCTTTTCCAACCTAAACCATTCTATGATTTTGTTTTCCCTCTCCTCCTTGTTTGCCTTCCTCCCATGAAATCCTTTCTACAAATAAAGCCCAAAGATCATCACTACAACCTCATTTTTCTTCTGAATGGGAAAGGAGCATCCTATTCTGGTAGGAACAGAATAAAACAGTTCTGTGCAAGCCAAATATTCATCTTTCTTCTGCCTTGCTTGCACTCACTGCTGAGCTCTCTGTTGTCAGTGTTTGTTTCCTACCTGCAGAAATGGATGTTTCCATTGAAATCCCATTGGTTTGGGATATGTTGCCAGCAGTGCCCAAAGCCAGATGCTACAGGAGGTGGAAAACCCCTTCCAGTGCCCATCCTGGTTTGCAATACTGCACTCTCCTAATAATTTTCCTCTCCTAACTCCAAATCCTTGATCTCCTGACTGCTTGTCAAGCAAATGGGTTTGGTCACAGCCAATTTTGGGAGTAAAACAGTAAAAAAATCACATCTCCTTCTCCTGCTTCTCACCTTAGTGTGCAGTGCACCCTGACAGGTTTGGGCAGGGGATGGAATATCCTGGGGTTAAAGCACACAGAGACAGCAGGACCTACCAAAATATACCCACACACCACTGTTTGCAACTTTCCCTCCACAATTCCAGATTATTTCCTGTACAGTCTCACTGCAAAGACTAAAAACCAAGGTGACAAGATCAGATTAATTTGTCCAGGGGACAAATCTCCCCTGTCTTTTCTAGGAAAAAAGGAGAAGTGGAGATGCAGCCCTGACTTTGGCAGGACCTGACACTCAGTGCTTTGGTCTAGTTGAAAAGGTGGTGGTTGGTCAAAGATTGGACTCCATGACATTGGAGGCCTTTCCCAATTTGATTGGTTCCATGATTCTATCATTTGGAGAGTCCCTTGATCCAGGAGAGGACATTCCACCCATTCCCAGCAGAACCTGTGAGATGTTGCATTGGTTTGAGCACAGTTTCAGGACTTTGGGACCACAGAGAGCTGCAGCCACTGCTCCAAGCAGAGAAAAGCCTGGGATTTTCAGAATCTGGAAAAATTTGGAGCAGCCTGAGCTAGCACACCACCTGGTAAGTTCAAGGGTTGCTGTCCCCAGCAGCTGTCTCACCACCTCTCCTTGGCCAGATGTGTTGAGGTAGGACTCAGCAGCATGAGAAGCAAATCCTGAAGGGCAGTAGATGTTCCCAATTTTGCATTAACTCTCTGCTGGAGCCAGTGGCAGCTCAGGAGCCCTCTTCCATGATGTTCCCAGGTCCTGGATGCAGAGGTATTTGTGATATTAGGGACACCCACTTCCTCCACCTCCTCCTGCAGCTGAGACTCTGAAAAAGCCACTTTGCTGCTATTTTATTTTCCCCAAACATATCAGTCTCAGAGAAGATATTTTCTCCCGTCACAGATTTTCCCTCAATAAAATGTGACATTTTCCTGCCTTCACCTATTTATTGCACAACACGAGCTCATTCTCTGGTGCCGATTTACATGCAGAACTTTTCAAATTTGTTTTATTTTTTAATTGGGGAAGGAACTCTGCTGCTTTGGTTGCATCCTGACAATTTAAAACCCTGGAGCGAGCTGTTTACGGACTGCCAGATTTCTGTTTAGCACTCTCCACATCTCTCTTCAAACCTCAGTCTTCCTTTATAACCTTGGAAAAATCACAGGGGGATTATTCAGGGAGTTTTTATTAACTTGGACCACGCGTTTCCCCTCGGCTCAGCTGCCTGTGAAGTGGGAATAGGGAGAGCTGCTCTATTACCTGTGGGGCAGCTCTGTCTCTGGCAATCAACCTGTGCAGCGCTTGGCATGAGGATTCCTGACGTCAGGGTGGGACTTTTGGGCAGCTGGAGGAATGTGATGACAAATAAGATTTGCGAGAGAGGTAGATGAGATCTTGTTAGCTCTCGGGCAGAGGTGATAATAGATAAGATAAAACCGACATGCCCACGCTGCTGTAAAACAAGAAGGGTCGGGCCACTCTCCTGTACCAATTTGCAGCAGAGGAGGATGAAACCCCAGAGAATGTCCCAGGGAAATAGGTGCTACTCTGAGCACAGCGTGGGGAGCTGCTTATTTACTGATGGCAAAAAGTGTGGAAGCAGCTGCAAGGAGCCATCAACCTGTGATTGCCCTGGAAAATAATCCCGTCTCCCTGCCTCCCCACGATCAAGGCTGGAGGAAAATCAATCCAGAGCTGAGATTGGATACAGTGATACAATATTTATGGCTTTGGCACTCGAGCCAGGCACTGCCTGCTGAGGAGGGGATGAAGTGCAGTTCCTGGTGTGTCCCATGGGTGCCAGAGTGATGTTCAGATGGAGCGGGATCCATTTGCATCCATGGAGCCTGCCCTCTCTGCCAGCCCTGCTCTAGCCCAGGGATTTAGAGCAAGGCCATAAATACATCACTGTCCTACAATTCCATCTACATTTCCATGTGCATGAACACAAGGCAAGGAATAGGGTTCCAAAGACATGATATTCCTGCTCTTCCAGGGAATTTCCCTGACCAGGGCAGGTGTTCCATGCATGGCCGCCCTGCAGTGACCACTGCCAATGAACATTGGCAGTCTGTCCTGCCATTCCACAGACTTGATGGTCCCACTGGCCTGGGCCCAGCACCAAGGCAGTTGGAAGCTGGATGTGACCTTCACACTGGAGTCTTCCAGCCACTGTGACAGAAGAGACACAGGCAGGGGGTAGCAGGGGAGGGGAGGAACAAACAGATCCTGCTGGAACGTTCCCAGGTTTATGAGGGCTTTGCAATTCCTTTAAACCAACGTGAAGAGCACTGAGCACCCAACTCCTTGCTTTGCCTGCTGAGAGCATCAAAGAGATGCTCATCCTGGCACACACATGCACAGGGCAGGGCACAGAGGGAACAAGGAGGGCACAGAGGGAGCGAAAAGGGCACAGAGGGAGCAAGGAGGGCACAGAGGGAGCAAGGAGGGCAAGTCCAAAATTCCAGATACCAACCCTCAATTCTACCAGAAATAGCCAAACCAACCCTGCCCCATCAGCCCGACCACCAGCCCAGCAATACCACCAAGTCAAGCCATGGTGATTCTCCAAGAGCATGGAAAACGCTCAAAGCAACAACTCCTTGCTTTGCCTGCTGAGAGCATCAAAGAGATGCTCATCCTGGCACACACATGCACGGGGGAGGGTACAGAGTGAACAAGGAGGGCACAGAGGGAGCAAAAAGGGCACAGAGGGAGCAAGGAGGGCAAGTCCAAAATTCCAGATACCAACCCTCAATTCTACCAGAAATAGCCAAACCACCCCATCCCAGCAGCACCGCCCAATCAAGCCATGGTGATGCTCCAAGAGCATGGAAAACAGCAATGGTGCACCCAGCCAATCCTACCCAAACATCATCAGCAAGGGCACCATTCCCCCTCCCAAGCCACCAGCCCCCTCCATCTCCAGAATTTATAGGGCTGTCCTGGTGACACACCGCCTCCGTAAGTGCAGAATGGCAGTTGTAAAAAATCCCATTTGCCAGCGTATTAGAATCCTATTAGCGCTCCCGGTGGAGAAATAACACCGGCCCTCCTGGAGGGATTAAAGGGACTAGGACTCAGCCTCCACAGTTTTATGGCCCTCTCCCCCATTTGCTGATCAAACTGACAGATATAAAGCTGAAGGCGAGAAGTGTCCTTGGCCCATAAGCCCCACAGCAGGAAAATGCCTTTGAAGAAACATGAGTGCCAGTAAGGAGTGCTGCCAGGAAAGGGAAAGGAGCCATTCCTTCATCCTCACAGCATCCTCTCCATCAACCCTAATTCTGGTGTAGAAAATGCCCAGGGAAGGGAAGGGAAGGGAAGGGAAGGGAAGGGAAGGGAAGGGAAGGGAAGGGAAGGGAAGGGAAGGGAAGGGAAGGGAGGGGAAGGGAGGGAAGGGAGGGAAGGAAGGGAAGGAAGGGAAGGGAGGGAAGGGAAGGGAAGGGAAGGGAAGGAAGGGAAGGAAGGGAAGGAAGGAAGGGAAGGAAGGAAGGGAAGGGAAGGGAAGGAAGGGAAGGGAAGGAAGGGAAGGAAGGGAAGGGAAGGGAAGGGAAGGGAAGGGAAGGGAAGGGAAGGGAAGGGAAGGGAAGGGAAGGGAAGGGAAGGGAAGGCCCACAGGGCAGTACCTCCCAGACACATCCCTGTGCAAGGCAGGGTGCTGTGGATATGGCCCAGCAAACCCTGACTCGTCTCTTGGCTGTTTACAGGATCTGTTTTCACAAACACAGGAGGCTGTGTAATTACTGGAAGGATCACTCATAAATATCTATTGATTGTCTGGGAATTATTCAGGGGAAAATGGCTATTTCATAAAATAAAGCCCCATCCACAAAATTGTTCAAGGCCAGGCTAGATGGAGTTTGGAGCAACCTTCGTAGTGGAAAGTGTCCTTGCCCATGGCAGGGGGTGGAACAAAATTATCTTTAAGGTCACTTTCAACCCAAGCCATTTCTTGATCCTCCCTTACACCCCAAACCAGCTGCAGATACATTTCACATGCAACAGGCTCCTCCAACACATCTCCCTGCAAAATATCCTCCTCCTCCTCCACAACATGATTTTGCTTCTTTTTGTGGCCCTGGCATAAGAATACTGAGCCAGAGCAGGGCTGAAAATACCTCAGCACGAGGAAAGGTTGGGTTTTATTCCCTCCAAAGACACACACAGCACACAGATGCTCCCAGGGTGTGTGTGCTGCCTTTTGGGATCTTCAGGGAATTGCCTGCCCACTGGGAGCCCCGTGCAGAGGAGACAGTGTGGATGGAGCTGGACTGGGAAGCCCTGGCAGCATTCCCAACCTCTGGGTTCACCAGTGCAGCGTCCTGGGGAGAATAAATAAATAATTGCAGACTGCTTGCTCAGCACTGCTGTAAATAGTTCATGAGTTCCAGGAGATTTATTTCCCTCTTCTCGCCTTAACGAGCCCACAGCCACCATGGAGGGGTGGGGAGGTTCACAGCCTCCAGCCACCAAGCAGGGCTACCAGGGAGCCCTGCTATGCACAGCACTGGCCAGTGGGGTTTTTGGGAAGACCACTCACAGACCCACTGGCATCAGCCCATCCAGCACCTCATGCTTGTGCCTGTCCCCAAACCCAGGATTTACAGGTCCACATGCCAATGAGAAAATGCTTTTTGCTCCCCTGGAGGATTTGTTACGGGTCCTTGGCAGGATCCCAAGTGCTGCCTGCTTTCCCCTTGAGATGGCTCTATCCACCAGCCATTAGGGAGACACTTCCCAAGAGATTTACAGTGTGGTCTCGCACAAACCCAGGAGACCCAGGCGGGCTCCCAGGGAAACAGCCTGTCCCCAAGGGATTTGCAGTGCCAAGAGGACATGGGGAGTATTAAGAGCTAATGAAGAGATATAAGTGTGACAGCCACCCCAGGGACAAACACAGCTGAGACTGCACAAGGAGGCAGGTATTCATCCAAGCTTTCATTTTGAGGTCCCTGCTTTATTTCCAAAGCAAACTTGGTCAGACAGAGTTGTTCCAGGAGAATTTCTCCCATGTCACCTCTCCCTTGGAGCCATCTAACAAAGGGACCAGCAAAGTGTGCGAGCTCCAGCAGGCACCCACCCCTCCTCACAGCAGCTCTGGTGCTGTAAAGGCTTTATCAATCCCTGGAGCCATCCAGCCTCCCCTGCTAGGTCTCTTTATTATGTGCCTTGACATTTCCAAGGGTTATATTTCCGCCTGTGAGAACCATCAGTCCAGCAGCACACAGTAATATATGGAGTAATAGAGTCTCAGCACAGCAGGTTTAATCTCATATTGCTGAAGCCCCTGGTGTCCTAGCTGAAGTAAGTTTGTCATTAGGAATTCCTTTCTCCCGACCTTGTTTTGTTTGGGGTTATTATTTTACCCCTAAAGAGAAGAGAAACACTCGAGATTGATTTATGACTCTCCCGTTTCTTCCTGTGCAATGCAAACTGGAGAGGAGAGGAGAGGAGAGGAGAGGAGAGGAGAGGAGAGGAGAGGAGAGGAGAGGAGAGGAGAGGAGAGGAGAGGAGAGGAGAGGAGAGGAGAGGAGAGGAGAGGAGAGGAGAGGAGAGGAGAGGAGAGGAGAGGAGAGGAGAGGAGAGGAGAGGAGAGGAGAGGAGAGGAGAGGAGAGGAGAGAGAGGAGAGGAGAGGAGAGGAGAGGAGAGGAGAGGAGAGGAGAGGAGAGGAGAGGAGAGGAGAGGAGAGGAGAGGAGAGGAGAGGAGAGGAGAGGAGAGGAGAGGAGAGGAGAGGAGAGGAGAGGAGAGGAGCCCAGTGGCTGCTCCCCCCGCCAGCCAGCACAGCCACACTGGGTGACACCCCAGGGTCCCTCTAGAGCCCTGGGCAGGGTCAGAGCCCAGTGCAGCAATGACTCCACAGCTTCACCCCAGCAGATTCTCCAGCAGAGCTCAGAGCCATGGAAGATTAATGATCAGTCCTGGTGCATCCACTAATTTGATGAAAAAGGGGCAAGGCAGGGGAGAGGAATATAATCAGGATATTTTCTACAGTGCCAACCTGGATTTGGAGGGACAAAGCAGCAAATAGGGCAGCAGAGACTGGACATTCAGAGTTCCTCTGTGCCTTTTTTGGGCTATCCAAGGGAAAGGGGTTGAGCCCTAAAAGCTGGCAGCGTTCAGTGCAGATCAAAGATATGCTGGAGGAAATAACCTGCCTGGACAGGAGAGGGGCCCAGCACTCCCATGCCCATGGATCACATTCCTACATTCTTTGGAGCCTCAAATTTACCTCCCTACCCAAACACAACACTTGGGAGAAAACACCAGTATGAAATCAGTTCATTTTCTCTGGGTATCCCAAGCATCTGGGAAAGATCATAGAATAGAATCATGGAATAGCTGGAGTGGGAAGGGACTTTCTAAATGTAATCCAGTCCTGCCTGTGCATCCCAGCACCTCCCCACAGCTGCCACAGCCACGAGAGCATTTCCACAGGAGCCCAGAACAAGGTTTGAACACGTGTCTCTAGATCCCTAATGTGCTGTGCCCTGATGGCCGTGAGGCTTTTCAGGCTGTTACACAAAAACCAGGATTAAACTAAGCCCGGTGACGGGGCTGGCAGCCTTCTGCAGCCATCTAAGGGCAAGAGGGCCCAGGGGACAGAGCAGCTTTGAGCTCCACAAAGGAGGGGATGAGGTGGAGAGAGCTGGGACAGGGATGCACGTGGTAGTGCCAGACACCAGCCTGAAAGCCCCACACAGAGAGGCTGCCCCACCACACCCAGCTGCAGCTGGAAACACCACCACAGCCTCCAGCCCCTCAGAGCCCTTCCCAGTCTCCTGGGATAGATGGGTGATACTGGAAGGCTTTATCTCAGACCCCCAAAGCACAGGAAAATCAGGGAAAGTGCCAAACAGACCATTCCCAAACAGAAGCAGCAGCTGAATGAAAGGGCTTGGGAAGCCTGTCCACACTGGGGGCCTTGGGAATAGGTTTTGCTGTGCTGTAGGAGCTTTACTCCTTGCTGCATTTGATAGCTGCTTTCCCCTGGAGCACAGTCATCCCTGAGATCACAGCTTCATGGAGGAACGAGATAAAAAGGTGCCAGGAGTGATGCCAAAACCCCTTAATCCATCCAAGGCTAGCTGACATTTCCCAGCTGAAATCTCTGGCTCTATCAGAGCGGGAGGTGCTCTGGCAGGTACCACATAGCAGATCTGAGGACATGGACACAATGTGAGGCTTCACTCTGATGTCCTGGCCATGCCAAGGAGCTCAGTTGGCCTCTGCAATCCATAGATTTCAATTTGGGAAATGAATTGTGGAAGTTTAGGGGTGCCTTGGGGGTCATCCAGGTGTATCCAAGCAAGCAGGGGCCACATGGACTTGCAGAAGTCCTTTGGTGTTGGGAAAGGTGAAACAGGAAAGCCTTATAAATATGATTGTCCCACAAAAGATTTTGAGAATATCAAAACTATAAGTGAGACTGAAATGAAAGCAAGCTTTGAGATACCTCAGTTACTGAACAACTGGAAAACAATGGTGTGGCTGGCTGAAGGTAATCTCCTTTTGATGGAACAACACCCTCTGCTTGCAAACAGGCCCAAGGGTCAGAGCAGACCCTACAGCTTGGCAGAAGGGCCCAAAGAGGAGTTTTTAGGGTTTAAAATGTAACACAGGATGGTAATGTAATGATTCTTATAGGCTGTATGTAAATGCTGTAGGATTTGTATCTTGTACTAGATTGGTTAGTGAGAATTAGAATATTCAACACACAAGAAGATTTATTGCATTGTAACGGGAACTTCACCTTGGTACCCCTTTTACTCCCTTACTCTCTCACCCTCTCATCCTCTCTCCCCCTCTCTTCTCTCAGGCCTGCTCTGAGCTGTGGCTGGAGCTCCCAGCAGGGCCCTGCACCCAGGCCCTCTGCAATAAACCACAAGTTCCAAGCCCTGGCTTGAGAGATCTCTCATCTCCGTCTGTCCCTACTGTCCTACCCCTCGACGCTCCTACACTTTGGGGCAACAAATGCTGCTGGAAAAACCAAAAAAAGTGGGAGTTTCAGGACAAACCCATTGCAGCTCTGCACTGGCTTTTATAGCCTCCAGGAGCCAGCAGGTACGAGCTGGAGGGGAATGAGGTTGAGCTGAGCACGGCACCCTCCGGTTCTGGGGATGTGCACCCGCTGTGTGCCGTGATGGCAGCTCATCCTGACTGCCCATGGCAGGAAGGACACCACTGCCTCATGAATATGCAGAGACAGGGTCAGAATTAACATCTTTAATGAAATTAAACTCAGGCGACAGCGTTCTTTGCCTGACCATGGTTTGGGAAGCATGGGGAAAAGCTGTGCTGGAGAGAAGCAGGCCCTGGAGACTGCCTGGCAAAAATATCCTTCCCTCCTCCTGGCATCTGCCCTCCTCTCCCAGCCCTATCCCCATCAGAAGACACAGAAAGATGCCTATGCCAAAGCCATGGCAGCGCTGGGAGCATGAGGACCAAATATTGAAGGTTTGTTGTATCTCTGACACGATGAGGGTCAGATCCAGTGACCCTGGAGCAGCCTGGGAATCCCAAAATAGCATGGCTGGGATCCCCAGCTGAGGCTGGGGACTCCCCAGGTATCAGCACAGCCTCTAGCAGGAGAAAGGGATCTGCTCACCAGCAAACCAATGACTGCTGTATTGATTACATTTCAATTAGCAGAATTCCCATGGGATGGTGGGCTGGGTAGAACTGGAGAGGCCATGGCAGGGCTGGTGGGACTATTGAGCCTGCCTTGCAGACAGAAACATCCCAGCCCAGAGGCACTTCTTGTGCCTCTTGCCACAGCAAGAATGCCCAGAAAGAATGGCCTGAAGACTCTGTGTTATATGAGTAGAGCCCTGTGCTATGAATCCCAGCCATGCTGCCAGGTCCTGGTGCACATTCCTATTTTCCCAGCTCCTTTCTTCCTTCCCAACCCACTCATTTGTACGCCAATCAGGATGGCAATCAGTCCTTCCCATGGGCACTGGGACCAAGGCTCAGCCTCACAGCCCCAGCTAAAGCAAGAAGGTTTTTTCTGGTGCAGAAGTGATCCCTGTCTATCCTTACCGAGTCTCCAGTGGTAAGGGCATAGAGAGAGCCATAAATCAAGCTTGGGTGTTTCTCTTCTCTTTAGGGGTAAAATAATAACCCCAAACAAAACAAGGTCAGGAGAAAGGAATTCCTGGCCTCCCACTGCCAGGAATACACTCTGTTTAATCTGCACCAGCAGCCCTTTCAGACGCTCTAGCTCCATCAATAAGAATTTCCACAGGCAAGAAATTTCAGGATCAGTGACTTCTCTCACACAGAACATCCTGACCCAGCCCTCAGATATTGCAGCATCTCACCAATGCCTTTCCCACAAAGGTTTGGGGCTGGCCAGCCCAAACCCCAGATCCCTGCGGGGTTAAGAGACCCTTACGGCACTGAAGGATGCTGAAGTTTCTCCCTCTCTTTTGTCAGGTCAAATTTACTGCAACAGGAGAATGTTTCAGGAGAGATTTGTCATTGTTTGTGGCGGTTTGGAAAGCTCCTAAATATGCTCTGTGCAATCGTGAATGTAAATTGAATAGAAGCAAAAGCAATTTGCGAGGCATTAAAATCCCTCTGCAGGTTCCTTTGAAGTGATCGATGTCTCAAACCACGATGTTATCTCCACGTAACCGAGCTGGGCAACGCAATCCAATCCCTGAAGTCATTCCCTTCTCAGGTAACTTATCAGCCCATGGACCACATTCACTGCCGACCTCTGCAGGCATCGCTGCGCCTGCAAAGAGCTCCCCTCCCTATCTCCTGGGGCGCCTTTATCTAAAGGGAAGAGAAGGGAGGGACCTGGCATGGCCAGATTTTGGGATGCACACACCTGGCCTGGCTGAGCTCTCTCCCAGCAGAATCCCTGCAAAAAAGACCAGGGTGGATTTTGCTCCTATTTTTGCATGATGCATGGAGACCAGGTTGCACCGCTGGGTGTGAAGCTGTCAGCCTTGAAGAAATGCAATTCTAAGCCCTGTTCCTCGCTGATCCTCAGCTCCTCCACCCCACATGGACAATCTGCAGCCAGACAGGAGCGATCACTGCAGCCCTGCTGCCTGCAGGAGTGACTTTTTTGGGAGGACTCTCGTCCCTCCTGGTGCCTGGCAGATTTCCTGTGCTGTGATCCAAGCCCCAAGGCAACACGTGGAATTGAGATTTGCACTCATCAAACTCCTGGGCCATTCCCACAGCCTGTGCATCTCCACTGTGAAAAGGTGTGTGTCCACTGGATTAAGGATTATGGAGATTTAAGAGCTTTTATGAGTTTTCACAAGATGGGAATTAGCAAAAAGCCCAGAGGGCTCCAGCAGCAGTTGTGCCAAACTGCTGGAATGGCCACTCTCCGTGATGATCTTTTTATGGGGATCCCTGGATCCCAGTCTGTGGGAGAAGGCAAAGCACAAGCATGAGGAGCTGTGGATGCCCCATCCCTGGAACTGCTCTAGGCCAAGCTGAACAAGACTGGGAGCAACCTGAACACTTGGAGAAATGGAAAGGAGAAACCACATGGACAAAGACTAGCTTTAAGGTCCCTTCCAACCCAAACCCTTCCACAATCCTGCGAGCTGTGAGGCTGCTCCCCACCACTCCACCTGCCAGGAGCAAAGGGGCCATGAGGGCTGGGTGTTGTTGGATGCACCACAGGAAGCAGCTGTGATGAGGAGGAAACAAGAACTGGGGTAGAACAGACAAGGCTTCCCCCTCCCCTGGTGACCGCTGCTCCCAGCATCCCGGGGCACCCAGCTGCAGCAGGCAGATAGGCAAGGATTCCTCTGCAGGAAAAGTTTCTTCCTAATCATATTAGCTGGAGCTGGGCCCGTGCCCTGCAGCAGCAGGTCAGTATCTATTTCAAAGCTTTCACTTATGAAAATAAATTTACTGTTAGCGCCGCGGAGCTCTGGCGCATGTATAAGCAGGGGGTTTGGGGAGTGGGTTTGGAGTCCTCCGGCAATGGGAGGGAGCAAGGAAGGAGTGAGACTGCAGAGGGAAGTGAGAGAAAGGGTTAAAGCTCCCTCCTTCCCTCCCGGCCCAGGCAGAGGAGCTGCTCTCAATCAGTGTGTGATTGCAATCAGCGGGAAGGTGCCGTTTGCATTAAACAGAGCAGACAGGGGAAAAAAAAGACAAGACAGGCTGTGCAATCTGAAAAATTTATGTAAAAATCACAAACAACAATAAAAACCAGCTTTTTTTTTTTTCCTCCCTCTGCTTCTCCTTGTTATTATTTCCCCCAAGGGCAGAGAAGTGGGATGGAGCAGGGAGCCAGTGCTTCCCGGGGCTCCTGTGCCGTACCTAAATCCGCCCTACATCAAACCTTGCAATCAGTCTCCTTTACTACTAATTTTGCCTCATGTTTTTTAATTAAATTTGCCGCTTCCTTCAAATACCAGTCAACGAACCATCCACATTTCCTCCAAATACCCTTGAAAATGTGGAATCAAACAACTAAGTGCAATGCTACCCAAAGAAATGTCACTGAAGAGGCATTGCCCGGAGCATACATGGCTGCAGCAGGAGCCAGGGAGGAGAATTAGGCTAAAACACGGAAAACTTGGCCACAGAGCATTTTCAGCAAGCTCAAACTGCAGTAGCAGCACCCAACCTGCTCGTTAGAACTTCAGGAAAAAAGGTAACGACAATCCTGAAGATGGCACTCCTGGGCTACCCTTCCCAAGCCAATCTCCCTTCCTGACCCTCCCCAAGCAGAGGGTGCCTGGTACCCTGAACTGAGATGGCTCAGAGCTCCTCCAAACTTTCCAAGGCTGTCCAGGTCGGGTGGGAAATGTGTCTTTCCCTCTCACCCTTCCCCAGTTACTGTTTGGTTTCAAAGGTAGCTCCTGACAAGGATTTGAGGCTGAAGACCAAGGAAAAGCAGGCTGAGAAACTTCAGGAGCAGCAGCGTGTTCTGTGAGCGGGCAGAAAAAAAGGAAAAGAAAGATTTTTCTTTCATCGAGTTGACATTTGCTGCTTTTTGGTTTCTCTCAGCAGCATCTCCTGACAGGGAGGCCCCTGCTCCATTTATTCACCTGCATCCCCCGTGCCAACCGGGGACCAATTTATTGCATCCGGACTCAATGGCAAGAGAGGATGAACTACAACAGTTCTGCTGAGAGTTCCTCTTTGACTGCTGAGGCTTGTTTGAACCAGCAGCTCAAAGGGAAGGGAAAGGGCCTTTGAAGCCCCCCAGGGTGTGGGACTGTGTGAAAAGGGCACTCGAGCTGCCACCGACTGGGTAACACCCTCACTCCCTTTGTGCCAGGGCTTGCTCACTCCTTCCTGGAGCATTGCTGGGAGCTCAGAGCTGAGGCCACACAAGCCCTCGATGTTCCACAGGAGCCTCTTCCCACCCTGAGCAGGAGAGAGCTTTGTGTGGGGCACACAGGACCAGCCATGCCTCAGCTGGGCTGTCACCCTCCTACCCACAAACCTTCCCAAGCCATTGTCCAACCATGGAGAGGCTCAGGCCACCAGCAGCAGCACCTGGAAAAGGGGGAGGACTTCTGGGAGTGGCTGGAAGCAATCTGATCAATGATACAGAGCAAGAGTGAATCCTAAGAGGCATTTTCTGCATCACCTCGTGGGTGAAGACCCAACCTCAGCTACATCTGAACCTCCTCCACGTTCTCAGCTGCCTCAGATTTGGCATTCCAGCTCAGCACAGGGACATTTTCTGCATGTAAATGGACAAGAGCCTTATCCCCAAGATGAAGGGGGATGGTGGGAAGGCAGTGTTCCAGCCTTGGGGGAGATGGCAGGAGGACAATCAGGCACATTTTTCCCTTTGTCCTCACATCACCTTGAGCACGGTGCCTTCCTGAGGCAGCAAACCCAGGACAGCACTCGGAGCAGGGCTGCAGCGATGGATCAGGCAGGAATGCTGGTAACCAGAGCCTTTATTAGGCCCCTTTATTTATTTATTTCTCCACAGCAGTAGGTGTTAGCCTAAGGTGAGTGAAGAAGCGCCGGCACTGGGAGACAGGGTAATATGTTATGGAGAAATCTCCTCGGTGTGAGCAGGGGCTGGGCTGGCTGCTCCTGCGTTCTATGCATTATTTATGGTCCTGCTGAGCGCTGCCAGCCCCTTTATCTGCCTTCCAAGGGGCTCGAGAAGAAAATGAATCTTTGACTCAGCAGTTTTTATCCCAGCCAAATGAAAGAGAAATACACACACTCTCATTATATATATATTTATATATATATATATAAAAGCTGAATCCACTCTGGGGAGGTGACAAGGAGCTAATCCAGCCCCCTGAGAGGCTGCAGGTACTGGCTCTGGGCGGCTCAGAGTGAAGAGATTTAGCTCCTACATAAATTGTCTGCAGCTCTTCCCCTTCTGCTGACCTCCAGCGCTGTGTCTGTCTGTCCTTAGGCTGAGCACAAAACCAAAGCCCGGCCTTTGGGAGAGCTTAGGAAGTGCCTAACACACTCCAGGTGCTGCCATCAATTAAATAAATCTGCATGATGCATCACACAAATAAATAAATAAGTGGAGATGACTGAAGAGCTCCATTTTTTTCCCAACTGCACATACACACACATGTACTTAAAGCCAATTTTTCAAACAATAAAACACTTGAATTTTTTTCCCGCATGAAAAATTCATCCTGTCTCACAGCCATCTAAAAAGCAAATAAGCAAACAAACAAATAAATTCTTCGTGGTGAAAAACATCACCCAAATCATTCCCGATGATCTTCACCACACAGACACAATTCCCAACCAGCCCTCGACGCCCTGGTTGCTCCCACTATGGGAGTGAAGAGCAGGTCCTACATCTATGAAAATAAAACAGCGATAATAAAATAGCAGGGTTTCTTGGAGGGAGAGGCAAGGAGAAGGGAACCAGTCCTTTCCAAATCCCAGCAGGGCTTTTTCTGTCTGTGTGGATCTCCCTGCTAGCACAGGGACCCATCCAAACCCAATCCTGCAGCGCAGCCACTGCCACCAGCTAATTATCACCTTTTCCTCCCTGCATCCAGGCTCTGTAAAAATAGTTCTTTTAATCAGGGCCGCCTCCCCCAGGGGAACCTGTGTGCAGTCCTGGCACCAGTTGCAAATGGGTGCCCCAGATCTATTTTGGGCTCCCCAGGCCTGTGCCAGGTCCCCATCACAGGACACCCAGCCCGGTGTGAGAGCAGCTCCAGCTGCCTGAGCACCAAGGAGCGATTTTCCTTCCTCCAGGAAGGAGCTGCAGCGCTGCTGGTTCTGCAGATGAGGAGCCAAAGGCGCTCCAGTCCTTGAATCCCGGCTAAACCCTGGCTAGAAAGCCCCTGAGAAGGGATGCTGAGGACATTTGCAGTATGTACCATGGGGATAAGCTGCTTCCAGGCTCTGTGAGAGGGGAAGAAGCTCCTCTTTTCTCTCCTTTACAGCCCCACTCAGAAACTCTCACCTGGCAGCTCCTCTCTGTGATGAAAGGTGGGAGAAGGGCCAGGCTGGATGGGGCTTGGAGCAGCTTGGTCTAGTGGGAAGTGTCCCTGGCCATGGCAGGGGGTGGGACAAGATGAGCCTCAAGGTCCCTTCTAACACAAACCCTTCAGTGGTCCTGTGATAAAATGGGTTCCTCATCCCAACTCTCCATAAGACTTTTTCCATCACGATGAGAACAAGAGCCAAAACACCAAAACAGGTTTTCCAAACCCTGGTGTGAGCACAGCCACAGCACAGCCAGAGATTAACCAATCATAGAATCCTGTGAAGTACCATAAAACCAACTAAACCACAGAGATTAACCAATCACAGGAATCCTATGAAATAACACAAAAAACATTGCATACCACGCTTAAAACATCACAAAATACCATCCTTAAAAACAACCAAACCAACCTAAGAGTCTTCCCTGGGGTTTTTTTTTGGGTTTGTTTTTTATTTTTTTGGAGGGCAGACGGTGGTTAAGATGCTAATACTGAGTCTTCTTCACCCTGCCACCACCCTCCCGGGGTGACAGAGCTCCATGCAGCCATGCCTTTGGCTCTGGGACAGCTCTGCTCTACCAGCTGGTAGGGGAGAAAGGTCAAGCAAGTGACAGCCAGCACTGCTCACGGCTGAAATCCATCACGAGACAGCAGCCTGGCTTTTCTGGTTTGTTCTTGGGGAGTATTTTAGAGACATTTGATGCCCATCTCAGTCTCTCTTAGCACAGGAAAACACCCCCTGCCAGCGACCCGGCGCAGAGGGGGCTCACAGAGGAGACACGTTCCTTATCAAAGTTCGTAAAAGCCTTAAAATAATTGAAAAGGTAAATAAAAGAGAGGCGGCGAAGCAGAACGGCTGGCAGTGCCTCCTGCTCGTTAGGAAAGGGGGGCACTTAACGCTACACAGACAGCAAATTAGCCTTTAATCATCGCCTGCCTTCGCTGGGTTTTATCCGCGAGTGAGCTCCAGCCCAGGCACCTCCTTTCGTGCCGGCAGCCCTGGGGACTCCGGCTCGCCTCCTGTTTATTCCCCAGCTGCTTTGTTGTCTCAGATCAGCAGAATAAGGGAGCCGTGTCGGCAGGAGATACTTCTGTGCAGCCAGCGAGAAGTTCACACAGAAAATTGATATTCGCCGCAAATTATTGTGGATGATTTACTGGAATGAATTAACTCACGGCAACACGGGGACAATTCCAACAGCGCTGCTGCCTGCCTCCCCACCACCAGCACCACAAGGATTCCAGCCTCAGCCTTCTGCTCTGAGGATGAGGATGGTGGGGCCTTGGAGAAGGCCCTGGAAGGAAGCTCTGACATGGTTGGATTTGCTGTGTGGGTGCTTGCAGAGCATCCAGGTTTGGGCTGCAGCCTGGAAAACCAAACCAGCCCAACACAGTCATCCAAATTGCTCATCCTGAACCCCAAGCAGCGTGGGCAGCATGGAAAGAGAGGGGATTCTGTCCCCTGGTGAGACCCCAGCTGCAGAGCTGCCTTCAGTTCTGGGGCACCCAACAGCAGAAGGAGCTGGAGCTGCTGGAGCCAGTCCAGAGAGACCAGGGAGAGACCAGCTCTGAGCCCCTCTCAACAGAGCTGGGGGAGAGGAGGAGAGGAGAAGGCTCTGGGGAGAGCTCAGAGCCCCTTCCAGGCCCTAAAGGAGCTCCAGGAGAGCTGGAGAGGGACTGGGGACAAGGGATGGAGGGACAGGACAAGGGGGAATGGCTTCCTACAGCCACAGGGCAGGGATGGATGGGATATTGGGAAGAAATTCTTCCCTGTGAGGGCGCTGAGGCCCTGGCACAGGGTGCCCAGAGCAGCTGTGGCTGCCCCTGGATCCCTGGAATGTCCAAGGCCAGGCTGGGCGGGGCTTGGAGCAGCCTCGGACAGTGGAATCTGTCCCTGTCCAGGGCAGGGGGTAGAACAGGATGAGCTTTAAGGTCTTTTCTAACCCCAGCCTCCCAGGATTCTATAACTCTATCCTGATTTTCTCACAGGCAGCAGGAGGGAGGATGTCCTGTGGATGGCACCTCTTGCAGACCCCAGTTACTCATGTTGGCACCCTGGGGAGTTTTGAGACGGACAGGAGCACCCGGGGAGGGCAGGGGCTTGTCTGACCCCAGCTCAGCTCTGCTACCTCGGTTCTGTTTGCAAGAAGCAGAGATAATGCCACTGATTGATCTTTTTCAGCTCTTTTGAAATCGCAGGACAAAAGACTCTGGGCTTAACACTGGGAAAAAGGAGCAGGTCCTGCTGGGACGGCTCTTCCCTTTGTCCATGCCCTCGTGCTGGTGACTTCTGCAGTGCTCCCTTGCCACCAGAGTGGCACCACGAGGGATCCTTGTGACTCACAAGGGCTCAGCAGAGTCACACTGAGGCAATGGCACTTGGGGATTGCTCTCAGGCCAGGATTGCACCCACCGGCTCTCCTCCTGCCGTGACTCCGCTGATTCTGACGCGCTTACAAGAGGGATGAACTCAATCCCTCAATCCTGGATTTCCCTCCCACCACTTCCTTGGCCCTAAATATGAGCAGCAAGGTTTTTTTTGGGAAGAGGGATCCCTCCTGCACCGGGGGCTTCCTCAACCACTCACCCACAAATGGCAAAACCAAGACAACAAGATCCCTCCACTCCTTTCCTTGGCTGGGGGAGAGGAGGATGAGGCTGGCTGCAAGCTGCCTCCACATTTCCTCCATCCTGGGATTGCTCATAGCCCTGCCTAATCCCTTGAGTAGCTTAAAGCATCTGCAGGGATCCACTGCTTTACACACTGAGCCCTGCAAAGCCAAGAACAGCCAAGGACACTCGTGACAACCACGTCCCCATCCGGGAAGGAGCTCAGCATCCCCTGAGGGAGGATGCCCAGAGGCAGCACTGCCCACCACAGCCCCCCTCCTCAGGGGGAGAATATGGGCTCCCATCCCTCCTCCAGCACAGGACCCTGTCCCAAAAGCAGCACTGATTTTCATCCTCCATCATTTTCACCCCCAGTATCCTGAGGTACAAATATCCATCAGGCAGGAGTTATGCCATATTTACCCCTCTGCCTGCTGTCCCCTCCCCAGCCCTGCCAGGCTGTTTCCCCATGGTCAGTCCATGTAATAGCCTGTACATAACCACCTAAACGCTGCAAACTCTTTGAAATAAGCATGGAAATTGGTTTCCAGGCTCCAGCAGTTTCTAAATAATGGATGTTTAAGATAATAATAAAAAAAGAAAAAGCAAGCGACATACAAAGTGGATTCTAGAGGGGAAAAGAAAAAAGGTGGAGCATGTTCTCCACAAAAAAATCTCCAAGAAAACCTGAAACAGCACAGAGGGACCTAGGAGCTCTGGCTGCAGCTGCCAATTTAACCCTGTGCTCTCGCAGTGGAGAAAACCTCATTTCCCTGTGCTTCCCCAGTAACTCCTCCTCACTTTATATTCCGCCTCGCCGCAGATGTAATATATTCTGTCAATGCAAAATTTGGGCTGAAAAATGTGCTGGCCTTGGGGAGATGTCTGGATTGGATTGGATAGGATTGGATAGGAGAGAAGAGATGAGATGAGAAGGGTGTGTGCTGAGAGCAGTCGGGCGCAAGGGATGGAAGGGAACAGGAAGGCATCAACCTTTGGCTCTCTCCATTAGCCAAAAGACACATCAGGCTACTGCTTTAAGCAAAGGTCAACTAAACTGCTCATTCCTGTTGGCAACACCATCTGCATGAGTCCATTTCAGCCACAAAAGAGGGTACTTGCTTAAATCCATAAAAATTCCTTAACACTGGGCCCACAGCTGGAGCGTGCCAGATGGGCATCTCCCAGAAGATCATCAGCAAGAAGGAGGTCTCCATGATTACAAAAATGAGGATTTTGGAGCCTGGGGACAGCTGGCAACATGGGAAGGAGGCTGCAGTACCACTACAAGGAAAACCATGAGAGAATGGAGGAGCAGCAAGTCCCTTCTCAGCTCTTCCAGCACCTCAAGAGGAGGGAATTTCCTTTTCCTCTTCAACAGACATCCACAGCTCTGTCATCAATGAACACCCTTCAAGGGAAGGGGTCACTGACTTATTTTATGAAAATCCTTTCACTAGAATTTTTCTCCTGAGGAGCTGAGAAGCCTCAGAAAAGAAATGTAAACAATTACTATCTGATGGCTTTGGAACGTGGTCTGGAGATGGTTTACCAACAGGTGCGTCTTTGATTGGTCTCATGTAAATTGTTCCTACTCGATGACCAATCCCAGTCCAGCTGTGTCGGGACTCCAGTCAGTCACAAGATTTTATTATCATTCATTTCCTTTCTAGCTTTCTGATGTGTCTTTTCTCTTTCTTTAGGATAGTTTTAGTATAGCATTTTGACCATAATAAAATATTAAATAAAATAATAATTAATAAATAATAAATAATAAATAATAAATAATAATAAATAAATAACAAATGATAAATCAGCCTTCTAAAACATGGAGTCAAGATTCTCATCTCTTCCCTCATCCTGGGGAACACCACCACAGGAAGGGATAGTTTAGGAGAGCTGAGTGATGCTTCCCAGCCCAGCAGCAGGATCTGCCCACAGCAAGACCATCACAGCAGCTCCTGCACACCCCGAGGGCAGTGACAGGGACGGATGTTTGCTTTAATTACAGCAAGTGTGTGTTACCTTTACACATCCCCAAATCACCCACCCCCGCAGCATAATTCACTCAAAGGGGCTTTTCCACCCGAGTCAGCAAAATGAAGAGATTCAATTACAGCCTTTGACTGAGCCTGCTTATTGTTATTTATAATACAATACATCCCGGCTGCTGCGGAGAGAGATGTACAGGTCCTGAAATGTTGGCTGTCTTGGCAGTTAATTGAAACGCCGGCGCCTTGCTAGGATTGCTTGTCCCGGCCTCCCCGACACCGAGCGGTGGCATCTACCTGCTGTACCCTAATAGAGAGGCACTGTCACCAAAGGACACCTGAGGCAGGAGCAGAGCTCTTAAAAGCTGCCAACTCCTGCGCTCCAAGCCCAACAGTGGCCGAGCTACAATGGGGGGTTTCAAATGAATCCTGGAAGAGCACTTGGAGGAGAATGGCTCTATTTTTGAAGAATGACACGGGGGGGATCCACAGCCATTCCCTCTGAATGGCTGCAGACCCAGCTGCACTTTATAAGCAAAGGGATGGATATTTTTTGTCCCCTCTTGCTGCTCCGTCTCACTCCATCTACAATGAAGTCGTGCTACCTGAGTCCTTTGTGTCCCTGCCTCCCAATTAGGGAGGGGATGCCAAGGTGGAAAAGGAGCTCATTATCTGATACCAGGGGCACAAAGTGGGAGGGGAAGTGGCTTTCCCTCCCAGAGCAGGGCAGGATTCACTGGGCTTGTGGGATGGGCTCGGCTCGGTGCCAAGGACTTCACAGCTTGCCTGGATCAAGGCATAGAGGGATAATTTCCCAGGCATGCAGCATCTAGTGCCACCAATGTGGGCAGCAAACACCCAGCAGCACCTTTAAAAATGCACACAAATCCAAACCAGCACCTTGTGGAATCATAGAATAATTTGGGTTGAAATGGATCCTAAAAATCATCTTGTTGTAACACCTTGCCATGTATAGGAACAACGTCCACTAGACCACATTGCTCACAACTCCATCCCACCTGATCCTGAACACTTCCAGGGATGGGGCAGCCACAACTTCTCTGGATGTCCCTATTTTATTATTTTGATGGAGAAACTCAGCCCTGCAGCACTCACAGCCCCATGCTGGGAGGAAGAGGAGGAATAAGAAGTCTGGGATGTACCAGCACCTGCAGCCCTTTGCTGGGCTGTCACCTTCTCCTGGCTGCTCCATGGAGAGGTTTGGGACTGCCACAGGAGTTTCTGCACGAGGATTTGCCAGCAGCCAAAGCAATGAATCAAAATTTGCCACGCCTTAGAATCACAGAATATTTAGGTTGGAAAAGCCTTCTAAGATCATTAAGTCCAACTATTCCCCCAGCACTGCCAAGGCCACCATTAAATCATACCCCCAAGTGCCACATCTAGGCCTTTTAAATCCCCCCACAAATGGGGACCCCACCACTGACAGCCTATTCCAGTGCTTGGTATCCCTTTGGATGAAGAAATTTTTCCTATTGCTGATATAAGACAGGATGCCTTTGGCCTTCTTGGCAACCTGGGCACTTGCTGGCTCATATCCAGCCCCCACACAAGTTCTCTTGTGCTTCCCCCAAAGTGCCCCCAGCGCAAGCAAAGGGCTGTGAAGGAGCAGGGCTGGCTGTGTTGGGGGGTACATGGGGCTCCTGGGACTGTCCTGGATCCAGCCCTCTCCTAACAGGGCAGGTGAGGCCTCTAACCTAATCCATGAATGGGAATAATGCTGAGATGAGCTGTGCCAAGAAGGTGGGAATGTAGATCCAGCCAGCCAAGAGCCTTTCTTTTATGGTCCATCAGCTGGAAGCCTGGAGGAACTCAATGGGCAGCAAATATCAGGTGGAAACAGAGGCAGGGTCAGTCAGGAGGAGAAACTTTCTGTGCCAGCAAGATGGTGAGACAACATCTTTCCTACCAAGCGTTCAGCCCTGACTGTAAACACTCAACTAACCTTATTATTATTATTTTTATGTGCCGATAACTTGCTTCAATGACCTGAAACAAAGCTGTGGTTTCCAACGGCAGCCATCTGAGTGCCTCCGAATTTCTTTTTCCCTTCCACTTTACAAAATGTGAAAAAAGCCAATAACTTGTTTTTAAAATTTTAAAAGTTTAATGGTAATAAAATGGTTATAAAATAGTAATATAATTACAGTAATAATATTTTGGACACTTTGGATTAGGACAATATGAGACAATAGAAACAAAGAGTTATGGACAGTCTGGGTACCTTTTCTGGGCAGCATGAGCCCGAAAAAGGACCCACATTAACAGAGGATTAACCCTTAAAAGCAACAGCCTGTTGCATATTCATACACCTCATACATGATGCATAAATTCCATTCAAACACAGGATTCTGTCTGGTCAGTGTTAGCTTCTTCCTCTGAATCCTGACAGTGTCGTCCTGCCTGAGTGAGGCAGGAGGAAGTTTGTTTCTCCTGATAATGGAGCAATAAATTCTCTTTTTCTGAAAGATTCAGGCGTCCTGTGGCTGCTATCTCACTGCAAGTCCTTTCTTTGGGAAAAAAAGTATCTTACATAGCACAGTTTCTATTTTAACATTTTGTTATAACCTAAAACTATATTTAACACACCACTTAAGAGAATTAATACAGCATCACTTCCTAACACAACACATATAATATTCATTTGAATATTTGCGAGAAGCCAATCATGAAAGACCCATTTTTCACACAAAATATTCATGCTCCTTTTGGCAGCGTGGGCCGTGCTCCAGGCAGCCCTTTCCATGGAATGCTGCCTGCCTGCTGCCTGCCTGTGTCCCTTCCAGCCAGCTCCTCGCTGCCTTTTGATTGATTGATCGGCGTGGCAGCCTAATAAGCGATAACAGCACATATGACAAACTAAACAACCATCTAATGAATTGATTGACATCCGAAGGATTTGACTTGATGCACAACCCCAGTCACAGATAAGGTTAATGAGGGAGAAATTAAAATGTAGCTCAATGGGTAATGAATACAGCATGTGCCTTGTTGGAACACATGCCAGATCCATCACTCTGAATCAAGTGGTGGTAGCAATTTCTAAATTATTTATTGCACCCCTCATCCTCCTGTCTCGAGGGAAGAGGCACTTGGACTGGCCTTTGTATTATTTTTGTGTATACATATATATATATATAACTGTTTCTCTCTATCTGTGCATTGTGTGGATTCATAGCCAAAGAAAATTGCTTTGAATTTCGCAATTTTCAGGTTGGTTTTTTTCCTTTTTGTAAACTCAATAGCAAAAAAATACAACAATCCTGAACCTGTCATGCCATTTGAATCATAATAGCTACAAATTCACTCCTCTGAATAAATGGAGAGGCTTATTTATCAAATATATACAAGATGTCTGTCTAGTTGTTAACACACAGAGGTATGAGTAGGCAGAGGAAATCGAGAAAGTTTACATATTCACTGCTGTCTCCAGGGACCTTCCTTTTCCTCCTACTTATTCCCTCTCCCTTCCCCCAGTCACATCTCCAACTTGCTTTGACTTGCTGTGGTTTTCCTTTTTTTTTTTTTTCCTTTCTTTTTTTTGCCTCAAATGTGTCTGGCTGACAAAACTTGGGCTGTCAGAAATGATCAAGAGATGAAGTTGCCAAGGAAGGGGAGAGAGATTTGCATGGAGATGCATTTCCCCTTGTCTCACTGCCTGCATGAGAGGGGATCTCCTCCTCTATCTAGGAGGAGAGCAGGGAACTCTCAGTCTGCTGGAAATATTTGATTATTGCGTGGATTTATTTCTAGTTTAGGAAAGGGGAAGCCAGATTCACCAGAAATGGATTTCTACTGGTTCCCAAAGGGACAGGCACTGGTGGAAAAAGTCAACCAGCATCATATGGGCTCTCTGCATTATTTATTCCTGAATTTCAGGGTACTTGGAGCAGGGACCAAGGGATGTGCTGTCCAAAGGGGGATAAGGAATAGACAGGGACTGAGCAAATGGCTTCACACTGACACAGGGCAGGTTTAGAGTGGACACTGGAGAGAAATCATTCCCTGTGAGGATGGTGAGGCCCTGGCACAAGTTGTCCAGAGCAGCTGAGGCTGCCCCATCCATGGAATTGCCCAAGGCCAGGTTGGACAGAGCTTGGAGCACCCTGGGACAGTGGAAGATGTCCCTGTGTGTAGCAGGTGATGGAATGAGATGGGTTTAAAGGTCCTCCAACCCAAACCATTCTGTGATTAGACAAAATACAGAGTCTGCATCCAGCCAGAAAACAGCAGCTACAGCCTTTCCCTGCAAACCATGGGGACTCCTGTGGTTCCAGGTCCTAAATGATCCTCCAGGATGCCCTGGCTGCTGTGCTGAGTATCAGCAGAGGAAACCACCCCTTCAACCACCTCTTGGATGAACCCAAGAGCCAGGGAGAACCTAATGACCTTTCTCCTCATCAGCAACCTGAGGCAGTGAAGCCAACAGGTCTGAACTGTGTTTGTCACCAAATCCTTTAAAAATAGTGCCTGGCTGTTGTGGGAATGAATCCCCACAGCAGCACAGAGGCAAAGCCATTGCTCTGCCCAGGACTCCTGTCCCTCTCCAATGAGGTCAAACCTCTGTGGGAGTGCTCAGAAAACACCTCGAGGGCTCCCTGACCTTCCATACCACGTGTGGGACTGTGTGGAAGATCCCATTGGGAAAAGTCAGTGTCCATAAAGGAGACAGAGGAGTCCTGCAACTTTATTGGAATAAAGGGAGAGATTCCCATCAGGTTTTTCTCTCTCATGGTTTTGGAGGGCACAGACTCCTTTTATCCGAATCTCCTGCAGCACGCTGCCCTCTTCCTTTCCCCACTGCTGAAGCATTAGGAAGGTACAGCTCTCCCAAACCACCCATATCCCCCGCTAAACCTGTCATTTTCCCCCAAAGTTCAGCAGTTCAGGCTTGTGCAGTGTGATTCAGGAGCCAAACTCTCTGGGCTCTGTAACGAATCTGCTGCTCGAAGTTTTCAAAGCCGTTCACACCCCTACCCTCAGCCATGGGATTGATTGTAAAGACACATCTTCCCTCTCAGGACGAGGAGGTCACTCCAGATGCCACCACAGAAGACGCCTGTGCCATGGAACGCTTTCTTTTCCCACCAGCAGGAATGTCTGCAGATGAGCAAAAGCTTCCAGAAGGCTCGAGTGAAACATCCACATTTTTTAGGTGCTGTTCTGAACCCATTAGCACATCTTAATTGCTATCAGCAGAGGAACGCCAGACTTCCCCACGTCTGCCGAGTCTGTGTGCCTGCTCGGGGATGGGGGAGCAGCACCAGAGCACAGCCCTGCATCCTGCAGCATCCTGCAGCATCTTACAGCATCCTGCAGCATCTTACAGCATCCTACAGCATCCTTCAGCATCCTGCAGCATCCCACAGCATCCTTCAGAATCCCGCAGCATCCTGCAGCATCCTGCAGCATCCTGCAGCATCCTTCAGAATCCTGCAGCATCCTGCAGCCTGCACTTCGCTCTCCTCTCTGCACAATCTGTCCCCGGGGCTCCTCAGCTGCTTGCAGGAGGAAGCAGGGAGAGGGAAAGGAGCTGTGAAAAACGCCAATCACTTGGTTTTGGGTGGGTTTTTTTTTTAATTTTAAAAGTTTAATGATAACAAAATGGTTATAAAAATAGCAATATAATTAGAGTAATAATAATTTGGACAATTTGGATTAGGACAAAATGAGACAACAGAAAGAAAGAGTTATGGGCATCCAGGTACCTCTTTCTGGGCAAAATAAGCCCGAAAAAGGACCCACCTTAACAGAGGATTAACCCTTAAAAGCAATAGCCTGTTGCATATTCATACACCTCATACATGATGCATAAATTCCATTCAAACACAGGATTCTGTCTGGGCAGTGTCAGCTTCTTCCTCTGAATCCTGATGGCGTCTTCAGGGCTGAGCAAGGTGGGAAAAAAGTTCATTTCTTCTTATAAGAGGGCAATAAATTCTCTTTCTCTGAAAGATTCAGGTGTCCTCTGGCTGCTATCTTGGTGCGAGTCCTTTCTTTAAAAAAGTGTCTTACATAGCATAGTTTCTATTTGAACATTATGTTATAACCTAAAACTATATTTAACACACTACTTAAGAAAATGAATACAGCATCACTTTCTAACACAACACATATAATATTCATTTGAATATTTGTGAAAAGCCAATCATAAAATATGCATTTTTCACAGGAGCCAAGGCTCATCTTACAGCCCTGCTCTTGGTGAATGCCAGGGATCATACCAGGGTTTGCCAAGACCGAGCCCAGACAGACAGCCAGACAGACAGCCCAATCCCAAGGAGCCAGCGCCAGGGACACCCCGCACACCACTGCCTTGTGTGCCTACAGCATTGTGGGGACATGTGGAGCCTGCCCGAGGACAGAGAGGCTTCCCCAAAGCGGGGAGGGAGGAGGGAGCCAAGGGACAGACGGACAGACTCTCCCTGTCGACTCCCGGGCAGACCCTGCCGCAGGTGCTGGGAAAAACTTGGAGCTGCAGCAGAGCATCAGTTAATTTGTCATCATGGAAACAGGCAGCCCGGGTCAGTGGTTGTTGGTGGAGGAGTCAGGAAGTGCTACTGGTGGTGATCTGTTCTTTTTCCCTTTTTTTTTCTTTCTTTCTTTTAAGGAGATTTCATTTTTTTTTTTTTAAAGCTGACTTGATAAGGAATTTACCAGGGCAAAATGAGATTACACCGGAGCTCGGGGTAGCTAAAAGCAGCAGTTTGCTGTGGATGCAGAGACAGCTGCTTATACTATCTCTCTATCATCACATATATCCTTCTATCTAATCTATCTAGCACCATATATACCCTTTAGCTTGCCAGCTCCCACCATCCCTGCCCTCTATCCATCATCCACCTATTCATCAACACACATCCAGCTCTATCTACCTAGCCATCACTATAAATATCCCATCCATCCATCTCTCTTAATCTATCTCTCATCAGAGAGACCCTTTCCCTACCTACCTGCCCATACATCCACACACACATCCACACACCCCCCTTGTCTGTCCATCTGTCACGGGCAGAGCTCTCACCTCCTCTCCCCCATCCTTCACTGCACGTATCCTCCCATCCACCAGCCCATCCATCACAGCCTCTTGCTGCACGGGGCTCGGTGCCTGTCTGCTCCATTTGCTACCCGAGGGCACCAGATATTTCCCTGTGGATCACTGGATCCACAGCCCACCAAGCAGCAGGTCCTCTTCTCCCCCCACCCAGGAGCCCCGGAGAGGGGATGGAGCTGGGAAAGGAGCTCTGAGCCAGGAGAGGATGTTGGGGAAGATGAAACAGGAAAGCCTTATAAATATGATTGCGTGGCAAAAGATTTTGAGACTATAGAAACTATAAGCCAGATTGAAATGAAAGCAAGCTTTGAGATACCTTAATTACTGAACAACTGGAAAACAATGGTGTGGCTGGCTGAAGGTAATCTCCTTTTGATGAAACAACACCCTCTGCTTGCAGACAGGCCCAAGGGTCAGAGCAGACCCTACAGCTTGGCAGAGGGGCCCAAAGAGGAGTTTTTAGGGTTTAAAATGTAACACAGGATGGTAATGCAATGATTCTTACAGGCTGTATGTAAATGCTATAGGATTTGTATCTTGCACTAGATTGGTTAGTGAGAATTAGAATATTCAACACAGATGATTTATTGTATTGTAATGAGAACTTCACTCTCTTAGCTCTTGTCTCTTACCCCGTTTATTCTCTTACCCCTTTTACTCTCTTATGCTTTTACTCTCTCATCCTCTCTACCCCTCTCGTCCCTCAGTCCTGCTCTGAGCTGTGCCTGGCAGCTCCCAGCAGGGCCCTGCACCCAGGCCTTTGCAATAAACCCCAAGTTCCATGACCTGGCTTCAGAGATCTCTCATGTCCATTTGTCCCGACCATCCTACCCCCTGACGCTCTTACAGGAGGAGACATCACTGGGGTGGGTGTGGAGTGCTCACACTGCTCAGCTGGGCTGGGCTGCACCTGCACATCCACCAGCAGGAGGAAAGAGCAGCTCCTGGTCTGGGCAGGAGCACAAAAACCAGGCACATGCTTATAAGGAAAGTGCTGAGCACCTTCTGCAAGGATTTAAAGAAAATCCCTATCCCCACACTAACGAATGGCATCAGTGCCCTGTATCCCCC
Organism: Camarhynchus parvulus; assembly: GCF_901933205.1. Classification (NCBI taxonomy): domain Eukaryota; kingdom Metazoa; phylum Chordata; class Aves; order Passeriformes; family Thraupidae; genus Camarhynchus; species Camarhynchus parvulus. Next base: position 6,713,336 of record NC_044594.1, on the reverse strand, counting down.
CAGATCCTGCCCAGCTCTCTGGCAAGTGTAAGAGGAGAGGAATTTTCCTTGCACAGATCCCTGTGCCACCAGGGCTCCAAAAATGCCATATTTCATTTCATTCACAACATTTGGGTGTTGTGCACAGTAGATAAGTTTCTGGATCTTTGGGTAACACCTGCAGCTTGGCCCTGGGTAGGAACCCTTGGGCTACATGGTACCTGAAACAAGAATGTATCTGGTGAGTGCACTGACCAAATATCATCCGTTTGGGAGATAATGTTTGGGTTTTTGAGGGAATGGCATGACGTACGATGTGGGTTATCCTACATTTCATGGACTGTCTGATGGGGCAGAGAGTGTGATGCATTACTATGCATACCCTGAAAGCATGAAGAAAACATGCTGGGGTGGAAAGGAAAGGCAAGTATAAGAGGAGAGGAATTTTCCTTGCACAGATCCCTGTGCCACCAGGGCTCCAAAAATGCCATATTCCTTCCCCACATCAGCCACTGACCAAACCACACCATACCCTACCCCTCACCAGCTGCCAGGCTGGCACAGAGCCTCCAGGCTGGAGCCAAAGGCAGCTCAGGCTCAGGATGATGAGGGGAGGATGCTGCCGAGTGGCACAGAGCCACAAAATTTGCCAGAGACAAGAAAACACCCAAGCAGTGCTTAAAAACTGAAAGCTGTTACTTTAATTACGGGCTTTCTGCTTTATCACCAATAGCGTTTCTCACACATTCATCAGCAAACCTGGTAATAAATCAATCGTGGGTAGCCAGGAGCTGCAGTCTGGCTCCTTCCCTTTCTCTTCCCTGCTCCCTGCGAGCTCTCACACCATTAGTATGCAGTCCAGCACTGCCAGTCTGTGCATTCCTCATCGGCTTTGGACTGGAGCTGGTATCAGCGGATGCCCCCAGCACAGATTTCACACAGCCAGCCTTGCCTGTGAGGAAGGCAGGCGCTGGTGGAGGAGATGGAGACGTGCCTGTGTCTCTCAGGGCACTTGAGCAGTCCTGGCTGCATGCTGGAGGGACATTTCTGCACCCAGGGGGAATTTCAGGATGGGAGGAATGCCGGGATGGGGCAGGTTCTGGTGTCACACACCTGGGTGCACGTTCCCAGTCCGTCTGCTCCTTGTTTTGTGCCCAGAAATCCCGGTGGCAAGGCCAGGGTGGGCTGTGTGGGCACGTTGGCTGAGCAGAGGGGTGGCAAAATCTCAGCTACAAAACCTTTTCCATGCAGGGACCCCAGTCCTGCAGCACAGCCCAGCTAGCAGGACACCTGAGGACACCTGAGGCTGGGGAGAACCACGTGAAGATGTTCCCTGTGCCTTTGCTGTGCCTTTGCACTTGAGACAGACATGAAAAGCCAGCTCTGCTGCCTGTCCCACACCCACAAAAGCCAAATGTTCCAGTCAGCTGGGATGGTGCAACATCCACTCATGCTGCACTGGGGCTGCCAGTGTTAGCCCTGCACACACCAGTTCCTGGAGAGGATACTGCATGTCCTGACTGTCCACAACTCACAGGAAGGGCCAAATCCTCCTGTCTGGATTTGTTGGAGTGAGATTCAGCAGTGGGAGCTGAGGCTGAGGATGCTGGCCCCTGCTGAGGTTTCTGTTCATGAGCTGCTTGACACCTGCCCTCTCCTCGACATCCCGCTGTCCACTGCAGCAAATCCAGCCACAGCTCTGCTGCTGAAGCACAAATTGAACAGCTCCAACCCTTTCATTTCCCTATCACCTCTGCCAGCTTCCCAAATCTATTTTTTCCTCCTATCTGAGCATTCCTTGGTTCACTGTGGCAGAGGCGCTCCCCTCTCCCCTCTCCCCATGGCAGTGCCTGCTGCTCCCCATCAGCCGGGTAAGGACTGCACAGATGTGCACACAGCAGTCCAGATGTGCACAGCACATTGCCAGGCTGGTGATGGAGAGAGAGCTGCCTCCCACCTCCCAAAATGAGGAGATGGGCTCCCTCCAATTGCTGCTGGAGAGAGTGTGCAAATCCAATTGACCTTGAACACTAATTGGCCCTCTAATTAACACTCGGCAGAGAAGCAAAGGGCCAAGAGTCTTTCCAGAGGAGGGGGAAGGGAAGGGAAGGGAAGGGAAGGGAAGGGAAGGGAAGGGAAGGGAAGGGAAGGGAAGGGAAGGGAAGGGAAGGGAAGGGAAGGGAAGGGAAGGGAAGGGAAGGGAAGGGAAGGGAAGGGAAGGGAAGGGAAGGGAAGGGAAGGGAAGGGAAGGGAAGGGAAGGGAAGGGAAGGGAAGGGAAGGGAAGGGAAGGGAAGGGAAGGGAAGGAGCCTTGCTTCCAGGGAAGGGGAGCAGCCATCCCTCCATGCTGTGTGTTCCTGTGTGGATGAAAGGACACATCTCTGTGTTTAACCAGGAGAATCCCTTCCCTGGGGCTCATCCTTGGGAACTGGAGCCAGATGGACACTCTGGGACCACAGTCCTGGGGAAAGCATCCTGAGGCAGAGGACGCTCACTGCACAGCCCAGCACATACCCTGCCCTCCTCACAGAGCCTCACACAGGATCAGAAGCATCTCCCTGGGATCTCTCCCAGTCTGATCCCTGCAGATATCACCTCCAGCCCTCCCTGTGGGGTTTGCATCTCTGTCGTGCACTGACTGTCTCCCCCATCACTCTCTCCATATCTCACCCTCCCACACCAACACACACATTTCCCTCTGCTCATCCCCTCCTTTGGGCTGGCAGCAGGAGCTCCAGGCTTGACATTTCCATCTCCAGGCGATTTCCAGGAGGGCACATCCGAGGAAGCAGTCACAGGTGATTTCCCCATGTGGAGCTGCAGGGGGCAGATCCTCACTGCAGATATCATTAATTCTGCAAATCCCCAAATCCCACCCTCCTGCCACCCTCCTCCTGGGGAATGCTGAGACACAACAGGCTGGAACTGGCAGAGTCCTGCAGGAGCTCCTGCTGTCCTGCTCTTCCCTGCACAGCCCCAGGGGAAGTGGACCCCAGGGCTGGATCCTTCCTGGTCCTCCCTGGAGCAAACAGGGAGTAAAACCTTCATGGCTCTGCTTCCCAGGCAGGGAACTGCTGAGATCGCACCTGATCTAGATTCAGCAATGGAGGGACTGAATTCTGGGCTGGTCCTGCTCTTAGGTGGGGTGAGGCTGGAGAGCATCACTTGCAAACCTAAACGCAGCCCTTAACCCTTTCTTAGATAACAAACTGATACCAATTGACTGCAACCACCAGAAACTGAGGGAGATTCATCTGCTACGATTCCTGCCAGGAGCTGCCAGTGAACTGGAAAATCACGTCACAGCCTCCTCCTTGGAGCTGCTCCTGCAGAAGGGACACCTTGAGCTTCCAGCTCAGGTGAGCTCCATCACTGTCTTGCATTTCTCAGGTCACAAGGGAGGTGAAGCTGAGCCTGCAGCCACCAAGCTGCTGCCCTGCCCTGGCTGGCACCACCAGCCCTGAATCCTGATGCCATTGCTAAATCCCCAGCTAGCAGGGATGGTGTCCCAGAACAGCTGGGCTGGCCAGGATCCGAGGAGCTGGGTGTCACCTTGTGAGAGTCTGTCCGAATTTTCCCTCATCTGCCTCACGATCTTCATTTGGGGACCACTGAAGAGAAGACCCCCCTGTCTGAAAATCTCTGGCTCTGAAGGAGAAAGTCACACGCCAAAGGCCCTGAGACCTGAGAGCACAGTGCTAAGTTATTGTTTTCACAGGTGTTGTTTGCTGGATGCTACACTGAGCCCAATGAGAAGAAGAAGGGGCACCGTGCCCTTTTTGCAACAACAGCCTTGGAAGCTGTCCCAGCTCTTGGCCTGGCTGGACTTCTCCTGAGTTCTGGGTGGTCTCCCACAGAAGACCCTCACCCGTTTTACAACCACCATGACAGACAGACTGAGATGGAAGGAGCCTCTCCATCAAGGACTGAGACATGGAACCCCCATGTGAAAAGGCCCCTCTGCTCCTTCCAAGGACTGGGACTGAAACCCCCAGCCCGGGGGAGGTGTGTGGGGGAGGCAAGCTGACCAAAGCGAGATGTTTGCCTGCGGGTTGTGACTGCTGGACCAAGAAAACAATGGCTCTCGCTCATTGCTGAGAGCATGGACTACCTGTTACATCTATTCCTTATTGTATCTGTTCCCCTCCCCTCACAATTTTCAATAATAAAAACCTCTGAGTTAGAGAGAGATTTTGAGATCTCCCCAATGTAACAGGCAGATCCTTGACTGGACTGGACCAAAGGACTTCATCTCTATGTTTGGTCGCTATATCCCCTCTGTCTCTCTCCTTTCTCTTTCTCTGTCTTTTTCTCTCCCTTAATCCCTCTATCATGTTTTGCTATCATCATTCAATAAAGGTGCAAACCCCCTGTGCCGTGTCAGCTCTTTTTGCACCCTGAGATCAAATCCAGGAACCATCACGAACCCCGTACGTAGGGACGGATCGTGACACACCTCCACCCTCAGCAGTGCTCAGAGTCCAGAGCAGCACACAAACAAGGCCCCAGTAAAACCCCGTGCCCCTGGCTCACTGCAGGAGTGGGGTGGGAATGTGCCATCCCAGGGAGCTCCCAGTTCCCAGTCTGGCAGCACACCCAGGAGCTCCCCAGCTGCTGCTTTCCTCACTCAGTTGCCTCCCTGACCATAACCACTCTTTAATTATTTAATGTCTGCAAGACACCTCGAGACTTTGCATGGGAAGGGAGATGAACTGCACGGCCTAAAATTGGTCTTTTCCATCTCAAACTCCTTGCATTTTATCCTGGGATGAAAAGAGCTCTATTAGGCAAAGTATCAGTATTATTAGATTTCCTTGGAGCCCTAACAAACGGATATTAGATTATTACTGCAGATGCATTTCTAAGGCACTCATCACCAGAGTATCTGAGCATCAATTACACAGATTTAGAGATAAAAAATGCTTTCCCCTGGAGAACAGGGTACAAAACCCCTTCTCTTTTTGCCTCCCTTCCCCATCTTTTCCAAATACATTTACCTCCCTCCCACTGCCTTCTGCAGAGCTGGAGCTGCTTACGAGGAAAGCTCTCGGATTGATGGGCAACCCTGCAATCTTTGAAACATCTGAAGCAGCAAAAGCTTTTTGTAAAGACTGGCAGGAGTCAGCTGAAGAGATTTCAATGTGCAAATGGACATAAAAAGATGCAAGAGGGGGAATGAAACGTTGGATTTATTGTTCTAAGGACAAAGGATTTGCTATTAGATGAGATGACCCCATGGCCTGGGTCCAGCACCTACAGGTCACAGTGCACAGAAAACCCATCCTGCTTTTGGGGTGAAAGGGAAAAATGGAAAAAGTTCAGGTTTGACTGTGCTGATAAGGTCTCTGATAATTCCCTGCCTTACTATTGCCATTATGCTAACCCCTAGCAACACCACAGGAACTGGGCTGGATATTGAACACACAAATCCACGGCTGGAAGTGCTTAAAGGCTGAAGAGAAAAGATCAAAGTTTGAGAGGGGAAAACACGGAGAAGGGCTTGGCCAGGATCACAGGGCTGGGACCAAACTGCTCCTCGTCCCCCAGGTCCCAGCACACACAGGGACCATGCCACATCACCCTTGCCTAACTCTGTCTTTCTTGCTCCCTCAGCTGATCTTGCTTCCAAAAAGACTAAATATCACAATGAATTTAATTGCAATGCATGTTCTATAATTTCAGCTGCTGCATCCAGAGATTGTGATTTGGCCTAATTTCAGAGCAAAGCATCAAATCCATTCCGTTCACCAAGCCAAGCCCATTCCACCCCATAGGTAAATACTTCAGGACTACACCCAGGAGATGCTTCCAGCCCCATGACAACCCCCTCAACAAGCTGTCAGAAAGGGCAAAACCCAAACAAAATCCCTTAATTCTCTTTCCAGACCAGGATCCCATCCCCAGTGCGGGTTCATGCCGCCTTGTGAGCCCAGCCCAGCTGCTTGGCTCATCCCAGAGCCCCTCCTGCAAGGCTGGTGGAGACAAAGCCACTGCTCCAGCCAGCGCAGCTTTGTGTGTCAGCCAGAGAAGCCCCTGGGTAGCAGGAAAAGCAGCTCTGCTTCAGAGGAAGCTTTCAGAAGCACCTTCTGCTTCTATCCATGAGCAGGACTCAGAGCCAGGATATGGGTCTCCTCCTACCATCCCAGCTGGGCCCCACGAGGACCAAGAGCTCTATATGTCAGTCTTGGAAGGAACCTTAAAAATAATCTTTTTCCACCCTGTGCTATGGGCAGGGATGCCTTCCACGAGACCAAGCTGCTCCAAGCCCCATCCAGCCTTGCCTGGAAGACTTCCAGGGCTGGATGTGTGTAGCCCTCCCAGAGGACAAGTGCAACCTCCAAGCAATGCAGCTCTTGGCACCCAACTGTCTGAACACCACAGGGATGGACCAGATGTCCCTTTGTGTGAGAGCTGCCAGCCCTGGGAGCACAGTCTCAGGGTTAAACACTTTGCAGGGTAACTGGGAAGGGCCAGCTGATGCACAGGATGATTTGGATGTAGCCATGGTCCTGACTCCTGCCCTGCAGGGAAAACCTGCACAGCAGAGATGAAGGAGAGCCAGGGCCCAGTTTTGGGACACGTTAAAGGGAGAGGGATTGGGATGGACAGGACCCAATGCAGAGGGAGGGAGCATGAGCAGGGGGATTTGGCAATGTCAGAGCAGGGCGTGGTGAGCAAAACAACCACAAATCCAAGAAACAGAGTGTCAAGCATCTCCTCCTGCCCCAGCAGTGCAGGATGCCCACAGCAGCATCCAGCCAAGGGGGATGGGACCCAGCACTGACTGCGGATGCCAGGCGCAGCCAAAGCTCAAACATTAAAGAACAAAACCCATCACCCTCCTCAAATGATTTCACAAGTTACAAGGTCAATGCACTTGGTCCTCTCTCAGGCAGAGACACAGTTTGACCTTGTGCTGGTGCCCTTAGCATGGCTGTAAAGGCATTTTCCAGCCCCAGGGAGGGTCAGACACCAGGGGCACTTCTGTTCATCTCCCAAACCCCTGCCAGGGCTCAGAACAGAGCCTGGGGATTCCATTGCTGAAACCCCCCAGAACTGCAGGTCTCCTCCCCATCAACCCCACCAATTCCATCACCATCTTCACTGCCTGTGCTGGGGAGGAAAAGATATTCCAGCACATCACCTGCCCTGCACAGATTTATAAAGAAGAGGAGGGAGGTTTCCCAAAGGTTCAAAGACCCATCTGTTCCTCCTCTCCTGTAGCTTCCCCTCCATCTCAAGCATCTCTCCATGTTTCAGGAGCAGCCTCAGAAATCGATGCTTGCTGAATCACAGTTAGATCCTTTGGTTTATTTATTATTTTCCCAGCTTGAACTCAAAGCTCCTTCCGCATGGCAGGAGCAGGGGATGGAGCAGGCAGAGTTTCACAGGCACAGGCACTGCAGGAGGGACGAGGCAGCAGCGAGGCACGGGAGGGGCAGGAGCCCTTCCCTCCCAGCACATTGCTTCACACACCACCACTCCAAAGCCCAGAATGGTTTGGATTGGAAGGGACATTAAAGCCCATCTCATTCCAACTCCTGCTGCTATCCCAGGTTGTTCCAACCCCAAATCCAACCTGGGATGGGGCAGCCACAGCTTCTCTGGGCAAGCTGTAAGGAATGACCCAATGCAAGTCAATGATCAGCTGATGCATGCAAGATTTGGGAGGAGAAGCTTGTCTGTATGTGCCTGCTGTTGAACAAGGGTTTTTCTGAGTATTCTTCTGGATTTTGCATCACTTGGGCTGTGCTCAACACAACAGCTCTGCTGCAATTCTCCAGTGAAGGCCGGATGAAGGAAAAAAGCGGGCAGTTATCAAAACTCCCTGGCAGCAAGGACAGAGGGACACCAGGGCACATGCCCTGCTCTGATATCTTCACCAGCAATGTCTCTCCATCACCTTTCTGCTCATAATCTGCCACCTTTAGCCCAGCCAAACACCCAACAGTTTCAGATCATGGTTGGATGTCAAGGATGCTGGATGTTCATGGAAAACATCTTTGAAACACGGAGGCAGGACTGGTGCGTTCCCATCTTGGCTCTGCTCACAGCCACATTGGGCAGCTCATGGAGTTTCCACAATGGTCACCAGCTCCTTACAACCCCCACCAGAGGGCTGCAGCCCCGTGGGGCCTGTCCCAAACCCCTGTCCCCCAGAGCAGAGCCCCCCATAGCCCTGTACTCGCCGCTTCCCAGGCGGGGCTCGCCCCAGCCAAGTTAATTGCAAAGACGGCAGCGCCGGAGCAGAAAGCAACCAGCAGGGCTCCCTGGAAAAGCCAATTCCCACAATACAGAGCTGATGGGATTTCTGTGTGGAAGAGGGCAGAGAGGGGCAGGGGTGAGGGAGCTGAGCGTGTCCCAGACAATCGCTCCGCTGGCGCTAACGTGAGGATAAATAGCCAGTGCCGACATCTGCTGAGAAATACCTTTCCCTCTCCACACTGAGAACTGCAATCTAATAATATCCCAAATGCCCCCCCCACCCTGTATCCTTCTCCATCCCTCCCCCACCCAATTACCGAGCCTGACATTATCCGTCATCTTCCCTTTGTGTCGGCGAGAATCCAAACGCAGACGCCGGGAAATTAATAATAATTGTTGTGTCAAAATGCGGGATGTAATCAGGATGCGGCGTGGAAGCTAATACAAACACAAACAAATGGTATTTATCCTCCCGAATGATCCCTCCCCTCCCTTCCCTAAGGGCTGCTGATGATAATACTCATGGAAGAGATGAATCAGTGCTAATATAGGGATTAGGAATAGATCCCAAACCCCAGCCTGGGCTGCAATCAAAAGGAGCGCTCTTAATTGAAATTAGAGCTGGGATTTCGGTGCCTCTGCAGAGATGGGTTAAGCCCATTGGGGCTAAACAGAAGGGAAAATAAAAATAGCATCTTTATTCAAGAACAAGAAGGTGGGAATGAGAAAAAAAAAGATCCTCTCTGGCTTCAACACACCTGGTTTGCTCAGTCTTGGCTTTGCAGCTGGGTTTTGTCCCAGCGCCGATTCCTGCAGGCAGGGCAGAGACGATGCTCCCGCTTCTCCCTCAGGCATCTCTGTGCCTTTTCAGCTTGAGACGGGTTCAGAGAGGATATTTCAAGATCAAACCACACCTCCCGTGCTCTGAGGGAACCCAGGGCAAGCTGAGCTCAGGGTCCTGTTCCTGACTCTTTCCTAAAACTTTTTACTGCTCTGCAAGTGAAACGTGCTCTTTCCCCTGATGCTCACACCGGCAAAGATAAGCGTTCTCACTTTCATTCCTTTTATTCAGAGGCACAAAAGGAGAGGAAAAGACCACCTGAAAAAAGGCACAACTCCTGCTTTTATTGCTGATTCATTGCCCACATCCCTCTGTGCTGCAGGGCCACCTGGACCGATATCTTCAGCAGCAGAAAGATGATTTAATCACCCCACCAAACCCATTTGAACCATTTATTCAGAGGGGCTGAATTCTTCCCAAATCCCAGTCCCAGACAGGAGGGATGCTCAGGAGCCAGGTGCTTAATGGCAGCATCTCACTTTCTCCCTTTCCAAAGGTTTTGGTGAGTAGTGACTCCTCCTCCCAACTCTCTCCCATCACCCTGAGTGATCCCTCTCCATGGATGCTGCTCAAAGGAGTCTAACACACATGAGAAGCAGAAAATAGGATCCAGGCACGGATTATTCCCACGAGCACATTAGCAATTCCTGTGCTTTAATTCCAAATTAGATTTTACGTCTAAAAACAGGTTTCTGAATTCTTGGCTTGGGCACTGTGCCACAGTCTGTGCCTCGCGCCAACACATACAAACCCAGACTGAAAACTGGCCCCAAAATAAATCACCCAGCTCCAAACCCTCATGCTGCCAAAGGCTGGGATTTGGCTCTGACCTTCACCATTCTTGCTCCAGTCTCACACAGCCCAGTTGTACAAAAAACTTTCGTGATTTTCTTCTTTTTCCAGCGAGGAAAATCCCATTTCTAGAGCTGAGAGACAGAGAGAAAACCCTCTGTGAGCAGTGCAGACTTAATTCATCTCCTTGGTGGCAGCAGGTCTTTGAGGGTAACCCAAGGGCTGGCAGGTCAGGAGAGACTCAGTGGAGTATGGCCAGTTAGAGATGGCTTAGATGCATTCCCATTCCCTGTTTAAACTTTCTGTGTCTCCACAGTGTCCTCCCCAGGAAAAGCTGGTCCGACACCACACAAGTGTTCAAAAACATGAAGGAACAAATGGTGATGCTGTTCCTCACTCCAGGATGATGCTGTGGGTTTTACCAGCCTGCCTGCATCCCAGCCAGACTTGGATTGATACCCCAAGGCTGCTGACAGCTCTGAGGACCCCCAGCTCACTTGATGGTTGTAATGACCAACACACCAGGAAGTGATGGGTTCTGCAGACACCAGAGGTTTGAAGACCACCCAAAAATCCTCCAGCAGCTTTTGTTTGTGCCTTCAATTACAAGTGCACCAGGATTAGCCATAAGAGCAGACCCTGAGAGCAGCTCCCAGCTCCGAAAAGCCTGGCTCATCCCACACTGAGCCACTGAATCCAGTACAAGTCTTGAGCCCAGTCCAGAGACAAATTGATTTTAAACACAAGCATGGTGTAGAAACTCAGCATTCTGCACCTGATGCCCTTGGAGCTGGTTTGCAGCTGGGCAGAGGTGCCCATCAGGACTTTGGGCATGTACAGCTAAATGAGCTCCCCATGCTCTCACAGCAGGAGCAGATCCATCCCATCCAACTTCTGCCCCCAAAAACCAAGGCAGGAATCTGGTTCCTCCACCAGTAGCAGAGGTTGATGCCTCTAAAAAAGCCAAATTTAAGGATGATGTGAAGGGCACCTTGGCACTGCCTCTCTGTCTGCTGTCCACTGGACATGAGGGCTGGAGTGCAGCCTCCGCACCCCAAGGATGAGTAGCACAGACAATCCCAGAAAGGTTTGGGTTGGAAGGAACCTTAAAGCTCACCCTATTCTATCTCCTGCCACGGGCAGGGACACCTTCCACTGTCCCAGTTTGTCCAAGCCCCATCCAACCTGGCCTTGGACACTTCCAGGGATCCAGGGGCAGCCACAGCTTCTCTGGCCTTGGACATTCAGGGATCCAGGGGCAGCCATAACTTCTCTGGGCATCCTCTACCAGGGTGTCCCCACTCTCACAGCCAAGAGTTTCTTCTCAGTAACCCATCTAGACCTATCCTACTTCAGTTTAAGCCCACTCAGTTCTCCACCTAACAAGACTCAGCAGAAAAGCAAAGACCTGAGAAGCCCTTGTCCCTGCTGCCACCCCTAAGCACGCACTTTATTCCCCAGCTGATTTTCCTGTCTGTGAAAGGCACATCCCAAAACTGGCCATCCTCCAGGCCCTCCTCCGGCTCTAGCAGCCCCTTGCCGGGCTGGAGCTGTCCCCACATGATCCCTCTGAAGTCACAAACTACAAGAGGGAAAGAGGAGCTGGGCAAGCCCCACAGCCGCGGCGGGGCCAGCAGCAGGAGCGCGAGCGGGGAAATTCATTCATATGAATTTGGAATATAATACCTGACACAAGATGTATCACTGCTGCCATGCTGCAATCCCAGATAAGGACACAGCAGTAACAGATGGAGGAACAAGGCACTTATCTTGTTAGCTGATGGATTTATCTCTCCTTCCCCCACCCTTCCCTACATATTCCATAGTGTGCAGAGAGCCGCGCTCCTCGGCAGAGCAGCATATGGAGCACGAATTGATTTCTTCCTAACACCCCCTCCACACTTTAATTCAATAAGAGCTGGAGTGGCGGATAAACAGCTTGTTGTGCTAGGAAAATTTCAAAACAGTCAAGAAAATGTCAAACTGTCTTTTTTATGAGTGTCTTTCTTTTTTTCTTTTTTTTCCTTCCCTTTTTTATTTTTTTCCTTTTTGTTCCCCCTTCTCCTCGGATGTTCAGTGAGGAGCTCTGTGTCTGGAGTGAGCAGTCCTTCCCTGGCAGACACCTGTACATCTCCTGTCAGGCCAGTCCATGGCAAAAGGTGGCTTTGGTCCCATCCTTGGATGGGAGTTGGGAACACAGCGACTCTGGGTAGAAGATTAGGCAGATGGTTTCATCTGGCAGCTCCCTTAATCTCATTACTGGAGCTGGTGGAAGTTTTTAATGCGATCTCTCTTTCCTTCTCTACCCTCACCCCGTTCAAAATGCCTCGTCTCAAAAAAAGCCCCAGACATGTTTCCTTAGTGGTTTCTTTGTTAGGAACAGATAAAAAAAATTCTTAAAAAAACTATTCAATTTTATTTTTGGTGTACTCTCCCTCTCCATTATTTAGCTCTGAAAAGGAGGAATTATTAGAGAAGAGGAAAAAGCAAAATTGGATGTTTTCTGGTCCTTGCTTAAAAAGATGGAGCTCTTTGGAAATAGCAGGGACGTGTTTCTGAAGACCGTAAGGCACCTTGTGTGCTCTTGCTCTGCCAGTAAACCCAAGCAAAAGCTGCAGGGATGGAGGTTTATTGAGGAATGTGGAAATCCAGCCCTGAGGGACACCAGCATGTCCCACACTGAAGGCTCCTTGCTGGCCTCCAGGCCTCTCCCAACCCCTTGCTCCTGCTATTCCTCACGCAGCTGCCTGTTTCCAACCAGCCAGGAAACTGAGCTCCCTCACAAACACTCCAGCCCATCACTCCCCTCCTTCCCAGCTCTCTCCACACCTCCCTAGCTTGTTCTCCTGAGATAAAACCCTTCAGGACTTCTCCTCCCCATCCATGCATCCCTTCAGCAGCTCATTCCCTGCAGAGCAGATACCAGCATAGCCCCAAAGCTCAGCCTGGCACCACACTTGGCCTGAGCCATCCCTGGCTCTCAGCTCCCAGAGCTGCTGAAAACCATCTCCAAGTGGGTTTGGAGGAGGAGTTGGAGCAATCACTCCAAGAGTCTGCTCTCATATTTGGAATATCTGAATTCATATTTTGACAGGAACGCAGGGAAAGAAAAGGGGAATGTGCTCCCAGGTATGACCAAATGGACACCAAGTGGATTCCCAACAGGAAGAACAGAGGACCTCACTGAAGTGAAGGAACGAAAATGTGTTTCCTTAAAAATGTAGGAGCAACTTATTACAAACAACTTATTACAAACATTGTCGGGACACCAGTAATTGATGTTTGTTTTACATTGGGCCTCTCTGGGGGCTCCCTGGATGGGAGAAACTTTCCTGTAGCAGTTCTGTGCCAGGTAAAAGGAGATGCATGGGACTTTTTCAGTCTTCAGCTTCTTGTTTATTGTTATCTTATCTAAAGTTTTGCATTGCTGTACACATCAGGCTCAGCGCGCTGGAAAAACACCTCAAAATGGCTCTAAAATGTACAGTTTCAAGGTCTTTCAAAGTTGTCTCATCCAATTAACTCTTAAAATGTACATTATTTCTACTTCTCATGAACACAGGGAAAGAAAAGGGGAATGTGCTCCCAAGTATGACCAAATGGACACCAAGTGGATTCCCAACAGGAAGAACAGAAGACCTCACTTAAGCGAAGGAACAAAAATGTGTTCCCTAAAAAATGTAGGAGCTGCTCTGTTTTCTTCAATACTTCTGCAACAGAGTCTCAGCATGGATTCAGGAGTGATTGTCCCTCAGACATGCAGGGGACATGCCGTGCACCCATGGTCAGAATACGACCACCAGGTTATCTCTCATCACCAGCAACAGCTTTTGAAGGCCAAACAAGGAACCAGCATCCACAAACTCCACCTGAGCACAGTGTCATCCCCTGGGGAGCAGAAATAAAGACAGACAAATCCATGGCACAGGCAGTGTCGGGATCTTTAGCTTTTTGGAGTGACCCCGAGAAGAGTTCGAAAGTCTCTTTTCCCAGCCCGGAGCTTGAAGAAGGAGTCAGGGCTCTTCAGTTCTCGGTCTCAAGGTTGTTTATTGTTCCTTATCTGTAAAATTCTTTCTCCTGTCCTGCCGAGGTCCATCCAGCAGGACAGTTCCAGGCACTCTGCCTGCCCCAGGGCAGTGTTATGTCTTTATACTAAAAACTACGTGTACAATGTTTACAATTACTTCCCAATACCCATCACCTATGTTAGACACTGAGCTTCTACTCTAAACCAATCCAAAAGTGCCACCATCACAGCAGAAGATGGAGGCCAAGAAGAAGAAGGAGAAAGGCTGGACATGCCCAGATTCCTCCATCTTGCCTCCTGAACCCCCATACCAGAAACCCCAAATTCTACTTTTCCACCCCATGATAACTTCACTAATATTCTACTTAATTTGTCATGGCTTGCAGATCTTCATCTAAGGTTGGTAACTTGCTCCACGGGTCATAATCAAACCCACAGGGGCATTTTGGGCTCTGTGCCAGGGTCTCTGAGCCCCCTGGCAGGGTCTGGGCTGCTCAGAACAGCCAGAGGGATGTGCTGGGTTCCCACAAGGCAGCAGCATGGGTGTGGGGCTGCACATCCCTGTGGGGTGAGTGAGTTACACTCCAGCTGCACCCAGAGCAGCAGCAGCATGGGCTGGGCACACACTTGGGGCGAAAACAGACCCACAGGAGGGTGTGCAGGGAAGGAGAGCTGTGTCCTGCAGTTCTCCACCTCCCGCCATCCGCCTGCTGCTGTGCTGGAAGGCAGACCTGCCTCCCCACCCCCTCTGCAGCAGAGCAGTGCAGAAGGCTGCAGGATCCTGCAGGGAGCCGCCGTGTTTAGCATGCAGGAGAGAGTGCAGAGCAAAGCCCTGTCTCGTGCCACGGAGCAGCCGGCCGGGAGCAGCAAATTGCTGCTGGAAGGAGCCGGGGCTTGGGGAATCTGCAGCCCCTCGCTGCTGCTCCCCCTCCTCTTCACATTTAGCTGCTGGTTGCAAAGTAGGGATGGGGTTTGGTGCCTAATCTACCTCTGCCTCAGTTTCCCTCTGTGAGAGGATGCCAGGACCCATCTTGCTACAGCCCCAAACTGGAGGAGCAGCAACTCATCCATCTGCTCCAGAACCTTCACATCCTTGCTCCATCCCTTCCCCTGCCAGCTTGCACTGGGCACCCACAACCCCAATGACAGTGGCAGCATCTAGGCACCCATGGGTGATCCATCCCAGCACCCAGGCACCCGTGGGTGATCCCTAATGGCACCAGGCACCCACAGGTGATGTATCTTAACACCCATGGGTGATCCATAGCAGCACCAGATACCCATGGGTGATCCATCCCAGCACCCAGGCACCCACAGGTGATGTGTCCCAGCCAGCCCCCACCCCATGCCACAGCCCCACACTGAGTTCTCCTCCTCCCCTGCAGGCTGGGGCTCAGCCCCTCCAAGCCTTACCTGCCACCAGGGTGCCCTCCTCGTCCCTTCCTCACCTCCCTCCAAGGCCGCACCAGGGAGGGCAGCAAAGCAGGTGACAGCACACCAGCACCAAGGACAGCCAGTCCCCGTTTGATGTTGGTGTCTCTGGTCAGCTCTGACCCCCTGCACCCACCTCCCCCCCAAAAAGGACATGGAGACCCCCTTCTCCCCCCACTCAGGACATTTCAAACCTTCCCCTTTCAAAAGAAGCTCTCTCCAAGCACCCAATTACAGCTCAGTGACCGAGGATGAAAAGCTGCTCTTGGAGCATCCTGTTTTCTCTTTATTTTTCCCCCTTTCAAGGTTCCTTTTCCCTCCCTTCTCATGAGGTTAAAGAGCTAAAGACCAACTCAGAGCCAGATAATAGAGTGACAGCTCCTCATAAAAAAGCAGCTGAAGCTTTGGAGAGAGCAGGCACACGGTGCATTAGGGATTTCTGTCGCAGCAGCTGGGAGTAACAGTGACCCTCTGAACTCAATTTGCTCCACGGCTTGAAAACCAAGGAAAGCCTTTGGACTGTCAAACTCCTCCTTTGGCTTCCAAGGGGGGCTGCAGACTCTGAGCGAGCTTTTGGGGCCCCAGCATGCCCCTCACCCCACAGCAACTGCCCTTGATTCATATCTGGGGCTGGAGGTGGCATCCCAAACCCTGCAGGGATGTGGGATGTGGTGCAAAAGGGAGGGTAGCACACGGGATGGGAGCGACACCGAGCTGTGGGGATGTGGATTTGTACATTACAAGGACTCAACAGCCGGCCTGCCCCAGCCCAGCAAGAGCAGAGGGACAAGGGGGGGACGTGTGAAAGGTTGGTGCTGCATGGGAAGAGCCCAGTGCTGCTGCACAAACCCATCACTTTCCCCTCTGCCTTCCTCTTCTTCCTTTTTTCCTTTTTTTTTTTTTTTAATGAGTAGAAAATTCTTCCCACTACGCATTAGCGCCCAACGTAATGGTGCAAAGCATTTTTCATTTATCATCATAAGGCCAGTCAAACGAACCCCCTAATAACATAAATGCAAGAGGAAAGCTATTAGAGTTTATTTGTGCAGTGGCTTTGAACTTGTCCCCACTGCTCCAGCAGTGTGACTGGAGGGGCTGTTGGAGCTTGGATCTTCAGGACCTTTCATCCTCAGCGAGGCAGAGCCTTTCCTTACAGAACACTGCAACCCTGCACGTGCTGCTGTACTGGCTAAATTATCAAAATACCTAAACACCTGAAACAATCCACTGCAAACAGACACTGAAAGTCCTCCAAAATAGGTTGGACAAGGCTTGGAGAAACCTGGTGTCGGAACTCAGGACATCCCTCTGCCAGGGGGCTCAGAGACCCTGGCACACAGCCCAGAGCACCTGTGGGTTTGATTATGACCCATGGAGCAAATTACCAGCTTTGTATGAGGACCTGAAAGCCACAGAAGTCTAAGTAGTGTAATAATAAAATTATCACTGGGTGAAAAGGTAAATTTCAAAGTTTTTAGAATAGAAGGCAGAGTGCCTGGAACTGTCCTGCTGGACGGACCTTTGCAGGGCAGGAGAAAAATTTTTATAGATAAGATACAGTAAACAACTCTGAGACTGAGAACTGAAGAACTTCACTCATTCTTCGAATGTGCAGGTGGAAACAGACTGTTCACGTATCCAGGAGCTGCAATAAACTGCAACTTCCCAAGAACCTGGGATAATAGAAAGTGTCTTTGCCCCCCAGTGAGAGGGACTCTGAGGTCCCTCCCAACCCAAACCCCTCTGGGATTCTCCTTGCCTTGCCACAGCTGTGCTGTGCTCCAAGTCAAGGGAACACACCTGGCTGTGGCTCACCTGCAGCTAAACATCTCCAAATCCTGTTATTCCTCCCAGGCAGAACTGAAAACAGGCATTTATTTTCTACAACATACAGGGCCTGTAGTCCCTATCCCAGCTCTGCACCTCTGCCAAGAGCTATCAGAGCATCTCTGCTGTGCCCAGACCTCCTCCTCTGCCACCCCCAGGGTGTACAGCTTTGGAGGACCAGTGCCATGAAATAGCTCTACACATGTTGGTGAGGCTCATGCAAGAAAACTTCCCTATAAATAAAAATAATTGGAAAATTTAAGTCATTCCTCTGTACAGCTCTTTGCTCTCCTCTGCAGCAGCCGTTCCCATCCTAGGGTTTCACCACAAGGACAAGAGGAAACAGCCTTAGGTTGCTGCAGAGGAGATTTAGGCTTGATTTTAGGAAAATTTTAGGAAATTGAATTCAGGAAATTTTGAATTTAGGAAATTTTAGGAAAAAAAATTCTTTATGGCAAGGGATGTCAAGTCCTGGAGCAGGCTGCCCAGGGAAGTGGTGGAGTCACACCATGGAGTAGGGTTAAAAACATGCATGGATGTGGCACTTGGGGACACATTTGGTTGTGGGCTTGGCAGTGCTGGGAGAGTGGTTTGGGTATTCCTTGGGGGGTCTTAAAGGTTTTTTCCAACCTAAACTATTCCATGATTCAGTGATCTGTCACTGCCGCCTTGCAGATCCACCCTCATTGTTCCAGGTCTCTCCCCTCAGCACCCCCCATCCCCAAGATCTCCCAGCATCACTTGTCCCAACAGCTCTCATCCTACACAGCCCCATCCTGGAGAGCCATGACAAAGCATTTAATTTTATACACAATAATTTCCTCATTAAGGCAAAATTAAATGCGTATTTCAAAACCTACGAGCGAGAGCAAACTGCTCAGTCTTATGCTTTATTAAACAAAAAAATCTTTGTGTGGAAAGAGGTTTGGTGCCAAATTACAGCCCTGCTGAAGGGGCTGAGCTATTCCCCAGTGTGTCAGGATGTGTGGTGCCAGCAGAGAGGGCCTGCACTGCAGAGGGAAACTGTGGCAGTAGCCTGAAAAATTAGTTGAATCATTAAGAAGTTTATTTCACTCAACTTCAACAAATTGTCATGTTTAGCAGTCAGAAAACTTCCAGGGAAGGGATGTTACAAACCAACAGGAGCCCCTGTGCGAGGGTAACCTTCCCTCCTTCACCAGGCTGCCCACTGGAGCAGGGAAAATTCACAGTACAGATGATAGCAGGAAGAAGTGTTTTGTGGTGAGGGTGGCACAGGTTTCCCAGAGAGGTGGTAAATGCTTCATCCTTGGAAAGAGACAAGGTTAGGCTGGATGGGGCTTGGAGATGCTCCACTGCTCCACCAGTGCGACTCCATGGATGGAGCTTGGATCTTTAGGACCTTCCATCCAAAGTCATTCCTCAGCAAGCCAGAATCTTTCCTTACAGAACACTGCAACCCTGCACATGCTGCTGTGTTGCATGAATTGCCAGAATAAACACAGAAATATCTGAAATAAGCCATTGCAAAGGGCCACTGAGATCTGTGGGAGTGCCCAGGGCCAGGCTGGACAGGGCTTGGAGCAGCCTGGGACAGTGGAAGGTGTCCCAGCCATGGCAGGGGGTGGAACAAAATAAGCTTTGAGGTTCCTTCCAACCCAAAATGTTTTATTATGAGATACCAAGAAATCCAGGTTTATTCCAGGCATGGGTATAGGGGTGGAGAGCAGATAGTAAGGAGCAGAGGGGTAAGGAGCAATCCCTTACCAAAGCCAGCAGGTAACACCAGGGATCAGGCTAGACCAGCCCAGCACCTGCCCAGAGCCAGCAGCCACCTCTCCCTCAGCTCCCACAGCCACAAAAACAACCACTGATAAAACCCAGACGTGTTCCAAAAGCTCCACCCCTCCCCGTTTGCAGCGGATGGGCTCTGGCTCACAGACTCTGCCAAGCCCTGTCCTGGGTGCAGAGGTGCAGCAGGAGCCAAGAGGGGTGGGAGGCAAAACTCGGGTGGAAAGAAGCTGACACGAATTGAGAGAAAGGATCAGGGCTCGCAGGAAGGGGAGACAATAAAACCCAGCCAGGCAGACAGAGATTAATGAGTGTTTCCCAGATATGATAATTTCTGGACATCCATCAAATTTAATGTGCTCCTGGGCTGGTGAGAGGCACTGCAAGTCTCTGACAGAGGGGAGGGGTCCTGGGGGGCTCGGTGGGACACAGGCACGGCCAGCCCACCCCACAGCACCCCTGCCTGAGCTCGTGGGTGATGTGTTTTCTATCAAAAATAGAAAATACACGGTGTGTTTGTGCCCCCCTGCAGGAGCACATCCAGCTGTCACAGCTGGGCTCTGGTGACACAACAGCCTGTTTTGGGAAGGTTTTTGTCAGGGTGTGCTCCCTGCCACGGACATCGCTGTGGCACCCACAGCCCTGCTGCCACCAGCCCCACCACTGCCATGGGAATGCCAAACTGCATCCTCTGAGAGTGCCTGCTCAGCCTCCCATGCTCCAGAGAGCAGCTGGGGGCAGGCTCAGCCCCCAGATCCCTGTGTTTAACACCAATCCAACACATGAGGCAGCCAGGGTTTAACTTCGCCTTGGTTGGTGTCGGCACAAGCAAAGAAACACACGCTTGTGGTTTCTCAGGCACAGCTGGAGGGGCAAATCCCTTATTCTCACTAGAATCCAAAGGAATGGGATTGTTTGCCTGAGTTATTTCAGACTGGGCCTGGTGATGCAGTCTCAGACTTCACTGGGAGTCTCTTGATGCCATCCAAGCACTCTGCAACATCTCCACGTTTGCATCCAAGCCCTGAAACCACCCCTGAGCTGCCACAGCCTGGCCTTGCTGCTTTAAAAAAGCTACCACAAACCCCATGGGAAAGGAGACTCCCACATGCTATATCCACAGAAGCCACTCAATCATTGAATCCCAGACTGGTTTGGGTTGGGAGGGACCTTTCAGCTCACCTCATCCACCCCCTGCCATGGCAGGGAGACCTTCCATTATCCCAGGCTGCTCCCAGCCCCATCCAGCCTGGCCTTGGACATCCCAGGGGTCCAGGGGCAGCCACAGCTGCTCTGGGCACCCTGTGCAGGGCCTGCCCACCCTCATAGGGAAGGATTTTTTCCCCATATCCCATCTAAACCTCCTCTCCTTCACTGAAGCAGATGGATCTGCTCCAGTGACCACCAGCCCTCCCTGCTGAGAGCCCTTGGCTCGTGACTGCAGCTCCTGCCCAGCTCTGCTCTCTGCTCCCAGGCAGACCCGCAGCCCTGGAGGGAGCTCACCCTGCACTGCAGTCCTTGTCAGCTCCCCACCAAGATTTGTGTGCTGTGCAGAATTCCTTATTGACATTTAAAGGTCTTGGACAACCAACCCTACACATCTTTGTTAGGGAGGATGGGAATGGCTTCTCCCAAATCTGCTGCCTTAAAGTTCAGAGTCAAGTGTAAGATGTTTCTGCAGCACGTCCAGGTGCTGTCACTGCCTGTGGGGTTTGCCATGGCCACCAAGCCCTTGTGCTCCTGGGGCATTGGTGCAGGAGGCTTGGAAAGGGAAGCCAGTCCTTCCTTCATGTGTGGAAACAACAGTCTGGTCAGAGAAAGAGAAAGCAAGATAAGGTTTCCCATTAACTGGTCTGGGGAATTTTAGGGAGGCAGAGAGAAAGAATGGTAAACAAATGATAAACTATCTGCAGTTGGTGTTTTGAACAAGTTGTTTTTCTCGTAAGATGTTTTACTAAAGGGTGTCTTCTTAATTAGGTAATCATATGAAATGTGTTGATTAAATGACCAATCAGGTCCTCAATCAGATATAAAAGAAAGGGTTCCAATAAACTCAGGGCTTCCAGCCTCTTACCTTCTGACTTAGAGTCCATGCCACTTATCCATTCCTGGCTCAATGGTGACACAGAGCTGGGCACAGATGTGTCATGTGGTTTGGACAAGTGACGTGGCCAGGATGGCATCAAACCACCCAAAATCCTCATCTGGAGCAGGACACAACCAGCAGACATCCCCCACCCTGCCCAAAATGTGCAAGCACGGGACATGGAGAGGCTGAAAGCCAAGGGAATGGGGCAACATCCCTGGCAAGCCCTTCTTCAACCAAGGGACAGACCAGAAGGACAGACAGAGCAGTGTCTGGCAGGACACAGCCCATCCCTGTCCAAGGGAAGTGTTTGGGAAGGCACAAGGAAAAGCCTGAGGTTTCCTGCCTAGGGAACAGGGACTTCAGCCTTTAAGGAGGAAAGTAATTTTGGGTGAGAGTGGTGATGAAACGATCGAGTTCTCAAGCAGATGGAAAGCTGTGGAATATGGATAATGGACTTCAAAAGCCAGATTTCAAAAAATTCAGGAAGCTGGTAGATGGGTTCTCCTGGGAAAATAATCACAAAGAAGGGGAGAGCTGGCAGTTACTGAAAGAGACTTTATTACACACACAATAGCAGGCTATCCCTGTGCAAAGGGAAGGTAGGAATCCTAGGAAGAGCTGCTGTGGCTGAATTCAGAGCCATTCAATGACCTGGGAATAAAAATGGAATCATGAAAAAAGTATGGAAACAAGGGCTAATAATTAGGGATGGGGATAACAGAGCCACAATGGCATAGAGGGATAAAGTCAGCAGCACTTACATGCAAAACAAGTTTTAATTAGCAAGAGATATGAGAGGAGAATAAAAAGGCTCTTGGATTTGCTCAAATGAGAAGGAAAAGGAATGTTGGGTCCGTCACCAAGCAGTCAAGGAAAGCATGTGGCAGAGATCCTGGGAGCTGTGCTTGGTTGTATCCACATAAAGGCAGGTGTGTGGCCAGCAGACAGCTCCAAAATTCATGTTAACAGGGAAATGGCTTTCAGACTGGAGCAGGGGGAGAAGATGGGTTAAAAGAAAAAATTAAACTGGCAGGGATTGAGGAAAGTCTCTGGAGAGTGATGAAAAATCGGGCAGAAGCGTCACTGAGCCATCAGTGCTGCTCTTTGGGAGCTCGTGGAGGCCAGCAGCAAGGGCAAGAAATCTTCATATCTTTAAGTAAAAAAAACCCAGGAGCTGTAGGCAATCAGCTCAGCTTCAATCACTGGGAAGATACTAAAACAAACGATGAAACTATCATAGCTTGTAAGGCCCGGGAATTTAATAAAGTAAGAAAAAAACCCCACATCCACCACCAACACGAGTTTGTCAAGAACAGATCATGTCAAACCAACCTAATTTCCGCCTTGACAGGATAACTAGACTTGGTGGATAAGAGGAAAGCTGTAGACATGATATACCTTGACTTTAATAAGGCTCCTGATGCCAGTCCCACGCGGCCCCTCCGAGGAAAGTCGAGGAAGCGCGGAGTGGATGTAATCGTTGAGGCTGGGGGCAGAGGGGAGGAGGGATAACAGCCTGTTGACAAAGTGCTCTCAAAGAGTGCTTATCTATTATTTACAACCATGCCAGGAGGCCAACCTACAGCAGGATCCCTCCGGGGTCTGTCCAGCCCTGCTCTCTCCAGCATTTACATTTAACTGCTTGCGTTATGGAGCTGGGAGAGCACTGATTTACATTTGTAGATGATGCCCAGCCAGGAGGAAAGGGGCTGGAAGGGTTCTGAGGGTAGGACCAGAATCTCAAATCTTTTCTGGAAATGAGCAGTAGGAAATCCAAGATGGACAACTGTGACGTGATATGTCACATTCACATTTTCTCTGAAAAATCCCTTTGCCCAGGATTTTTCTCCTGGGAAGCTGAGAAGCCTCACAGAAAAAGGAAAACAATAATTATCTCATTTACTTCTGTGTTGTGCTCATGTGGAATGTGTTTGGAGATTGTTTACCCACAGGTGATTGTTTCATTGGATTCTGGCGTGAGTTGTTTTCTCTCTTTGGCCAATTGGGGCCAAGCTGTGTTGGGACTCTGGAAAGAGTCACGAGTTTTCATTATTATCTTTTTAGCCTTCTGTAAGGATCCCTTCTGTATTCTCTAGTATAGTTCAGTATAGTATTCTTTAATATAATATAGTATCATAAAATAATAAATTAACCTTCTGAGAACATGGAGTCAGATTCATCTTTCCTTCCTTCGTTGGGCACTCCATGAATACAATAGTGACACACTCAGAGAACATTGAACACGTGGATAAAAAATACAGGAAAACCTCAGGAACTGGGGTGTTAGAGCTGCCCACAAATTATGGAGGATTCAACCAGGCTACAGAAGATGGCAAATCTTAACAGCAGTGCTGTAAAAAGGACAAAGGAGAATTGTTTTGCTCCACTTGGTTTAATGCAAGGGCTCAGCTGCAGAACTTCAGCCCGACCTGCACACCAGGCTCTCAGAAAGGCAAAGGTCAAGTCACTGCAACTTGACACATTATCACCTCCCCACTGACCCGTGCTGGCACTCTGTCTTCTTCCCCAGCACATCTGGCTGCCCTGAGCCTGCAGCTGGAGGTTCCCTTTCTTCTGAGATCAATCCAAAGTGTGTTTGCTACGGTGCAAGACACACACCTCTAATCGATGTGGAGCAATTGATTGCACATCCCAGCCGGGACGAGCCGGGCTGAATCCACGGAATAGCAATGAAACGGGTGAGAGATGCAGACAACTCCAGAGAAAGATGAAAGGCACCAGGGTTTGCTTTGTCACTGAAAGAGTAGATGGAGTAAGAATTGACAACTCTTTTCCCTTACTGTAGGAGTGTCAGGGGTAGGATGGTGGGGATGGATGGAGACGAGAGATCTCTGAAGCCAGGGCTTGGAACTTGGGGTTTATTGCAAAGGGCCTGGGTGCAGGGCCCTGCTGGGAGCTGCCAGCCACAGCTCAGAGCAGGCCTGAGAGAAGAGAGGGGGAGAGAGGATGAGAGGGTAAGAGAGAGTAAGAGGGTAAGAGCGTAAGGGAGTAAAAACAGTAAGACAGTAAAAGGGTAAGAGAGCGAGGTTCCTGTTACAGTACAACATATCTTCTTCTGTGTTGAATATTCTAATTCTCACTGACCAATCCACTACAATATACAAATCCTATAGCATTTACATACAGCCTATAAGAATCATTACATTACCATCCTGTGTTACATTTTAAACCCTAAAAACTCCTCTTTGGGCCCCTTCTGCCAAGCTGTAGGGTCTGTTCTGACCCTTGGACCTGTCTGCAAGCAGAGGGTGTTGTTCCATCAAAAGGGGATTACCTTCAGCCAGCCACACCATTGTTTTCCAGTTGTTCAGTAACTGAGGTATCTCAAAGCTTGCTTTCATTTCAATCTGGCTTATAGTTTCTATATTCTCAAAATCTTTTGCCAGACAATCATATTTATAAGGCTTTCCTGTTTCATCTTCCCCAACACCTTACATAAATATCATACAAAGCAGGGGAATGTTGTGTATCCCTTCAAAGAGACAGAAGGAAAAAACCACTAATTTGCAACAGAGATTTGGATTGGGAACTTGGAATAACTTTGAGGCTCGTGAAGCCCCTGCAGAAGGGCTCCATCACCAGAGGGCAGCTCAGTTTCCCATGAAGCAGGTGCCCAACTCCAGCAGAGGGTGAAATCAGCTGGGATCCACCCAGTCCTAACCCCACAGAGGTTGTTCCTCACCAGACTGACACAGGAACCTCTCAGGATCCACAAAACTGTTGCAGCAGCATAAAATCTGGAGCACAGACAGTGACAAGTAGAAGTCCTCTCTGTGGCATCCAGGAGATCCATCTGCAGCTCCTGCTCACCAGTGGGAGCAAGGGCTCTACTGCCTCAGACAGCATGACCCCACAAATCACAGCAAGACACACTCAGCACTTTTATTCTTTATTGTTACAGTTCAGACAGCTCCATTATTTATCCAGATTACTTATTCATGTTCCATTTCCAGGGACAACCCTGCTTCAGTGGATAGAGCGATCATCGCCTCTCCCCTCCACTCTCCCCCAGCTCTTGTCCCACTTTTTGTGGTGTTTGGACTCACCACTGTTTTTGTAAGAGCATTGGCTTCAGCTAGAGAATAATTCCATCCATCCCAGGCCCTCTCTTGCACTGCTCAAGGGTTCTGACAAGGGGAGGATTGAAAAGGCACAGCCCAAAATGACAGCTAAGGCTCAGACAGTGACTGACAGAAGCACTGAACGTTTCCTGAGGCAACTCAATCAGAGCAGGTTTCCTGGCCATCGTTAGAAGCTAAACCAATTCAGACAAATATCACTCCTACCTGCAGGGACAGCAAGGGCCCATCATTAAGAGCACGGTGGCAGCTGGCCTGGATTAAACAGAGCTATCCAATGCATTTCCATATATTGCCCTCATTTCAAGGCTGCCCCTCAGAGGGCACATGGACATTCACGCTTCTGCAAAGATTTGAAGGCTGAAAGGTTATCATGATGTGCTGTCTCCAAGCTTAGATCACACCCTTTGCTCTCAGGTCAGGCCCCAAGCACAACTCTGCCTCCCACACAAGTCCCCCTCACCCAAACTGAGTGGGATTGGTGGCTCCTGAAGCCATCCAGACCTGGGAATCACATCATCCTTCTGTTGGAGGGCTCAGTTTCCTTGTCTGAAGCGCTGACATTAAAGTTTCACCCCTGTGAGAAAGCATTTAGAGGAGAAAAGTATTTCTAAAGGCAAAAAATAGTACTGCCAGAATTTGTGACTGCTCCTCTGCCAAGCCGCAGGTGGATTCTGCACCTCCAGGTACCATCAGCATCAGCTCAAACCCACATCTGCAACATCTGTCCTCTCCACCACACCTCCCCGTGGCACGCACGAATTCCCCAGGAAAAACACGGAGGTGAAAGAAATTTAAAAAACTCCTCAGAGCAACTGAGCGAGCTCCCTAACAAAATGCTTAGCTCCTGTGAAATCAAGGCAGGGTTCTCCAAGGAGCAGTTCCAGGCAGAGCAGGCGCCTAACGAGGCTGCAGACAGCACTGCAGACACACGTTCCTGACTGACAGACAGCAGGGGCTGCACCCCACGGCACGGGGGCTGAGCAGAGAGGAGGGAGCTGCCGGAACCAACGGTGCTGAACGGAGTCAGAAAGGAATCCTGGAAAGGTTTGAGATGAAAGGGAATTCAAGGGACAGATTCCACTATCACAGGGTGCCTCAAGCCCTGTGCAACCTTCACCTTGGACATTCCAGGGATCCAGGGGCAGCCACAGCTGCTCTGGGCACCCTGTGCCAGGGCCTGCCCACCCTGCACAGGGAACAATTCCCAATTCCCAATATCCCATCCATCCCTGCCCTCTGGCAGTGGGAGCCATTCCCTGGGTCCTTTCCCTCCATCCCTTGTCCCCAGTCCCTCTCCAGCTCTCCTGGAGCCCCTTCAGGCCCTGCAAGGGGCTCTGAGCTCTCCCTGGAGCCTTCTCCTCTCCAGGGGAGCACCCCCAGCTCTGCCAGCCTGGCTCCAGCCCTTGGAGCATCTCCTTGCCTGAGCCAGAAGCACTCTGAGCAATTTTTAGCCATTTTCTTGGTATTTCACCACTCTTACTTATATCTTTACTTATAAAAAACACAGGGCAAAAGCACAGATAGAATCATCCATCACAGATACGGATCAGAGACATCCTCACGTGGCCATCACTGACCTCCTGCCACCACCAGCACCTCCAGTTCACCACCTTCCAGCAGACATCCATTTCCAGATCACGTGCAGAGTGCTCAAACAAGTGCAAAGTCCCAAGAAATCACATTCTGAGTGCATGAACATCCCCAGCTCCAACTTCCAGCCTCTTCTCTGAGCTGTCCTTTGAGGTGCAGAGCGGTGGCTGAGAGATGCTCTAATCACTGCATCTAATTTCAAATGGTTTGAGGACCATGTTATGCCTTGGGATAAATGGGGAGGGTTGCCATTGAAGTAAAAGAGAGCTAGGCACTTCAGAAGCTGGAGTTTGGCCTCAAAAAAAAAAAAAAGCCATAAAACTCAACTGTTAAAGTGCATTTAAAAACATAATAAAGCAGATTAGCAATCGAACCGAGCGGCTCGCTGGGGGACTGATAAGCGGGGAGGGTTCTAGAGGCACATATCACCACTGAAAAAAGGCCAAAAAAGCCTTGTTTGGAGTAAAAATGACTTTTGATCCAAAAAAAAGGCATGGAAATGCAGTTTTTCTCATGCATTTTCCATGAGAGAACAAGCCCAATCAAAGTTGTTTTAAGCAGAGATGCTGAAGCTCCCACCTGGAGTGTTCTGTGCTGGGAGGGACAGGAAATTGCCCAGTGACTCAGTGCATGATGTAGGCCAAAACCTTGTGCCTCTCCTGGATGTTCAAAGCACTTTTGACTCATTCAGGGAGTCACTTGACCCAACCCCATCCCAACCTCCTCAGCTATGCAGTGAAGGAGCTGCAAAAGGAGCTTGCTCCTTCACTAATCGTCCTGGAGCTGGGTCTTGGGAGTTTATTTAACTTTAAAACAGCCATGAAGGAAGCATTTTTATCCCAAAACATGGAGTAGCCACTGAGAGGAGTCAGCTTTAGGAATGGGTTGGGGGAAGGTGTGTGGGGAGGATGGTGAGGGCTCAGCCTTTGCCTTCAAGGATTTTCTCAGCAATTCTGGACACAAAAACTTCTGAGACAGCGACGTGCTGGGCTGCAGAGGCTGAAGCACTTGCTGCTACAACCCCAAACCTCTCACTGCCTTCAGACCAAGGGATCAACCCAGGGTTTGACACCCACCAAGATTCCATGTGCCAGCAAGGGATGACCCAGGGCCACCTCCTCAGAGGCCTCCCTCTGCCTCACAGTCTCCTGAGCTCTTGGTTTGTAGAAATCTTCCTGCCCAAGGCTGCCCTGCTGAGTTTATTCCCAAACATATTCATTGGCTAGACTTTGGAAAAGTTGGAAAATAGAAGGTATCTCTTCTTGGAAGTTTGCACAGTGACCATCTTGCAAAGACGGGGCAGGCGGCTCATGCTCAACCCAAATTCCATGTGTATTAGTTCAAAACATGGTTCAGGTTTATTAAATCTCTAAAGTCTCTGTAAAACTCAAAGACACATCCCTCATGCCACCAAACGCCTTTATGGTATCAAAACCAGCATGTGACCAGTGTCTAGAAGGTGCTCACCATGCCAGGGTGGAGCTCAGTGCTCCAGGGAAAGAGGGTGGGACACCTTTCTCCCAAGGGACCCACCCATACAGGGGAAAAGAGCAACCCTCATGCCCCAGTAGATCCCTTCCAGCTCAGGATATTCTATGATTCCACAATAACCACAATCAGGATCCCTGTCAAATCTTCCCAGCACAGTCTGGGTGGATTTTCCCAGCTGATCCCCCCACCCAGCACATGCCACGTTCACAGGGTGCTCAGCTCCCTCAAAACCCGGGGTGCTCAAGCCTTGTCACTCCAGCTGGGGTCAGGGAGACTGAAAACACAAGTGTATAATCCTCTCACGAGTTAATTAAAGCACCCATCCACCCTTCATTCAAACCATTAGCCATGGCTCTTTACAATTAATTATTTGGAACCAAATCAAACAAACAAAGGGAAGACCCAGGAAGAAGAGAGAAAGCCAAGCAGAGCCAGGGCACTCCTGCAGCAGGGCAATAGCAGGGCTCATCCCTGCCTTCCCAAAGAGAGGCACAACCCCTTTTAGCCAACACAAGGGGTGCTGGAGGTGAGGACCCAGCTTGAAGTTTGGGTCTTTCCTCGAGCTGCCTCTGCGACCTTGGGAAAACCTCCCTGTCCCTCCTTGCTTCACTGCCAGCCCCTCATGACATGACCCATCGCTGTGCTGTTCCCTGCACACCCTCTTTTGCCCTTGAAGTGCGAATAAACCACAAATAATTGATTTACACAGCACAAGAGCTCTTTGGTGAGGCACTTGGGTGGGCAGGAGCCAGCACTTCCAGCCCTGACCTAGCCCCAGCCCCAGGACTTGCAAAACATCTGCAAGACCTCAGATGAGCTGAGAACAGACCTTTCCACCTGCACAGACAGCCTGGGAAGGGCTCCTGAATATTGCAAGGAGGGCAAACAGCTCTCCTCCCGCTCCAGTGGAGGCTGTGTCCCCAGCTGAAGCTCTCTGCCCTAGTTTATCTCCTCTTTTCCATCATCTCTCTCCTCGCTGAAAGCTTCATTTCAGCGCAGGTATGCGAGGGGAGAAGGGGAGGTGGGGATCAGGGAGCCATCCTTCCTTTTCTCTTCTGATTTCCCTTGCATTTCCTTCCCTCTCATTTGCTGCCACAGCTACACTCTGTCTCTCATCCCCAACCTCTGTCTCCTCCATGCCCTCTCTGCTCCCCATCAAGGCAGGGTTTAATGTCTCTCCATCTTTTCCTGGGTAAATTGCAGCGAGTCTGCCGGCTGCTCGGGTGGAACACACTGTTTTATATGCGCCATAAAGGGAGAGAACTCTGTAAACAATATTATTTTTAATAAAATCCAAGTCTTTGGCAGGCCAGCTGCTTTTGTGTCTGTCTTAATTTAATCAGACGATCAGCTCTCTCAAGCAGCAAGAGGGAATGAAAAGCATTAGCAAGGAATCAGGGAACTGGTGAGGAAGAGACATGATTTCCATCAAGAGCTTTCCAGCCCAGTGTGTTGCTATGAGAGCAGGACCAAGTTTTTGGGAAACAGATTCCCAAAACAACTTTGTCAAGGTGCAGGAAGGACATGGGCACACCTGGGCGTAACATTCATCCTGTAGGGCTTGAAAAAGAGCTGCTCTGGGCTGTAAGAGCTGAAATGAGGGATGCGGGACTCTAGGCGGCTCTCCAAAATGCAGTTTATTGTATCCAAAGTGCAGTTTATTCCATCCAAGACATCACAGCAGTCCAGGGTGGTGGGTGACAGAGCTGTGCCTACAGCTGTCAGCTCCAGCTGCAGGCAGGCCTGGAGACCCTTTGGTTTTGGTTACAATGCATTAAATACTTTTCTTTTGGTTACATTACATTATATACTTTTCTTTGCTGAGCATCTTAATACAGTAGAACCAATCTATACCTTAACTTTTACCTATAGCCTATCATAACTGCTATAATTACCATATTCATGTTACTGTTCTCCAATCACTAACAGTCAGTACATTACAGTTTAAGCTACAAGTTGTTTTTCAGTTTTCTTGCAGTGGAAAATTCTAAGACCTTTTTTCTACTTGTAACTTTGCTGCCTTGTTTGCCTGTGCTCTCTTTCTGCTTGGTAAAAATGTCTTCTTGTTTGGGGTGGGTTTATCCTTTGCTCTGAGCCATAAAAACCCCTTCTAACTAACACACCCTTTGCCTCCTTGGTTATCCAGTGAGACTGGCCCAGCAATTCTTTTCTTTTATATCAAAATTGCGTCTATATTCATCAGACTCTACATTTAAAAATCTTTCTGCTAAGCACAAATATCTGTGAGACTTTCCTGTCAAACTTTCATCCTTCCCAACACTGGGCCACGAATAAACCCAGACTTAAAGACACTTCCAGTAAGAGCAGACCACTGTGACGTGGGAAGGTGTCTGACACAGCCCACACTCCCTAGGATGGGAATCCTGCCCAATTTGGTGACTCCCAGTGCTTGTATCCAGGTACAGCAACCCAAGCCAGCATCCATCAGCTCCCTGTTCACAGCCAAAACCCAAACCAGCCCTGTTCGACAGGTCAAAATTCAAAATCAAATCAATACAATGAGAGTACTAGGGATTAAATAATAAATTCTGCAAATATATCCCCAAAATCCAGTCCAGGCTGGATCCAGGGTAAAAGCTGCCTCCACAGAGGGGAGGAGATGGTGTTGGCAGCTGGAGCAAGGGGAGAAGGAGAGCAGCCCTGAGCAACCCCTGACACGCAGCATCATGAGCAGCAGCTGAGTTTGAAAGGTGTCACTTACAGACAGCCAAAACCTGGCAGAGACAGCTGATTTTGTGACACTTCTGTTCTTCAAGACCAAGCAACAGCCAGTGAGCATCTGCCATGGGCAGACAGCTCCTTTCCCTGCTCCAAAGCCTCTGAGCCAGCAGGCTCAACACTTGGCCATGATGTCCTCAGAGCCTAAACCATTCCAGATGTGATTCCTGTCTCCTTCTCATAACTCTTTGGGGGATTTTTGGCATTCCAGATGTGATTCCTGCCTCCTTCTCATAACTCTTTGGGGGATTTTTGGCAGCTAGAACAGCCCAGAGCACAGGGCAGGACTCCCCTGGTATGGGACTGATCAAGGGTTCTACTCTTCCACTCAAAGCCAGAAATGCTCCAGAATAAAAATCCTCCAAAATTTGAAATAATAAAAACTAATTACAGACACAAAATAAACAAATTAATTGATGTTTACTTGTTTACCCAGTCACCACAAAATTCTTAATGACTGAACATGTATTTTTAAGATCTTAAACTGTGCTAAGGCACAGCCATAAATATAAAAGTAAAGCAAACATGGTGCTCAGCACTGCAAAGGAACTAAAATTAGTGTTTAATTACAAGAAATCGCTCGAAGTTCTTTTGCTACCATTAATCACTTTCAATTATGAATGTAATTATAAGTCATCTTTTCTCTTTGGGTGGTCGCTGCTGGGACCTGAAGCGGTGACCCTGTGCTCCAGAAGGGAGAACCCCGCTTTGCTCACCAAATGACAGCTCCATGCTGGCTGTGCCAACGGGATGGATCAATTAGTGCCTGCACCAAGCTCCTGAGGAGCCAAGGGCATGCAAACAGCACGAGGGTGAGGGGGAAACCGAGTTACTGCATCCCCTCTGCCTGCACTGATTGTGCACTACCCACCCGTGGCAGAATCAGAGCTTCCGAGACAGAGAAATTGATGTGAAAAATCCTCAATGTCCTCAGATCATTAAAGGACGAGATGATAATGTTGTATCTTGCCATGAGGCAAATCAAAGCCTTGAGAGTTCCCTCCCTGCTACAGGGATGATTGCAGAGGGGACACGTGCAGCTCACGCCGTGCAGGCAGTGGAGTGGAGGGCACAGCCAGAAACTGATCCCTCACCTCCTGGCTCTGCCCTCCCCCTGCACCCGGGCTGCACCAGGTCAGCATCACCTCCTGGCAGCTAAAGATAAAACATGCTCACTGCAGAGGGGGATTTCAGCTATGGATCAGTTCTCTGGGGAATCTACATCGGGAATCTGCGAAACATAATTAAGAAAAGCAAATTCATTAGCCAGAAGCGCTGATTTTATTTTTTTTTTCTGAAGGAGGTGGCACTTTTCTTCTGGGCAACTTGCAAATCATAAAATAAAAAGCTGAAAACTCCCCCTCTGCTCAGTGCTCAGCCTCCTTCATCAGCTCAGGCTCCACTCAAAGAGTTTGGGATGTGGAATTCCAGCCCTGACTGCAGGCGGTCACTGAAATAAATCCTGATGTGGAGGCAGCTGCTGGCAGAGCATCTCCAGCCTGGGACACCCCTGATAACCAGGACGCTGCACCATTAACTGCTGCCTTGACTCCCCCAAATCCCCTCAGCCTCACAGCCCGCTCCTGGCACTGCTCAGCACCGAAGAGGACCAAAACACACAAGACAACGTGGAAGATCAAATGGAAACGTTCCCCTTTGGTTCCCTTGGTACTTCTTCACAGGGAATGTGATTAGACTGCCCTTATCTTGGTGGGAACAGTTGTTAGCAATAATGAAATCATCCAGTCCTTTTCTTTTTGAAATCCAGCCATATCCTTTGGCTCCAGGAAACAGGGGCAGTGACATGTGCTGTTTTCATAAAAAGCCACAAGACAACATATTCCATCACAGTAAATTCCCTTCCCTCAAGTGAAGAGAGAAGGAGAGAGATTTCAAGGACAAGAAAAGTTTCAGCCAAAAGAAGGGGCTGAGCTGAACTTCCGCCCATCTGACACTTCCCAAGAAGTTGGCTCTTCACAATCTGAAGAAGTCTGGATGACGACAACCCTTGTTGCTTTTGTCTCTCTCCTTCTGCCTCAGCTCCTGCGAGGGGAACAGGAATTGTGCGCTGAATTTCCATGCTGACACCAACTCCAAGAGGATGACTATGAGGGAAAGCCCAGCCTCTGGAGGACGGACACTGTACTCCACATGTTGGCCAAGAATCCAAAGAGGAATCACGCCAAAACCTCCATATGTTTCTCCCAACAGCTACTCATGACCTGCTCAGAGTCAGGACTACTCTTGCCAGGTCATAAACCAAGCCAAACTCATCCTCGCCTCATCCCCTTGGACTCTTCCCCAGCCCAAGACCCAAATTCCCTGGTGGGCCTTCCTCTCAGCCCAGAGGATGACAGAGGGCCACGCTGCCACCCGAGTGGACAGCACACTGGGGTGCTGTGACTCAGAACCTGAATTACCCAGGCCACATCCTGTGCTGCCTCCTAATTAGCAGGCAGGATTTCAGGATTTCAGCGTCCTCAGGTCCTTGGCTGAGTCCCCCCTTCCCTCTGCTCCTCACTTATTCTGTTCACTGAGCTAATTGCCGAGCGCCTGCACCCTGGGTGTCTGCTGCTGTTGGAGAAGATTAGTATTTTTACAGAGGGGAAAAAAAAAGATTAAAAAAAAAGATTGTGTTTTTTAAAGCAGATGAAAGGAGAGCCCAAGGAGATGTGCATTTGACTCTCAAACATGCTCCTTCAAGTCTCCCTCAGCAGTACTTAAAGGCGTTTCCAAAGCAAGACTTTATGAATGCTAAATGAACCCGGCGCCTTGTTCCTCTGCCACAAGAAAAGAAAAAAACTTATCTTTTATATACAACATTTCCTTTATGGCTGACACTGTGCATCACGCCTTGCTACCACTTCAGACACCGACGCTGACCTTCACAAAGTCACAGGGACACCAGGGGCTCCCTGGGCTGGAGGAGCACACACTGGGCAGGGCTCGGGGAGCCTGGCTGCATCCAGGCAGGGCTCACCTGCTGCTTTGCAGGAAGGGAGAGGTGAGAGCACCACAAATGGGGAAATGTTCCAAGTCTGGCTTTCTGTCATTGTGATCTTGGATGGCCCAGCCAAGCTGGCGATGCTGGTTGGTGTGTCAGCCTCCAGAAGGGTTTCTGAGGATGCAGCTTGGCCGAGATGGGATGGGGAATGATGAACCAAGAAGGAAAGAGCAGCAGCACAGCAAAGCAGGCAGACACAGGAGAAAACACCCTCTGAGTGTCCAGCCCTGAAAACCACCTGTACCAGCACCTCCACATCACCAAGGGGTGATGGTGGGGTCCTCATTTGTGTGTCCAGCACCCAAACTCTCCCCAATTCCAAAAAGGATGACGAAAAGCACATCAATGCATCCAAACACCTCTGGCCGTCAGGGTGACCAAGTCAAGCCCTCCCAACACCTCCCAATGGAGCAAAGAGCCCAACCCAGTGCCAGGACTGACCCCACCACCCTTACTGCATGCATTTCCAGCAGCACCACCCTTCCCTACCTGTGAAATGGGGAAGAAGTGCTTGAACTTCTCACAAAATACTCTGAGAAGCTGGGCCATGCTCTAAGGAAATCACCCACCCAAAGGAAGTCTTGGGAGATTTAATTAGCTTCAGTCTGTGCTGTTTGAGCTTGTTAGGTGCTATATAATTGCTAAATATTATTATTATCTCTGCAGGTACAGCAGTTTGTTAGGATAATGATAGTGATTGACATTTCCCTGGCATCTTTCATCCCAACCAGATCCCATTTTACTCTATTATAAGACACTGTTCTGCCTTGACTCTCCATATGTCTCCAAACTGTCAACAGGATCATAACCAGCTCAGCTTTGCCAAAAGAAATACAGGCAAAGTGGCTCATGGAAGTTCATGGGATGTATCACAAACTGAGCAACTTCAACTTTGTGCTCAAGAACTCAAGTTGCACAGGTAGGTGTGGTGCAGACAGAGATCTACGGGCTCTACTTCAACATCACCACAGAGCAAAGCTGAAAGAAGTGGTCCCGGAAGCCACCACAGCACCCAAAAACTTCCCTTGTCCATCCCCATCCCCTTTTCCTGGCAAGCAGCAGTGGGTACCATAACCCAACCACCACCACGAAAAATACATCCCAGGGACAGCAAAGCAGAGGGGCCACCGAGTGATTAATGGGGGACTATCAGTTTGGGATAGGTCTCTAAATTCTCATTAAGTCAGGTGCTGAGGCATTGCACATTAATCCAGAACATTTCCCCTTCGGCCCAAACAAATAAATAACTCGTGTATAATTCAGGGAGAACTGGGTGGAGCCATCTCTCCCCCCCTCTCCGTCTCTTTCCAACTAACCAGTGAATAAAACATCGCCCACAAATCTATTAGGCTAATTTTAAATCCTGACAATTTAGCAGCACTTCAGCAAGATAAGAGCCATTTATTAAAAGCCACAGTTCATTAAGCCAAATGCTGCTGGCGTATTTACTCAGAGAAATGGGCCTGGGCTCGGCTCTCACCCAGACCAGAAGTCTCCAAAGGAGCAGGAGTGATCCTATTTCACCCAAAAAGAGAGGCCAGCATGAATCTTTGCCCTCCTTGAGCACACATAGGGCTGTGCATGCTTCCCACCAAAGGAACTGGGTGTCCGCGCTGCCTTCTCCCCTCTTGGATGAGCACAGAGCAGAAATCACGGGAGGCTCTGGAGCTTTGGCACCAGAGCTGTGAGAAGTCCCCACAGCTCACATGGGGCCATGGGACGGTTCCCAAAAGGATCAACACCCCAGTCTGGATCAGGATTGCACTGCTTTGGAGCCATTCCCATTGGTGGCAAGCACAGATTGACTTTGGAGAGGGATGATTGCTTCCAACCACAAGCCAGGAGGGGGCTCCTGAAGAGGAACTGCTGCTTGCCAAAGGTACCAGATTGCACATGGAGTTTTCCTTCCTCCAAGCTGCCTCTTGACATCTCTGCTGATGCCCTGTGCTGTGACCATGGCAGGGGGTGCTTGGGGACACAAAACAGGGGCTGGAGGCTCCCAGGGCACTGGCAGGAAAGAGATGGACTCACCAATGGGAGCAGCCCTGCTCTCTGGGAATTGGGATTTTTGGGATTTCTGTTAACTTTTACAAGGGATGAGATGGATGCTCCACCCAAACCAAGACACCACAGCCCATAAAGCCAAACTGTGCATGAGCCCACGTCAGATCTAGAAAACCTGCCCAGCAAAGGTGTGCCTGAGCACAGCCTGGCAGAGCAGACGTGGCCTTAGCCAGCTCTGTGCCAGCATGGATAAGCTCATTCCACATGGGGAGCCACCCCTGACACTGCAGGAGGGCTGAGCCACAATTCCAATGGCGCTGCTGCCAACACCCTGACCCACAGGGTGTCAGGTTGGGTTCTGACTCTGTCAGTGTTGCTTTAGTTACTGCATTGTTTATTTTATCTTTTTATTTTCTTCCCTGTTAAAGAGCTGTTATTCCCTGCTCCCATATTTTTTGCCCGAGAGCCCCTTAATTTAAAATTTATAACAATTTGCAGGGAGGGGGTTTACATTTTCCATTTCAGGGGAGGCTCCTGCCTTCCTTAGCAGGCACCTGTCTTTCCAAACCAAGCCAGATTTTGGCACGTCTTGGAGCTAGAGGATTGGAACACGGAACTAGAGGATTTTTAAGGTCCCTTGCCACCCAAGGCACCCCAGGATTCTGTGATCCGGTGGTTCAGGAGGGAGGAGTGGTGAGGGATGGAGCCGGCAGCGAGGGAGCGGTGCCAGCACCGCGCGAGGAGCCGGCGGCAGAGGGCAGTGGAGAAATCCCATCTGGCAGAGCTTGTGAGTGTAATTCATTCCAGCGGGAGACATCCAAGAGACTTTATCAAGTGCAATTGTCCCACTGAGCCTTTCACCTGCACACACTTGCAAGACAGTCTGGAGTGACTACAGAGTATCCCTTTACAGTCAGAGCTGAAAGGAGCATGATAAAGGTGAATTAACATTTTAAAAGAACGTAAAAAACCCAGAACTGTTCTAATGATGATTAATGGGAAGCTATAAGGGAGGCCGTGACCTCCTGGTGTCATTAAATGGATTGGCAGGTTTCTGAGCATTAATTATAAATAGCCACAGGAGTTTGAGTGCTTAGCAGAACGATGATAAATCCATGACACAGGCACAGGGACAAGGAGCCAGGAGCATGGGGGAACACGTGCCTGTGTGTGCACACAGCTCAGCGTGCAAGGACACATGGGTGTGCACGTGTGTCACACACAGGAAAGGGGCACAAAGCCAAAACAAGGTGGAAATGAGTCCGTCTGAGGATACTGCTGTGTTTGGGTGGAGAGAGAAATGGATAAATGATAAATTAGGCACTACCAGTCAATCACATTTTCTAAATGTTTTATATCCCAAAAGCTATAAAAGCAATATTCCTTTCTGGCCTTATTGGAGCCATTTCTGGAAGGCAATCACATCTGTTTCCTTGGGGATTTGAGCTGAACTGTGCCTTGGCTTTTTTTTCCCCTTGCCTTTTTTTTCCCCTCCCCTTTCTATTTACTCTCTAGCCTGTTACCAAAGCAGGGTCAGAGCATGCATACAAATAGGGAGGAGGAGTGAAAAACAAACAGCCCTGAACCAGTGATGAACAGACAAAAAGTGATTGCAAACTTCTCATGGCAGAGCCACAGCTCCAGAAACCACAGGCCACACAGATTCTGGGTCATGCAGCTCCCACATTGGTATTTCCCTTGTTTTAATGTGCATCATTCCACAATTCCATTGATATTGTGGAGATCTGCATCCTGGGGCAGTGCTGTGCATCCCCTTGGATGTGCTGAGCCACCCAGCCTGCCTGGGATTTGCACAGTTCCTCTCTTCCAAGGTCCCTTGGAGAGACACTCATGGATTAAAGCCCAAATCCCTCTCTGCAGCCCACAGGGGCCCAGAGCCACAGCCACAAGGGTACATTTGCTCCCTAAAGCAGAAGGTGGGGCTTTGCAGGAGTTCTTTGGGAAGAAAGGATCGGCAAACCATCAGAGCCTGCAGATGGAGGTGGGAATAAACGGGGGATGAATGGAGGGAGGACCTGAGGCTCGTTAATGAGCTCTGCCAGTGAACCACAGCGACTGCAGAGGGGGAAGGCTCCTCTCGCTGCCAATGATGGGAACAAAAGGCTCTGGGTGAGGTGCCAAGGGGGCAGTCCCATCCCTGGGCATCCAGACACCCCCTTAGCATTCAGGAGAGAGGCTGAGCTGGCGCAGCTCTGCACCAGCAGCCACATCCCATCCCCAGCTGAGACAGCAGCCCCAGCACCCAGCCATGGAGCATTTCCACTGGGACTGGGATCCCCATTTCCTCCAGCACCTCCCTGAACTGCTCTTTTATTTCTTTTTATTTCTGCCCAATCTATGGGGAAGGGAAAGCACAAGCCAACACCCCCCACACACTAAAATTTAAAATATTCCTGTTTAGATTTAAGTCTCATTGCCATGCTGGGCCCTCCTGTATTATTTCAACTGATTGGAATATGGTGGCAAAGGAATAAGTTCTCCATACAATTTTCTTCTGATCCTATTAGTTGCAATACAATTACAGTGAATACATCAATTCTTCGTCCCAGCAGCTCCTGGAAAGAGCCACCTATTAAAAGCTGGCTTATTAATGGAATTGTACTTCCAGGATTAATCGGGCCACATTGGCCATTTCCATTTCTCACTCCACAAGTGCTTTTGTTTGCTTAATAGGCTGAAGTAACTTGAGAATGACACAACTTAGAGCTTCCCCATTTGCTCTGCATATCGCCAGCAAATTTAATATCACTTTCCTTGCCGGCATCTCCCCGGGATAAAACCTGGCATGTGCTGCCAAGGAAATCCACCCTGCAGGCCAGGGAGGGGTAGAAGAGGCTTTCTGCCTTTGGCAGAGCCAACAAGGGGAAATTCCTCATTGATCCAAGGCTTCAAACCCAAAGGGGAATGGCAACACCAAAACAATTTGCCAAAGCCTGCTGGATGAGAGCCACTGGGACATCATGCCATGAGCAGTCCAAAAGCTTCCCAAAGCCCCTCAGAGCATCACCCCCTGCCCAGTTTGATGTGGGGGGTCCCTCTGGCCCTGCCCAATCCCAGCCACAGGAACCAGTCCCAGCATCATCCCTGCACTGTTTCCCAGCACAGATATTCCTGTGGCAGCAGAGCCACTGCATGTTGAAGCACAGTAATATAGTATGACTTTTCCCTTTAATGGAATTTTTCTAGCCCACTAGGAAAAAAAAGACTCCATTAGCCATACTACAAAGGCTCCTACTTATTAGTATTTTAGAACAGCGGCAAAAACATTTCTTGAATCTAATTATTGCTGACAAATATGAAAATTGAAATCAAAGTTAAATTTTCAGCTACAGTGCCTCATTCGGCCGCGGCTCGCCCGCTCCCAACGATTGCATCAACACATTTATTCTGCTGAGCAGGCTCCCAGATTGGGCCCCCCCATTCCCTGCAGCCCACCCCTCCATCTTCACAGGCATTAGCTCTGACATATTCATCTCCACAGCCAGGCCATGGAACCAACTTCATGTTTACCAGTTGTACGTGGCCAACAGATTGAAGCGAGGCTTCCAGGGGCTGCAGAGGAAGGGAGCAGAGCTTGCTGCTTGAAGAAGAACTTGCTGCCTTTTTTTTTCCCTTTTTTTTTTTTAATTTATTGTTATTTAT
Source organism: Camarhynchus parvulus (assembly GCF_901933205.1). Classification (NCBI taxonomy): domain Eukaryota; kingdom Metazoa; phylum Chordata; class Aves; order Passeriformes; family Thraupidae; genus Camarhynchus; species Camarhynchus parvulus. Next base: position 6,673,782 of record NC_044594.1, on the reverse strand, counting down.
TTCCAACTTTGCTGTCTCTCATCCCCTCCCAACCCGATCTCCAAAAGGGTGATTTTGATTTCCACCAAGATAGAGGATGTGGAAGGGAGGGGAGAATGGAGAGAGGGGGGAAATAAGGAAAAAAAAAAGCCTTGTCAACATATTTCCTTTCTCCTACCTCCCCCCAACATACTGTAAAAATCAATCCCCTTTGTCATTTTGCTCTGCTTGTGTGAATGTTTAATGGCTGTCGAGGGAGATAATGATTGCTGCTAGGAAATTCATTTCAGATTTGCTATTTATAAAGTACTTGGTGCTCAGGTGGGAAATTAACATAAGGAAGGGGGAAAGGGACCAAACCAGGGAAAAAAAGGCAGCAGGAGAGGAGGGATGAGATACTGCAGGGCTGGTTGGAATGGGATGGAGCCCAAAGAGAATCTGCATCTTGTCCCAGCTCTCCTGGGACCGAGGGAAAAGGTTTGCATGGAGCCAGGATGGCACTGCCAGCCCCTTCCCACCCATGGATGCAAGAGATTGTTCCCCAAGTGCCTGGGGGCTTCACCCCCCAAAAACCAGACCACCAGCCCCAGCAGCACCAATGCTTTGTGCCCCAACTCCCCCTGCAGCCCCTCATCCCTTTGGATTGACCCCAAACCTCCTCTGAGTCTCCTCTCCCCTCGAAGCCCCCCAAACCTGCTGGATTTTTGAATCCCAAGGGAATTCCCATCTGTGGTCCAGCCAGACCCCGCAGCACCAGCGCTGCCATTGAGTTGCTAATTCCTTGTCTCAGAAGTTGCTTTTCACTTTCTGATTTTTCAATAATAGGCTTGGTATGAATCCCTTAAGCTTCTGAAATAAGCTGGAAAACGCTTTTCCAGCCATTTACATAAACACAAGTGGATCAGAAGGAATAATCATAGTTTATGCATTATTTGGGGGCTTTAGAGATGGTTTCTAATGTGGTGTCAGGTTTTGAAGCCCAAAACATACAATGGGAAGCATTGACGTGCAGAAAAGCGGCACAAAAAGTAAACAATAAATAATACACATTTTTTTCATGTTGTCTCCAGTGACAAGGCAGTTTTGGCTCTGTCACTACCCCGGCCTCTAATGGATCACGGATCCTGCTCCTCGCCAGCTTTGTTCCAAAAAGGGCCTCATTAAGAGAGATGTCACTCATCCTAAATCCAAATTCACCCCGTGCCAGCCAGCCCTGCCGCTCTCCTGCGCCTTGGCCCGCTATCAAAAACCCCAGTGCTGGCTTTGGGAATTGACTTTGGAAAAGTAAAAGTCTAACGGAGGCACCCTCTGATCTCTAAATACCATCTGTCCTGTAGAAAGGGAATAAAAGCTAAAAACACCCAAACCAAGCCAGGAACCAAGTGCTATTCACCAGATAACTCCTCTAAGAGGGGAAAAAAAGCCCCAAACACCAAAAAAAGAAAGAGAATATTATGGCATTAATGAACCTTGCTTTGCTCTGTGGGCTGTCACGCTTCCAGTGAGGCGGGTCAGGTTTGGCTTTCAAACCAGTTCTTTAAATCAAGAATTCTGTTTCTAGTAAAATGGAAACATTAGCAAAGGATCTGTTTTGAAGAAATAACAATACAAAATGGAACAAGGCTGGAGACTCCAGGCTCTTTGATACTGCTGGAACACGGCCTTTGGAGCTCTTTTTATTTTTTATTTTTTTTTAAATCACTTCACAACTTTGTACATAAAGCCTCAGCAAGCTCTGAAGAAAATGCTTCAAAAATCAATCCTTACTCTTCCCAGAATTTACTTTCACTGGGAATTTGTGATTGTTCTTTTTTTTTTTTTTCCCTTCATTATTTCATTTTGGAATTAGAAAAACCTGAAACATTCTGCTTCGTTTCTAATATTACACAATTTCCTGTGGCATTTCCCACTCCTTAGCAGCTGCTCTCTCTCTCTCCCACCATGAGTCACTAGAGGACATGAACCAGCCCTATGGACTGAGCATTTGTGGTTTTCCAAGCTCCTTTCCAAGCTAAATCAGGGTTTCCAGGATCAGCAGCGCGCAAGGAAAATACACCAGTCCCTCCAGGCTGGGTTGGATGGGGCTTGGAGAAGGCTGGGACAGTGGAAGGTGTTCCTGCCATGGCAGGGGGTGGAATGCATCACCAAAAGGATGTCAGGGACAGCCAGAGGTGATACAGAGACTCCATCACCAGAAGGCATGAAAAGCACTTTATTTAGAAATCCACAGCTCTTGTGGAAACAATGGTGGACCTAAGACCTGATTGGCCTTTAGGAATCTTCTCTCGCCTGTTGGTGAACTATGAATAGCACACTCTGGAGAACCATATCTATAAACAACAGTTACAGAAAGAGAGATAATAATTGTTTTAATTCTTTGTCTGAGCTTTCCCACAGCTTCTCACAGCTTCCCAGGAAAACCCTGGGACAGCTATGTCTCTGTCTGTTCAGAGCACATGTGATTACCACAGGAATGAGATGAGATTTAAGGTCCTTTTCAACCCAAACTGTTCTGGGATCTTTTTCTGTAATTTCCAAAAAATCCCTGATGAGAACTTGTCCTCATCCTTCCTCCAAGCCAGACCCACGACCTGCTGTGAGCCACAGCTCACCCAGGGCATAGATGTGACTTTTCCATCCACCTCCAGAGGGTCCTTGGGGCTGTGCTGGGACTTTCCAGTCTGGCAGCACCTCCATCCCCACTATCCCCATGGGAAGGCAGAGGGTTCCATGCAGAGCTTTAAAGGGAATACTCTGACCACCAGGAATTCAGGCACAGTGGAGGCCCAGAATCCTGAGCTGCCCATGCAGCTCCTCTGAAGCATTTCAGAGTCGAGGCTCCTTTTTTTGACTGCCCTGATTAGCAAGCAAAGCATTACTGGGAGGTGGAGGAGGGGGGCAAGAATGCCAAGAACCAACCACTGTCTTCAGTGGGAACAGTCAACAGGACAAGGGGGCCAAGAGGTCAATTAATTTACAACAGCTTTCAGCATTAGACATATTAACTGTTAAGCACATCAAAAATCCGTGCTCTGCCTCCTGGCAACAGAGAGCAGAGCCGGGCAAGGCAGCACCTCTGATTTATTATTGACCACGAGCAAGGTGCCTGCTTGGGGGAGGAGGAGGAGGGAGGGAGGTGGCAGCTCCTCCCAGCTGCCAGCCACAGCTCCGAATGTGCTGGGATGCAATTCCTGCAGGATGCAGCGATTGGGGTGCCCCAAGGGGTGCAGTGACAAAGGGGTCACTCTTTGTCATCCTGGTTTTTGTAGAATCACAGAACAGCTTGGGTTGTGAAGGGACCTTAAAGATCCTCTTATTCCAGCTCTGTGCCATGGCAGGGACACCTTCCACTGTCCCAGGCTGCTCCAAGCCCTGTCCAACCTGGCCTTGGGCACTGCCAGGGATCCAGGGGCAGCCACAGCTGCTCTGGGCACCTGTGCCAGGGCCTGCTCACCCTCACAGCCAAGAATTCCTCCCCAATATCCCATCCAGCCCTGCCCTCTGGCAGTGGGAGCCATTCCCTGTGTCCTTTCCCTCCATCCCTTGTCCCCAGTCCCTCTCCAGCTCTCCTGGAGCCCCTTTAGGCCCTGCAAGGGCTCTGAGCTCTCCCTGGAGCCTTCTCCTGTCCAGGTGAGCCCCTCCAGCTCTCCCAGTCTGGTTTTTTTCCTATAAAACTTCTAAAGGCATGAAAAACCCATGTGCCAAGATGTGGTGCTGATTGGCAACAGAAGACATAAGCATGGCTTGGACTTCCACTACAAAATCCCCAAATCTGGCACCTTGCTCATTTTGGCTCCTGTTTGAAACCAAGAGCTCAACTCCCAGTCCAAGTCACAGCTCCAAGCTTTTGCCATGAACATCAGAGATGGATCAGGTTTGAGCCTGACGGGAGATTTGTCACTGCCCATCAAAGGAGAATGACAGTAATGCTTAAAAAATCCCATTTCCCCTCTTTAAAGCTCTTGTCCCTTCAACTGGAGAACAAGCAAGGGAAGTTTTGCCCTTTCTTGCCACTACTGAAGTTGAGAAGCAAAGACAAACATAAATGAAGGTCTTTTTTTTGATCCCCATGGCCAAATATTTGCTCTTCATGTGGTGTTTCCCAGGGTAAGGAAAGCTGAAATTCACTTCCACTGTCTGACTGGAGCTTCCTGGGAAGAGCTCTCCCCATCCACTCCTGGTTTATCCCAGAAAACAGCAAGCCCTGCTCACTAACCTGACCTAAATCTGTCAACTGATCAATTTCTTCTCCATGGGGAAAAAACAAAATGGGGGAGGAAATCACAATATAGGTATTTTTAAGTGAAAACTGCAAGAAAAAATACACAAAGCAGACACTTCTAATATCAAATGCACTCGTCTCAAGAGTAAGTTAAAGGAAGATGGAGAAACCACGAGCCAGGGTTATTGTGCTGGTCAAAATTCCTATGTGGGGAAAGGAGAAGTTGCTTTTCTAAACACAAGGATATCCCAAAACTGCAGCCTCCAGAGCACCAGTCCTGCACAGAGGGATGGTCCCTAGGGTGGCTCAGAAGTTCAGATTTACCAGAGGAGGTTTTTTTCCAAGCTCCCATCTCCCACCTGATCCTCTTTTATCAAATTGATATTTATCTCCTTCTTACCCGTGCAGCTCATCCCAAATGTGGGGAAGAGGGAGCAGTTGGACACCAACCTGGGCTTCCATAGAATCCCCAAATCTGGCACTTTTGCTCATGTTGGCCCCTGCTAGAAACCAAGAGCTCAACTCCAAGGCCAAGCTGCAGCTCCAAACCCTTGCCCTGAAGACCTGAGATGGACAATCCTTCCCTCCTCACATACCCACGTGTTCACGTGTCCTTCATGGCCAGGAAACAACTGCATGACCTGAAAATTGTGTCAGCACCTACAGGACCTCACACATCTCCAGTCCACCAGTGGGGCTCCTAAACCTGGTGTAGCTACTCCATCACCTCCTACCATGTTCTAAGGTAATTTATTTCACACAATGGAGTTTCCATTTCACTTTGATTTTTTTTTTATCATTTTGATCATGATTTTTATCATTGAGATCTCTCCGCAACCACAGCGTAGAGCAACTACAACAACTTTACTCCTCCTTGTCTCCTTGCCAATCCACTGCTGTGTAACCAGCTCAGCACCGGGAGGTTCCCAGGGAAGCTGCAGAAAGCCACACTTGTGTAGTGGGATGGAATATAAGAAAATAAAGATAGTGTAGAAAGTAATCTCACCCCTAAGGAGTAGCAGCTGGGCTAATTATCAAAGATTAGAAGCAGGCCTGACTTTAACAGTAACCAATGAGAAGAAGAGTGTTATAAAAGAGTGGGCTGGTGTTGAGAAGGGAACTGCAGTCAGTTAACTGCTTTGTGAAGAGGAAAGAGTCAGTGTTCTGAGGAGAGCCCACGAGAAACACTAAGAAGGTGTGAAACTTTTGTGATAAGGACACAACAGTATGGCACCCCTGCAATAAGATGACAACACACTTGGAAACCCCACCTGCAACTCCACCACCCAAACCAAAATCCCATCCCCTTTCCAGCATTTTGGGTGCCTCCAGCATTTTGCACAGCTCAGCTGCTTTCCAAAGGTCTTCTCAGGTTCCTGCTTGCTCTGATGCATCTTAAAAATATGCCAATTAATGCCACGTGGTTCCTGATTTCCAGAGGTGCTGAGACCTTCTCAGCCCTGCTGGGAATCAACAGCAATGACAGATGTTCAGCCACGCTCCAAATCCAGCACCGAGCAGGCAGAGTGCATTCCCCTCCTTTTATGTACTGCACATAACTGGGTTATCTAATCATGTAGGTATTGATTATTACTGTTATTACCTATTAAAAAGCTATTTTCTGCTGTTGGGGTGAATATCACGTTTTATTGACCTGTGTGATAACTATTAACCACATCTAATATTTTTCCTGAGGACCAATAAATCCGAGCATTCACAAAAAGATGTCGATACACGTAATTTTTCTTATACACATTCATTAGTGCAATTACCTCCTGCATGAGCTGCCAGGAGGATTCCCCTCACCCCTCCTCTGAGAGAAAATTCTCACAGGATTTTGGGGGTAGAAATTTTTGAGGGAAGCATTTTTGGTGATAGCATTTCTTGGGGGATAGGGGTTTTTGGGGGAAGAATTTTTTGGGGATAGAATTTTTTGGGAGTAGCAGGAGGTTTCCCCTCACCCCTCCACTGAGAGAAAATTGTCGCAGGATTTTGGGTGTAGCATTTTTTGGGAGTAGCGTTTTTTGGGGATGGTATTTTTGGAGACAGCACTTTTTGGGAATAGCACTTTTTGGGGACAGTCTTTTTTGGGGATGGCATTTTTTGGGGGTAGCAGGTGGTTTCCCTTCACCCCTCCACTGAGAGAAAATTCTCACAGGATTTTGAGAGTAGCATTTTTGGGAGGCATCATTTTTTGAGGACAACATTTTTCAGGGGTAGCAGTTTTTGGGGACAGTACTATTGGGGACGGCATTTTTTGGGAGTAGCATTTTTTGGAGACAGCAGTTTTTGGGCACAGAATTTTTTGGGGACAGCATTTTTTGGGCACAGCATTTTCTGGAGATAGCATTTTTGGGGATAGCATTTTTTTGGAGGTGGCACTTTTTTTGAGATAGCATTTTTTGGGCACAGCATTTTTTGGGGATGGCAATTTTTTCATAGCCCCAACCCAGATTCCAAATCCTGTCCTTCCTAAGGGGAAGCACCCAGCCCCTCCTCCCTGTGGATGTGTCTCTGGGTCAGATCCAACCTTTCCATCACACACCAGCACAGCCTGTCTCACTTTGGGAATTATCTGCATCCCAGCCACATCGAACGAGCGAATAATTCTTTCGGATGAGGAACGCTCTGTGTAGGATGTTGACACATGCTATTATTTTACATACCTATTTCAGCTTGTATGCTTATTAGAATAAGGTCTTTATGCTAATTTGGAAATCAAATTCCCATAATTCTTGGCTTACTGATGCTAAAGGCCCAGCTAAATCTTCTATGACCTTTTAGCCTGGTTAATCCTTTTACGGGTGGCTGAGCGAAGAGTTTTCTTGTCTCTTCCACTCCCGAGTGCTGGGGTGAGATTTTTGTCTCTTCCTTAAGAAATCCAGGTGGGCTGTGGGTCAAGGACATGGGGCACATGTGAGGACACCCCTTTGCTTTGAGCCAGGAAAGGGGGAAGGGAAAATTCTGCTGCCTGAGCCCTGTGTGAGGATATTTTGGATTTTCATTGCTGCTATTTAAAAATCACACAGAAGACACTGAGCAAACACAATGGGAGCTGTGTTGCCAAATTGCCACTCACTTCCCAAAGCCCGGGGCTATCCCAGCCCTCTGCAACCTCCCCTCTTCCCTTCTCCTTTCCCAAGTTGTGGCTGGACATTTTCTGGCTCCGTCCTTCTTGTAAGTGGGTGCAATGGACACCTGCAGCTCCTTCCCAAGGGGATGCAGCAGCCAAGAAATGCCCAGCTCCAGCTCCCTTGGTGTCCAACCACCCTGGACATTCCAGGGCTCAGGGGATTCCTTCCTGGTGGACACAGCCCTCAACAGCTCCCATTTTAGTGCCACAATTCCACAAATCAAACAAATCTACAGAATTTCCACAAAAGTGAATCTGCAAAACTTGGAAGACCCGCAGATGTTTGCATGAATGCAGGTGGTCAAATGTCTCAGAATTATCCCACTTCATGCGCCACTTTCCTTTCAAGCACACTCACAAACCACTTTTCTTATTGTTTGTTTGGCTGGAAATAGGGAAATGACCCAGAGGAGGATGAGCCGCTGCAGAGGGCAGCACACATCTCCGGAGATATTTGGAGGAGGTTTGTGCCAAACACAGTTTTCCTGCATGACAATTTTCACATTTTCAAACACAAGCCAGCTCCACTTTCTGGACACCAAACAAAGGGGGAAACTTATTAATTCCAAAAACTACTGGGATTAGCAGAAGAATTCATGAAGCAGAAGCACATTACTGCTGATTTTCAGCACTGCACACAAACCTAAATATTACCTTGGGGCTTGAATGAACCCAAATTTCTCAAAACTCTCTTTAAAAGTTAGTGCTAAAACACAAAATTATTTGTAGGGTGTGTTTGAGGGAGTTTTTTAATGACTCTTAAATAAAATTATGCAAGAAAAAACTCCCAACGGGACTCCTTCCCTCCAACAATGCAGCAACTTCCATGCCAAGAAAGGCCCCAACTTTTTGCTGCCAAAGGTTGCCCTGGGCAATTTTTCACCCAATTCCCCACAGTTCTCCCCTGGGTTCTCCCCAGACCATGGAGTAACGTGGCTCCCTGCTTTTCCTCACTCCAGGAGTGACTCAGGGACTTCTGGCACCCACATCAGATTCCTGAAATGCAGGGAATTGGGGGATTTTGGGCTTAGGGAGTCAGCACATTCCTCCCCACTGATCTGCTGCCCAGGAGAGTTATAAAAATAATAAATAAAGAAATAAAAAACCAACTGCTTTTTGATCTGCAAGCTTTGATAGGAGCAGGGAGTGGAAGCAGGAAGGATAACCAGAGGCATGGAATAAGACCGCAAGGAAGCCAGGTGAGCAGCCCCAAAGCAAGCATTAAAAAATAATAAAATAATGAAATAATAAAACAAATGAAGCCTAAATTCCGAGCAGGAGAAGTGAGGAGGGAAAGGTGCAGCTCCATCCCTTCACAGCCCGCCCGGGTTCCCTGCAGGGGTGGGAGCCGGGGAAGCCCCTGGGATGCAGGAACGCCGAGCGGGCAGCAGCAGCCCTGCGAGACGGAGAGCGGGAGGAAGGCGAAGAGGAGCGATGCCTCGGCACCGTGTGATGTGCATGTTAAGCAGCCTCTGCCGGTCGATACGGCACGGCGGGCTCTCCCCCCGCAGCAGCGGGCCCGGTTTGCCCAGCAGAGGGAAGTTTGTGCTGGGAGACACCCAGTGAGCATCCCTGGCCACCCCGCACCCCCAGCCCCGCACCCAGAGCCCGCCCGGCTCCTGCTGCAGCGCTCCTCGGCACACGGGGGACGAGGCTGGGCTGCTTTGGACATCTCCAGCCTTCCGTGGGCACCTGGGAGCCGCGCAGAGGGAGCAGGATCCGGCTGTGGAGAAGGAGGCGCATTCACCCCGCCGGGTACATCCATCCTCAGGAGACCCCGCTTCCCCCCGGGGTGCATCCGTCTCGCCCAGGAATACTCGCACCGCCCCGGGGGTGCATCCCCGCTCCAAGGAGCGCCTGCATCCCCCCGGGGTGCATCCATGTCCCCGGGAAGTGCCCGCATCCCGCCCCGGAGCCCCGCTCCAGGCGCAGCAGCATCCCCCCTGCGCATCCCCCGGCGCATCCCGAGCTCCCGCGGCGGCCCGGGGCAGGATGCGGCTCCATCCTCTCCTCCCATGGAGGAAACCCCGCTCCCACAGCCCCTCCAGATGGCTGCGAGGAGCCTAACGCGAGCTGACAGGCTCGGCGCTCCCGGCCAGATGGGGCTGGCTCCTGCCGCCTCTTCCCCCCTCCTTTTCCCATCGCTTTTTGCTCTTTTTTTTTTCCCCTTGCACAGCCACCCCTCCCCTCCAAGCACCGTCCCCCGGCTGGGGGGAGGCAGCCGTGTGATCCGGGACAGACTGGACCAGCACTTCCCAACTCCCAGCCCGGCGGGAGCGGGGCTGCACCGAGTTTTTCGGACGACCTTGCTGGAAAAGCAAAGGCGTGGGGGGAGCACGGAGGAACCCCGGTCCCCCTACATTGCCCCCCAGCCTGTTGGCTCATTGGCCCTGCCAGAATCGTGCTGGGATGGCAGAGTCCTTCTGCACCCGCAGAAATAACCAGGACACCAGGGGAGCGGTGTCCCCCCCGCCGCCAGCCCGGTGCGCCGGGAATTCCTGCACCGCACCCGCATCCGCATCCCCCGCAACTTCACGGCGGGCTGGGGACCCTTTCCCAGCTCTGTCCCCGCTCTGGAGGGATCCTCATCCCCACCCTGGGGGGATTCTCATCCCCCAGCCCCCTCGGAGGGTGCTGCTGTGGGACCGCGCATCCTCCGCCCGCCCGGGCTGCGTCCCCCGCGGCGTTCCCTACCTTGGGGGAGGAGGAGCGCGGCCATCCCGGCGAAGATCACCCAAGAGACGGGGTGGTGCATTTTGGCCTGGGCCATGGTTTTCCTTCTCCTTCCCCACTCACTGCCGGGCGGGGAAAGGTTTAAAATCCAGCGTTTTCCCGGAGCAAAGCGCAGGAAGAGGGGCGGGGGAAGGAAAAAGGAAGGGAAAAAAAAAAAAAAAAAGGAAAAAAGCACCGAAGGGTGGGGGAGGGGGGAAAAACCCAAAAAAAAAAAAAAGGGGGGGGAAGGGGGTCGGAAGGGGTTGCAGGTGCGAGGACAGGCGCTGCGTGCCCACCGCTCCGGCCCGCACACGCCGCCCGGCTGCAACACGCCGCCGGCCGCGCACGCAGCCGCCCCCGCGCAGCACTCATTGGCTGCGGGGCCCCCCCGCGCCGGCACCCGCACCCTGCCGGCACCCGCACCCCCCCACCCCCGCGGCAAAGACACCCCGAGCACCCCAGGCCATGTGCACCCCCCAACATCTGCACCCTCGGCATCTGCACCCCCAACATCTGCAGCCCCGAACCCCACCAGCATCCGGACCCTCAGCACCCGCAGTCCTGCATCGCAGCGGCAAAGACACCCCGAACACCCCAGGGCATGTGCACCCCCAACATCTGTACCCTCGGCATCTGCACCACCTAACCCCACCAGCATCTGGACCTCCACCACCCCCGCGGCAAAGACACCCCGAGAACCCCGCCAGCATCTGCACCCCCAACACCTGCACCCCCTAACCCCACCAGCACCCGCACCCCCACCACCTGCAGTCCTGCATCCCAGCTGCAAAGACACCCCGAGCATCCTGCCGGCATCTGCACCCCCATTTCTGCACCACCTAACCCCACCAGCATCCAGACCCCCGGCACCATCGGCACCCGCAGTCCCCAACTTCCCCCCGGCATCCACACCCCCAAACTGCACCCCCGGGCTTCTGCAGCCCCCTCACCCCACCAGGATCTGCAGCCTCCCATCCCTCGGCACCCACATCCCCCTCAGTGTTGGCAGCTGCACCCTCAGACTTCCCCCTGGCACCTGCACCCCCTCCATCTGGATCTGCATCCTCCCAACTCCAGCATCCCCCAAACTCCCCTGGCAGCCACCACCTACATCCCCTGGGCATCTGCACCCCCTCCATCTGGATCTGCATCCTCCCAGCTCCAGCATCCCCCCAAACTCCCCTGGGCATCTGCACCCCCTAAATTCCCCCAGCATCTTCACCTCCCCACATTTCCCCTTTAGCGTTCACCCCCCTGCTCCATCACCCACACACCCCCAGAGCACCCTTTCAATCCCCCCAAAGCTCTCCTCCTCTGGGAAAGGGGGTGAATCCCTCCTGGGGCAGCTGCAGTGATGCTGTGACTCAGTTTCCCCATCTGCATGATGATAGGAAGGATTCACACACCCCTCCCTGTGTCCCACCTGCCTGGCCCTAAAGGAAGAGGGGCACCTGCTCCTGGGGTGCTGATCTCTGCAGGACAGCCCCTACAAACCTCTTCCCCTTTTGCACCTAAACCCATGTGGAAATGGCTCTAAAAGCAAATTTAATAAGGAAAAACCCTTCAGTTTGGAGCAGAAATCTCCTTTTAGGCCTGATCAAGGGGGGGTTTTCCGTGCTGCAACCACGCTCATCTGATTCCTCACACCAAGCCCACCTCCTGCTCTGAGCAGCATCTGGGCCCCTTGGACCCAGCTTAGGATTGAACACACTTCTGTTACTTCAGCTCCTTGCCCGTGCCAGCCACCGGTCCCTGTTTTACAACACCAGAAATAAAACAGGCTTCTCTCCAGTTCAGGATTCCCAAACCAAACACATCTGTCCACACCACAACCCAGCATCAAGAGCATGACACCCACATGCCCACACAGAAAAGGTCCTTGAAACAAAAACCTTAAATTATTCCATCCTTTGTCCAATAAAAAGAATATCTGAGGCTCAGAACCCCCAGAGACCCCTGTAAAGCAACCTAAATAAAAACGATCACATTAAATATTATTTTCATAAGTGATAGGGATGTCTCATTTGATTGCTCGAGGTGACTCACAGCCCCTTCAAACAACATTATAGCCAGGAAAAAAATGACAAAGAGGAAAAAAAATTAAAGATATTCTGGCTTTTTGTATTTATGCCTCCTCAGAGGCTTCCAAAAATCTGAGCTGTTCACTTTGCAATTCAGAAGAAGACTTGGCTGCGAACTCTTGGAAATCCAGCTGCGTTTCTCTCTCTATCACCCAGGGACTCTCTGAGTCACATCCAGGCCAGTCCTTGTGCTGCAGGAAGGTGACAAAGCACAGGTCCCTCTGCCCAAGCCCCATCCTCAGATCTGACAAGGATTCAAACGTTGGGAGGGATTGGCTGCTCAGGCTGGGTGTTCCCACCTGCCCTGTTTGATGCCTGCACGTCCTTGTCACCAGCCAAAGGGTGACACTGTCCCCAGCCACAGACAAGATGCATTTCACCCATCCTTGCGTGCTCCCAGCACCTCCACTGCTGTGACCCACCAGTTTCCATGGGGAGTTGCCAAAAAGTGGCTGCAGGTGCTGCAGAGCGTTCTTGCTCTCCTTCCTTTTCCCTCCCAAGGCTTGGTTCAACCCACAGACCCTGAGGAGCTCCAATGGATCCATCACCACCTCCTGGCACCACCAGGAGCACCCCACACCCTGCCAGGGCCTGCAGCACTTCCCAGCTCATTAGGACAGCAAGAGCTAATGAGCACAGTGGCACTAATGACCCAGTGGTGCAGCAGGACACTTCTGCAGAGCCAAATACAGGGTGTGGAGGATTTCATCTCATCATGATGTCAGGGCTGGGAGCACAAACCCACTGCTGCCCCAGGGACCGCCAGCTGATGGAAAACCCCTGGAGAGGGGGAAAGAGTCCTAATCCCATCCCATTTCACCCTCCCCACCATTCCACCTGCACAAATTGCCTACCATGAGATGCCACACAGCAATTTTTACCACCCTTGGCATCGCTCCTTTGACCCCAGCTTGCCGAGCCAGCGACTGCGCTTGGAGCAGCTGGAAATGGTCAATTAGATTGGTTTGGTTTATTACCAACACATTATGCTTTAAAAAACACAACTTCCCTGCCTGTTTGCCTAAGCAGGGAGAGCAGTTTCTAAGTCAGCCCTACGCAGTGGCTGCTCTTCCTACAGATTTGCTCCATGCATTATTAATCCACACAGCGCCTGCTCTGAGCACGGATATTTACCCGGTGCACCAGAACAGCTCTTAAGGAGCCTTTGGCTTGTGGCTTTGTGGAACATCAACTTTTCATGTTGAGCAGCAGGTGATGTTCAACAGAATGCCTTGCAATAAATGCCTAATATCTCCATTACACTTGTCCATATCTGCGTGCTGGGCTGATAGGAACATGTAGATAGCAGGGCTGCACTCCTGAGATAGGGATGGGGGGAACAAGTTATTCATTGGAAATCTTATATAAATATATATTTATACCCAGTGTTAACCAGGGACACCATGCCTCCATGCAGAAGGCTCCTCTCGGCAGAAATTCCTGCAAAATTTCTATGAAATTCATTTTTTTTCTGCCCCTAAATCTGAATAAAAGCCCAAAACACAGCACCTTGGCTAAAAGTCTGCACGGAAAGGAAAAAAAAATCCTGATGTGCTGCTTTGCAAGGAAACCTCTAACTGGCTCTGAAAGGAGCGCTGTGACCTTGCTGAGCAGCACTGCATAATTTTTAATAGACATTTTTTGCTGGAACTGACATACTCCCAGGCGTGGTTTTACTTCACTAACACTTTTTCCAGAGGGAAATGCCATGTTTCATTGGATTTTTTTTCATCATGCCTCCATATACATCCCTATAATTACTGTATGCATTACAATAGCATTGGCGTGCCTTTGATAAGATCCTGGTTCCATTATGCTCCACTCCGTGTGTACACCCGGTAAAAACAGTCCCTCCCTTGAGCTCTTCAAGTCAAAATAGAGAAAGCAGAGGAAGGTGTTGAGACAAGAGCAAATTACTTCTCATTTTAGGGCTGGAAAAATAAGACTTGGGAAGGCTAAGCGACCACATGAGGCCAGGGAGGGAATTTCCAGCTGTGTCAGGAAGGGAACCAAAATCTCCCAGATTTTAAGGCTTGCAGGGCTCACCTGCTTCCCCATCTGAACTTACTTCTCCTCTCGGCTCCCCAGTGCAAGGGAAGAGTTAAAACAACGCTTCTACCACTCCACCAGAAGCACCAGCAGGGAATTATGTGCAAAATGCCCCTTTTTTCTTGACAATGGGGAGAATTTGTAAAGCTCCACACACAGCCCTGCCCACGTGTCCACACAAAGGCATTCCAGCACCCCCGTGCCCTGGACACAAGGAGCCAGACAGACTCGTGCCCACGGGTGCCCAGCTCTGCTCCTTTAATTACACCTCCCACGGGTGAGAAGGATAAGCCCAAACGGAGCAGCTGCATGAAGGGAGGGAGCCTATAAGTTATTCATAAGTTCAGGCTCAAGCTCCTCTCTTGCTTTCACTCCATGACACCTTCAAAACATATTATTCATCTATTTTTTTTTTTCCTCCTCTGGGAAGGGAGATGGTAATTGTAGTAAATATATCACTGCCAAGTCATCCCCGCAGCCTCCGAGGCGCGAGGGGCAGGGATCTGAGGCAGCAGATTTGGGATGCCTGGGATCCGTGAAGGGCATCCTCAGGCTGCTGAGCACCGGGGGAGAACCTCCACCCATCCCCGTATCCATCCCATCCTTTGGGATAAAAACCCCACAATGCCCCCTGAGCACCTGCAAGTTGTTCGTAAGACTTTTCCCAGCAGAGCTCGGATTGGGACACCAATTCCCTCAGGATGCTGCACGCCATTTTCATCCCATCCTGGTGGCATTTGGGTCAATTTTTGGCTGTTTCTGGCTGACAAATGAAAAAAAAAGCCACTGAGCACTATGGGAGAACCTCCACCCACCCCCAATCCATCATCCATCTCATCCTTCGGGATACAATGCCCACTGAGCACCTGCAAGTTGTTCATAAGATTTTCCCAGCAGAGCTCAGACGGGACCCAACCCCCAGCTGAGCTTTTCACCCCATCCTGTTTGGGTCAAGTTTGCTGTTTCTGCTGACAAATGAAAAAAGCCACTTTGCGCAAAAACCCCCACCCACCCCCAATCCATCATCCATCTCATCCTTCGGGATAAAAACCCCACTGAGCACCTGCAAGTTGTTCATAAGATTTTCCCAGCAGAGCTCAGACTGGGACACCGACTCCCTCAGGATGCTGCACGCCATTTTCATGCCATCCTGGCGGCATTTGGGTCAATTTTTGGCTGTTTCTGGCTGACAAATAAAATAAAAAAAGCCACTCTCACCAGCATCCCTGCCCGCAGAGAGCCTTTGGAAGCAAGAGCCACAGCTCAGAGGTTTTGTTTGCCCTCTCAAGGCTGCTCCAGACAGAATAATGCTCCTGCCAACTGAAGCAGCTCTCCTTGAGCTCGAGAGGTTGGTTTTTCTGAATGCAGCGACACGGATCCTCGTCTGGGCCCCATAGCACAGAGGATTTGTTGTATTCCAGTGCAAAAATAACCCTGAAAGCAACAGCTACGTCCCACCAGGGAGGGGAGGGCTCCAGCATCAGTGCAAGGCGCCTGGGAGGGGAGAGAGACGCGGGGCATGGATTTTATTTGTCCTCGATTGCCAGGGAGGTCATTTACTGCAGTGCCCCTGGCACTTCCCCAGCCCTTTTCTAGCACATTTGATTCTTGTGAGTTTTCTTAATCTCATCTCCTTCATTGGTTATTGCTCTTTCAGTGCTGAACTCAGCAAGATCGCTTGTGTTTAGAGAAAGATTAGCGCTGAGTACATTAAACACGGTAATGCCATGTACTGTAGGGCACCAGGTCACTGCCCCAGCTCCACAGCACCTTCCCAAGCCCCAGCCCTCTGCCTCAGGCTGCTTTCAGCTACGTCTGCAGCACCTCTGGCATCCCAGCACCTGGGGACATAAAAGCCCTAGCAGCTCCAGCACTGAGCACACCTTGTTTCCCCTTCAAATTGAAGCTGGAGTTGGACGTGATGGGATCACCCCACCCAAGCTGGGAGATGGTAATTGCAGTAAATATATCAAATTGAAGCTGGAGTTGGACTTGATGGGATCACCCCACCCAAGATGGGACATTCTGTGGCTGTTTGATGGTAAAGTGCTGAGGGACAATGTGGTTTTCACAGCAGAGGAAGCAGAAAGAAGGGTGGATGGAGAAGGGTTGGATCTCCCACCTGTACACGAGATAGCGCCATGCAAGAGCCACCCAGAGCCCTGCCAGGCTGAATGTCCCCAAACATCTCAAATCTGCAAGCTCAGAGGCAGCAGTGCCCTGCATCCCTGCAGGAAGGTGATGCCCACAGTGCCCTGCTCTTATCCAGTGCACGAGGATGGGACATCTGTATTACCCAGGGAAATGTTATTCTCTAGGAAATGTTATTCTCTACATAAAATTCGAGATTTCCAGCAACACAGCAGCAAACCAAGGCAGTCAGAGCCTCTGGAGAGCTGCTCAGTGGCCATGCCCTGCTTGGTCTCACTATTTCCTCCATTCATTCCCCTCCATCAAACAAACCATTTTTCTCTGTATTCCAAAGATGTTGCAGGGATGCTTCCCAGCACCCACCCCGAGCTGGGGCTCATGCTGCCATCAGTCCCCATCCCAACTGGACTCTTATCGTGGCTCACCACCTCCTCTCCCTGCTTTCCAGCTGATTAAAAGTCTGTTTACCTACGGATTACAAGGAGGCAACAAGTCCACGTGGGAAGAGGCACCGTTGCATGGGCAAAGTCTCTGCAAACAGATGGCTGGAGGAGATAGTGGCTGTTTGCTGCCTGTGTGTGCTGCTGGGCTTGGGGGTGACACAGCCCTGGCACATTCCCGCCTTCCCTTCCCTTTTGTTCCCCTCCTCAAGCTCCCTCTGGCACTTGGGGAGTGAAGACAAAGGCTCAGCCAGATGCCCAAGTCTGTCCTGGAAGGTGTTGGAAGATATACTCAGCCTCAAATTTTTGCATTTCTAATTATCTCTTCCAAACTGACAATGGGATATTAAATTTTGGGGGGAAAACTCTTTCACACCTCTTTTCCAGCTCCTCTGGAGCTTGAGGTCACACTGAGGTGGCTCAGCAGTGACCCACTACACCAATAAAGGAACCTGCAGGCACCTTGATGTCTCAGACAATCCCACCTCGAGAGAGCTCTTTGGAAGCTGGGAACAGACAGAAACCCACCAGGAATTATTTATTGATGAATATTCTCAGCTCTGGAAGGTGCAGCAATGGAAACACCTTTGCTGTAGCGCTCAAAGCCACCCAGCATCTGCTCTGCTCCCTGGAGCTGCAGGGACACCTCCGAATGCAGCCCAGCCTCCCAGCACCAGTCAACCCCTGGCAGGTCTCAAACACCACATCCTTTGTACTCCAGATGAAGGGGAGAATAAACATGCACGTTACAAAACACTGGCTGTGATGAAAGCACCATTTGAGACCCTGCAGACTGTCTAGGGATTTTTTTCCCATCTAATTCACATCTCCCACTCTCCATCTGCCAAAAGAGAAAGGCAGGTAAACCCTGGGAGGAACGGGATTCGTATTCCCCAAATAACCCTCATTTGCAATTTTAGCTTCTCCTGCTCATCCTGCCACCCCAAACTAAATGCATTCCCCACACCCTCCTCCTCCTCCTTCTCCCCCACCCCAAGCTTTAAAAGCCCGTGGTGTTATACAGCAGGCTCAAAGCACGTTCAAGATTAGTCCTGCAACCTGCCTGGCAGAGCTGGAAAATTGAATGTGGTAGGAAAAAAAAGGGGAAAAAAAAAAAGAAAAAAAAAAAAAAGCAGAAAAAAGAAAGAGTCAGCTCTTGTCAGGAGTGTGGTAGCACAAGGAAGTAATTTTTCTCTCCCCATTTCAGCTGGACGTTGCTGTTTATGTCTGCTGCATCCTTTCTTCTCCACTGTGCAGCTGTAGCATTGGGAAATTGGAGAGGGGAGGCACGGTGGCGAAGGCAATAGCAATTGAAATTGGATCCTATTGAATTTTCAATAGGACACCAAAATATATCCATATTTCAGCGTGAGATTGCATGGACGTGGAAGTCAACAGTGGAATCTGTGAATGGTCGTTTGGAATAATTACAGTGGGGGGAAATCATCAGAATAATGAGCAGTTGCTCCCAGAATATTCAGGGAAATGAAATGCTGACTGCTGTTTATTAAACAGGGCTTTATTTCCAGTTTAGGGTGTTTGGGATGGAATTAGATGGCAAACACAGAGCATCACTGAATGGCTGGGAAAACCTGGGATCACTGATGCTGCTCCAACTGCCTCATTCATTCCCTCCAGCCCTTCCCTCTTCCTGCCTCTCCCTGTGGTTTCCTCACCCTTCCAATTCCCCCCCCAGCCACAGCAGCCTCTGCAAGGGGCTGTCAGGCAGGAGGAAAGATGGTCCCTGCCCTCCAGTGCCCCCAGGAACACCAAGGGACACCAGTGCAGCCAGCAGGAACAAAGGACAGTGAGGTGGGATGGCACTGAGAAAGCCAAGAACCAGAGGGTCACCCCTTAGCAGCTGGAATTTTCAAAAGATTTCAGGTTTTGGGTTGGTTTTTTTTTTCCCCACCAATATCCTCAGGAAGATGCTGCACAGCCCACCCACACCCCCACACCTCCAACACTGCCTGGCACATATTTAACTTATTGTTTTCTTTAACAAGACCATAAAAAAAAAAAAAAAAGCCTCTGCAGCACAGCAGAAAGCCCAAGCACAACTACCAGGTTTGAAATATCCACTTGAAAAATTGGCAGGAAGAGCACACACATATATGAAAACCAGGCAGATTTTGAACACATACACTGATGTGTCACCTAACGGACATTTTGTGACCCGTGCTTTGTTAAATAGAAAATAAAGGATCAAAAAGCCATGGAAGCCTCAGAAATGCAGAGCCCAGAGCTCGCTGGGGGTTGTTCCTGCTGTCCCCACATCCCAGAGGGGATTGGAATGAGGATTTTGCATTTGGAGAGCAAAAAGAGGAGCAGGAGGCCACTGGGGATGGGAGATGGGGAGCACTAAGTCCTCATCATCCTCTCCCTCCTCCCAGCTCTTTTCCAGCTGCTCATGCATCCTCCCAGCACCGGGATCAGCTGAGGAAGGAGACATGAAGTTTTAAGGAGATGGAAGTGCCTGTGTGTATATGCACATGATTTAGACATCTCAAAAGATTTCACACTGTATTTCACATAATTCACATTTCTAAGCTTCTCCCTTTGCAATGCAGGAGGTGAGCATAAATGAGACAGGTCAAAAGCCTTATAAGCTTTGAAACAGCTCCAGGTTTTCAAAATCGTATTTAAAATCTTCCAGTTCTGGATGGAGCAGGGCTACCTAATGCCGGCCAGATGAATCCAGGCTCCCAAAACCCCACTGTGCAGGCACTTCACACCTCACAGCCAGAGGATAAACCACCCTCGGTGCTTTGACAAGTGCTCTGTGCCCTCCAGGCACGCATCATCTTGCAAACAGAAAACCTCAAACCTGGAGAAAACCAAAAGCAAAAATAAGGTACCTCAGAGACATCTTCTCCTCGAGGTGATGCAGCATCCAGCGTGGCCAGGAGAGCTGGGGTGGCTTCAAATCAGCCAGGTCCTGCCTGCAGGGAGAAAAGGATGTTCATCCCACACAAAATGCAGAGATTTTTACTGTTTCTTGCTATTTTAGTCACGGGGAACCAATAAAACTATTTTGAACAATTTTTTATGAGCTTAACAGAGTGGGCTAAGGATTGACAGAGGAACCTTCCCTGTTGTACAGAATCCAGAGGTGGGAAATGCAAGAAGCTCCACAGCAGTTTTGGGGCTGATTTGGGGGTAACACTGTCCTCAAGCACTGAGGAACCCCAGTTCACACTAGGATTTGTCCACAGGGATGCAGAAGTGCCTGGTGTAAGACAGGGACAGAGCAGGGAACCCTGGCTGTGCCCCAGCAGAAACAGGGCTCAAAGCAATTCTATCCACTGGGAAAAAAGACAGACTGATTATAAATGTACAGACTATAAAATAACACCAGAGATCTTTGGGAGCTCTGCCACATCCCCCCATCCTCACTCACAATATCCCTTCACACTCTGCAATTCACTGGCCTCTGTTTCTCTGCACCACCTCTGCTCTGCAGCAAAGCCAACTTCCGGCACTGGGAGAGAAAAAAAAACCTAAAAAACCCACAACAAAGCAAGGATCCAACACCATAAAAATAAATTAAAACCCCTAGAGGACACTGAGGAGAGTTGTGGCTTCTCTTACTGCATTTTCCAAGGTGCTGTTTAAACACAGGCAGGGGAAGGTGCATAAATACATCAGCTCAGCCCTCTGGCCTGCAGAAGCGTTGGCAGAGCACAGAGAGCACCAGGAGCTGGGATAATTATATTTTTGTCTCCTTTTTGTCTCCCTCCAGCCAGCACAGCCACAGCCCTGCCTGGGACCTGCTCCTCCAGCCCCACACAAGGGATCCCAGCACTGACCTGCTCCATGCTGGAGAGGGGGGGATGAGAAATAACTGCTCAAGATGATAACAAATTTCCTTCCTAGATCACCCACTCCTGTGCAAAAAGGGTCAGGACTGAGTTATCCTGGCACTCATGGCTCCGAGGTGTGGGTTTGTTTTAAAAACTTCACAGAATCACAGAATGACCAGGTTGGAAGAGACCCTAAAAATCATTGAGCCCAACCCAGCCCCAACAGCTCAACTCAACCCTGGCACCCAGTGCCACATCCAGGCTTTGCTAAACACACCCAGGGATGGTGACTCCACCACCTCCCCGGGCAGAACATTCCAGAACTTTATCACCCTTTCTGGAAAAAACCTTTTCCTGATATCCAACCTGTATTTCCCTTGGTGCAGCTCGAGGCTGTGTGCTCTGGTTGTGTCAGCGCTGCTGGAGAAAGAGCCCAGCCACAGGTGGGCACAGGCACCTTTCAGGAGCTGTGCAGAGTGATGAGGGCAGCCCTGAGTCTCCTTTTCTCCAGGCTGAGCACCCCCAGCTCCCTCAGGGGTTCCTTACAGGGTTTATGTTCCCAGCCCCTCACCAGCCTCATTGCCTCCTCTGGACCTCTCCCATTCCAAGGCTCTCCATGGGCAGGGACACCTTGCACTAGAGCAGGCTGCTCAGAGCCACATCCAGCCTTGAGCAGCTCCAGGGATGGGGCAGCCACAGCTTCTCATCTCTGCCAGGGCCTCAGCACCCTCCCAGGGAAGAATTCTTCCCAATATCCCATCCATCCCTGCCCTCTGCAGTGGAAGCAATTCCCTGTGTCCTGTCCCTCCATCCCTCGTCCCCAGTCCCTCTCCAGCTCTCCTGGAGCCCCTTTAGGCTCTGGAAGGAGCTCTGAGCTCTCCTCACAACCTTCTCTTCTCCAGGATTTTCCTCCCCTTATCCTGTCCCTCCAGACCTGTGCCCCAAGTTCCTCTTCAGCTCTCCTGGAGATGAAGGCAGCCCCAGCCCTTTTCAGGCACTGCAAGGAGCAACACAGAACCCCAGACTGGTTTGGGTTGGAAAGGACCTTAAAGCTCACCCAGTTCCACCCCTGCCATGGCAGGGACACCTCCCACTGTCCCAGGGTGCTCTAACCCCCTCCAACCTGGCCTTGGACAAGCATGGGGCAACCACAGCTTCTCTGGGCAACCTGTGCCAGGTCTTCACCACCCTCACAGATGAGATTTTTCCCCAATATCCCATCTAACCCTGTCCCCATGTCAGTCCAAAGCCATTTTCCTTGCCCAATCTCCCACCTGGATGGCCCAGAGGGATCAGCCCAGCCCCAGCACGAGGGGTTTGGGCAGAGCTGCTGTCCTGCGATGAGCCTGGTGGAAAGGGGAGCTTGGGAATTCCTGGCACAGGGGGAGGATAACCCAGGGCTGCCCTGGTGCTGCCCCTGACCCTGCCTCCCTCCTCCCTGATTGCTCCTAATGCCAGAACACTCAGCATAATAAATATTGTTAAAAACAAAAGCCTCTCTGGAGACGTTGGCTCTCGGGCGCAGGTGTTCAGGCTGTGGTAATTGGGTGAGTCATTCATTAAAGGAAATGCAATTTAAAATCTATTACATTCTTTAAAACACAAAGCTTTTGATTTGTCCCACCCATCTCTGGCCCAAGCCCAGTATCCAGGGTTCTCCTGTGCTTGTCAGGCTGTTTCTGCAGCGGAGCAGCACGACACAGACTTCACCCTCTCCCATCCCCTGAATCTTGTGGGCTTGTAAAATCTCCCCTCCATTTTGCAAAGCCCTTTTAATTTCTAATTTTTATCAAATAACCAAAGAGGGGAAGCTGGAGAAACCTGGATACATCACCTCAGTGTGTGAGGATAAATTGGATGATAAAACACAGATCAGCTGAAGGACACAGGGAAACTCTTCAGTCCTGGGGGGGAGAGAAAGGAGTTTGATCAAAGAAAATGCCAGGTGATTCTCCCAGCAGGGAAAGACACTGCAATAACCAACAACCAAAAAGTTAAAGACAGACAAATTAAATACAGCACAAATGTTTAGCAGCAAAGGTGATTAACCTTTAAAAGCCACTACCAATGGCAGCCCTGGGTTCAGCATCTCCTGAGATCCTTAAATCAACCCTGAACACCTTTTCAGAAGATTTATGTTCGACAAACACCAAATCCAAGGCTCAGGAAAGAGGTATCTAATGACTTTCCAGGGCCTGTTTGTGTGATCTAAAAGTCCCTTCTGGCCCTAAATTCATTGCAGTGCTGCAGCTGATCCTCAGCTGATCTTGGGAAGCAACATCCTGCCTGGCCAACCCTGAAATCAAGACCCAAAGTTAGTCACTGAAGTTGCCATAATTGCCTGAAAATCAAGACAAACCAAACAGGAGAAAGGTTCAATCAAACCTTCTCCCACTGCCATATCCTTCTGTGCAATTGCTGGTGAATTTTGGGGAGAATAAAGCACAAAATGGTGGCTGGAGAGAATATCCTTGAGAACAATTCAGAATATATCCAATTTGAGAATATGAATATTGAGAATAATCTGAAGGAGGAGAAGAAGAAGGAGAAGGAGAAGGAGAAGGAGAAGGAGAAGGAGAAGGAGAAGGAGAAGGAGAAGGAGAAGGAGAAGGAGAAGGAGAAGGAGAAGGAGAAGGAGAAGGAGAAGAAACGAAGAAGAAGAAGAAGAAGAGGAAGAAGAAGAAGAAGAAGACAAGAACAAGCTTCTAGGTGTAATTTTTCAAATCCAGACAAGAAATAAGTTGACCCAAGCAGCTGCCCTGGATTTGCAGGTACCCAAATGCTGGTGACAATGAGTGGCTCAGTGCCACTGGTGAGGAAGGCACCAGCACAGGTTGTCCTGCTCCTTGGGCAGAACAAGCAGTGACAGAAAAGCCACTTTAGAGCAGTGTAATTGCAACAGCAGTGCAAGTTCTGTGTACACAGATCTATTGGCAGAGGGAAAATCACATTTGCAGCCAGCAATATTCGAGTGGCAAACACTCCCAGTGCCAAGGTCTGCTGTGGCTCCTTCTCTGCCTTTCCTTTCCAAGAGGATGCCCTTCATTTGCTCTTGCCCTGAGCTCAGCAATCCTCAGGAGCCACTGGAGCTTTCTGGAGCTCTCCTTGTGCTTACTCTGCACCATCCCAAAATCCCCCAGGCTCCTGCACAGCCTAAAGACATCACTGAGGAGGAGGAGGATGGTGCCCAAGACACTCCCATGGTCACAGCACTGCTCCAAACACCCAAATTCAGTGTGAACATGGCACATGGGTCTCACCTGAGTGTTAAACCACCTCATACAGAGCCCAGCCCAGCATCACCTCCCATTCAGATCACTGCTGATTTATGTCAGCAGCACAGATCTGGCCACAGCCCCATTTTCCCTCTCTGCTCCAAGATCATGGAATGGTTTTGGTTGGAGGGACCCTAAAGCCCATCCCATTATCCCATTCCACCCCCTGCCATGGGCAGGGACACCTTCCACTGCACCAGGTTGCTTTGAGAGTCTCACACCATTGTAGCAGAGAAGCAGCTGGACTCAGAACCCAGTGCCAGGGCCTTTCCACCCTCACAGAGAAGAATTTATTCCCAATATCCCATCTAACCCTGCCCTCTGGCAATGGGAAGCCATTCCCCTTGTCCTGGCACTGCACTCTCCTGTGAAAAGTCACCGTGTGTTTGTTCTGGGATCACTTTTCCAGCAAAAGCTTTCCTTGCAATTCCAGTGTTCCTGTGTTCTCCTGTGTGATGGTGTTCACAGGGGTCTGAGGATGAGGGAAGAGATGAGGATCTGACTCCATGTTTTAGAAGGCTTGATTTATTATTTAATGATATATATTGTATTAAAACTATACTAAAAGAATAGAAGAAAGGATTTCATCAGAAGGCTAGCTAAGAATAGAAAAGAAAAGGAATGATAACAAAGGTTTGTGGCTTGGACAGAGAGTCTGAGCCAGCTGGATTGTGATTGGCCATTAATTAGAAACAACCACATGAGACCAATCACAGATGCACCTGTTGCATTCCACAGCAGCAGATAATCAATGTTTACATTTTGTTCCTGAGGCCTCTCAGCTTCTCAGGAGGAAAAATCCTAAGGAAAGGATTTTTCATAAAAGATGTCTGTGACACTCCTGGTCTGGGCTCTCTCCAGGGAATTTCACCTCTCTGAGCCTCCACCACTGCTGACCCAGCCTGGGATGTGCTCGAGCTCAGGGTGTGCAGCCAGTGGGAACGTGGACATTAATGGAGAGCCTGGCAGTGCTGGTTAATGGTTGGACTTGATGATCTTAGAGGTTTTCACAACCTTAATTATTGGATAATTATAGGATTTAGCCTTTGCCTGGCTGTCTGTGTGGCACAAGCAACAATCTGGAATTCAACGGCTCCTTCACCACACACCAGGGCTGAAACCTCAATGGCAGCATCTTCCTCCTCCACCAGTCCCAGTATTCCCAGCTGGTGAGTGCTTTTCCGTGCCTCAAGCACACTGCTGCCTTCATTGTCCTGACATAAGTTCCACGCACACTCTCAGCATTCCTGCAGGACATTTGATAGGATCCCATGGCTCCAATTTCCAAGAGAAAAACTCTCCTGACTTGTTCCCAGAGGCACTGGTGGAAATCAGTGATGTCTTCTCCATCACGAGCTGGGTAAGGGCTGCATTCACCTATGGAAGAGCAGGGGATGGAGCCAGCAGCATCGCTCTGATCCAAGCGAGATCAGGGATGGTGCTTTTGGAGAGCCACCAAAGGATCTGACACTCCTCATCCCAAACCCAAGGCTGCTTATCCACAGCCTGACTTCCAACAAAACCACACTGATGCCTTTTCCTTGGTCTTGAAATTAAGTGCCAGACACACTTAAGGGATAAAAGGTTTTTACTTTAGTATTTAATAAGGATCTTTATGGTCTTAATGATCTTTACGATCTTAATGATCTTTATGATCTTAACAATCTTTATGATCTTAACATTTCGCCAAGGTGGAATACACCAAAAATGCACACCCACAGTAGGCTGTATATACAACTTTATTGACTTGGCAACTTAGCATATCTAACAAAGATGCTTCAATGAAGCTTGAATGAACAGTGTGATGTCTCTTTATCCCAAAGTAATCTTCCCTAGGTGGGCCTAATTTCAGTTTACAGGATGTATTCTAGAGAGGACTTTGGTTTCTCAAGATAGCATAAGGCTTTCCGCCTTCCTGTTGTGAGGCTTTTAGGATGTTTGATCTTTTGGCCTAACAGAATGCCAGGACTATGCTAAATTATCAGATTTAAGGAATTACAAGTGTGCCTGTTAAGGGTACTGAAAATACATAAAAGGTTTATAAAAGTAAAGGCAAAAAATCCCCATGGCATCAACAGGATGTCACAGCTTTGGTCCATGGTAGGAGCCTGTAACGCTCCCGTGGTACCCAGCTGTCAGGACCCAGGACATCCCTCTGGCTGTCCTGAGCAGCCCAGACCCTGCCAGGGGGCTCAGAGACCCTGGCACAGAGCCCAAAATGCCCCTGTGGGTTTGGTTATGACCCGTGGAGCAAGTTACCAACCTTAGATAAAGGTCTGCAGGCCATGACAGTTAAGTAGAATGATAGTGAATTTATCATGGGGTGAAAAAGTAGATTTTGGGGATTTTTAGAATGGGGATTCAGGGGGGCAAGATGGAGGGATCTGTACATGTCCAGCCTTTCTCCTTCTTCTTCTTGGCCTCCATGTCCTGCTGTGATGCTGGCACTTTTAGATTGGTTTAGAGTAGAAGCTCACTGTCTAACACAGGTGATAGGTATTGGGAAATAATTGTAAACATTGTACATGTAGTTTTTAGTATAAAGACATAACACTGCCCTGGGGCAGGCAGAGTGCCTGGAACTGTCCTGCTGAACGGACCTTGGCTGGACAGGTGAAAATATTTTTAGAAAAGATACAATAAACAACCTTGAGACCAAGAAATGAAGAGCCCCGACTCCTTCTTCAAGCACCAGGCTGGGAAAAGAGACTTTTGAACTTTTTTCAGGGTCACTCCAACCAGCGAGAGATCCCGACACCCAGAGAGGCTCTGAGCCCCAGCCCTGCATCCCCCTGGCTGCCAACTCACCCTTTGCTCAGGGATGCAGCCCTGCTTCCCGTGGATCCCAAGGAAATCTGGAAGCAGCACCTGACTCTGGCCTGCTTGGAGCAGTTTCTGAGCATTTTTCTGGCTCTGAAAAAAAAAAACCCAGCGAGGACTTGGCTGCTACAACACTCTGTGAGGGAGCAGGGAAGAAACCCACATGTCTCCTTGTCCTCTTTTTCCCTGTCTGGCCCTAGGGCAAGGGGACAAGATGCCCCTGTGAAGAAACAAAATCCCAGCATGGAAAATCCCCTAGGGAACTTGGCAGGGCTCTCCCAGGAGGAGGCAGGGAGCCGAGAGCTGGTGCTGCTCATCAGTTGAACGTTCTGAAGGGGTAAATTAAATTCATTCATCTCATCCCAACTCTCAATGGCAGCGTTTTCACCCAACACACACGTTCCTGACAATCAGCTTAATTTACTTCAATAATAAATGAAAAAGGGAAGTTTTCCTTTATAAGAGAAATCAGGACCAAGCGCCACGGCGCTTTTTGTGTGGGTTTTTTTTAAAGCAAACTATTCAACTCGTTCTCTTTAAATAAAATGATTCCTTTATCTATTATTCATTTGAAATACAGAAGGAGGACACAAGAGACTGGAAGCGCATGGTTTGTTTCTGACACCTCTGGAATAGTTTTTAGGAAGACAAAATGCACAGAGCTTAGGGGTTTGGTAGTTAGGAGCCCAAAACTTCCATTTCCTCTGGTTTATGATTTTATAATGTTGCCCATCACTCTGGTGTCTCCATGCAAATCTTAGCTGGCTGAACCTGTGTTATTTGCTGGCTGGGATTGCTCAAGGGCTGAGTTTTGTCCTGTGCCCACACGTGTGAGATGCAGCTACACATATTTACACCAAGCTGTGATACAGGTGACTGTAACAGCCAAAACACCTCCAGCTTCAGTCAGGATATTCCTTAGTGTTCCAGATTGCAATGCAAGATGTATTCTATTACCATCTGTATGGCAGATTATCTTTTGTCAAGTGGGCAGTTTGCCTTATCTCTCTCTGAGTGATCACATTCACACCTCGCTGGGAGGGGACACCTGCTGATAACAGCTATTGAATGTCCCTGCATGGCTGGTAAGAACTACAGCATCCCATTGGGAGATGTGAGCCCAGAGGGAGGAGCCAAGCATTCCTACCTGGATATAATCTGGAGATTCTGGAACACCAGCACGACTTCTCCACTGGATTCCCCAGAGGAACAGCAGCTGCCTCTGCCCCTGGATCTTCAGAGGCAGAGACTGCACCTTTCTCCAGGATCCCTGCTCCAGCAGAACCACCCCTGACACTGCAGGAGGGCTGAGCCACAATTCCAATGGGACTGCTGCCAACACCCTGACCCACAGGGTGTCAGGTTGTGTTCTGACCCTGTCAGTGCTGTTCTAGTGTACTGCATTGTTTATTTTATCCTTTTATTTTCTTCCCTATTAAAGAACTCTTATTTCCTGCTCCCATATTTTTTGCCTGACAGCCCCTTAATTTAAAATTTATAGCAATTCAGAGGGGTGGGGAGGGTTTACATTCTCCATTTCAGGGGAGGCTCCCGCCTTCCTTAGCAGACTCCTGTCTTTCCAAACCAAGACACTTAGTGAAACACTCCTTGGGATTCAGCTCCTGAAATGTTGGTTATTCCCTTTATTAGGGGTAGCCTTGCACCAGGTACCCAGTGCAGCTGCAGACCTGTCTCCTTTCCACCCCAACAGGCAGGACTCACCTTCATCCCCCTCCATATCCTTTCAATATAAATATATAAGATGCACTCAGGGCTCTCTTTATCAAGAGAGACCAGCACCTCCAGAGGGCAATCCATCCAGGCAGCCTGTCTGGAGGAGATGAATGGCCTCTGGAGATGCCCATTTCTCTCCACCAACGAGGAGGGAGCCCAAGGCGACAAACCCCAAACGTTGACATCCAACTTTTAGACAGACAAGTCAGAGCAGATTAATCCAGCCCATTACTGGGGCCTTTAATTTTTGCTGGCTTGATTTACAAGTGCTTGCTCAGCACGTTGAGTCCCAATGTCACAACAGAGAGGGGGGCCCTGAAGAGTTCTTTGTCCTCTTCCCACCTTGGATGTGACCATCTGTACTCTGCCACACACCTCACGGTATCAAATGCAGATAAAATAAGAATTATTCTCGCTGCAAACTTTCTCTTGGAACTCTAAAAAAAAGTGAAAATGTTCAATTAAGGTACATTGTTACCAGAGTTTGTAACACACTTGGAGACGACAAGCTCTTTGGAAAGGAAGAATGTATCATTATCCTCATCTTGTAAGTGGGGAGATGGCTGAGTCATGAATAAAACACAGCTTCGGAGCCATAACCCACAGCTCTGTCCCTGTGGAAGCCAAGGGCATCCTGGACTGTCTTGGTTTGGAAAGACAGGAGTCTGCTAAGGAAGGCAGGAGCCTCCCCTGAAACGGAGAATGTAAACCCTCCCCACCCCTCCGAATTGCTACAATTTTAAATTAAGGGGCTCTCAGGCAAAGATATGGGAGCAGGCAATAACAGTTCTTTAATAGGGAAGAAATAAAAAGAATAAAATAAACAATACAGTCCACTGGAACAACACTGACAGAGTCAGAACCCAACCTGACACCCTGTTGGTCAGGGTGCTAGTGGCAGTCCGATTGAAAATGTGGCTGCAGTCCTCTGAAGTATCAGGTGTGGTTCTGTTGGAGCAAGGGGGTTCTGTAGAGAAGGATGTAGTCTTCCTCTGAAGATCCAGGAGGAAAAGGTAGCTGCTGTTCCTCTGGGGAATCTCGTGGAGAAAAATAAACTGAAACTGCAATTTCAGAATCTTGGAGTGTATGGGGTAGCAGTGCTTGGCTCCTCCCTCTGGGCGGAGCATCTCACAATGGGATGTTATAGTTCTTATCAGTCATGCACCGATATTCAATAGTCTGTTATCAGCGGAGGCCCCCTCCCGAGGAAGGTGTGAATGTGGTCATTCAAAGAGAGAGATAAGGCAAACTGCTCACTTGACAAGGTAATCAGCCATACAGATGGTAATGGAAAACATCTTGCATGCAATCTTCAACATTATCCACCCCTTTTCCTATTTCCATCTGTATCACAAAAAAAAACAAACAAACAAAACCCAAACCTTACACACAGTCCTCACTTAAGACTAGGTTTCCCTGTGGTACACAACGGCTTTCTCCATCTTTCTGCATTACCCACCAAGTGCAACCAGGTCCTTGAGCAAAAACAATTCCACGGATGGGTTTATCTTTGCCTGAGGTGGGAGTAATCCAAACAGTCTTTCCTAAAATACCTTTCATGTGTACAACAGGGACTTTATCTCCATCCACTGTGTGCAGTGGTTCAGACTGGGCAGGACCAGCTCGATTTATGGACCCTCTGGTGTTGACCATCCAGGTGGCCTTTGCTAGGTTCATTTCCCAATTTCTAAAAGTCCCCCCCCCGAGTGCTTTCAGGGTAGTTTTAAGTAGTCCATTGCACCGTTCAACTTTCCCGGCAGCTGGTGCATGATAGGGGATATGATATATCCATTCAATGCCATGTTCCCTGGCCCAGGTGTTGATAAGGCCATTCTTGAAATGAGTCCCATTATCTGACTCAATTCTCTCAGGGGTGCCATGTCTCCACAGGATTTGCTTTTCCAGGCCCAGGATGGTGTTCCTGGCAGTGGCATGAGGCACAGGGTGGGTCTCCAACCATCCAGTGGTGGCTTCCACCATGGTCAGCACGTAGCGCTTGCCTTGGCGTGTCTGGGGCAGTGTGATGTAGTCAATCTGCCAGGCCTCCCCATACTTGTACTTGGACCACCGCCCACCATACCAGAGGGGCTTCACTCGCTTGGCCTGTTTGATGGCAGCGCACGTCTCACAGTCATGGATAACCTGAGAAATGCTGTCCACGGTTAGATCCACCCCTCGGTCTCGTGCCCACTTATAGGTGGCATCTCTACCCTGATGACCTGAGGCATCATGGGCCCATCGAGCTAAGAACAACTCCCCCCTATGTTGCCAATCTAAGTCTATCTTTGACACCTCTATTTTTGCTGCCAGATCTACCTGCTCATTGTTTCGGTGTTCCTCATTAGCCCGACTCTTGGGGACATGGGCATCAACATGACGGACTTTCACAGGTAGCTTCTCTAACCGAGGCAATGTCTTTCCATTCATCAGCAGCCCAGATCGGTTTTCCCCACGCTGCCAGTTGGCCTTTTTCCACCTCTCTAGCCATCCCCACAGAGAATTGGCTACCATCCATGAATCAGTGTAAAGGTAGAGCTTTGGCCACTTCTCTCTCTCAGCAATGTCCAGGGCCAGCTGAACAGCTTTGAGTTCAGCAAGTTGGCTTGACCCACCTTCTCCATCGGGTAGCTTGTGCAACTTGTCGTGTGGGGCTCCATACAGCTGCTTTCCACTTCCGGTTCATCCCTACGATGCGACAGGAACCATCAGTGAAAAGAGCGTAGCGCATTTCCTCTGGGGGCAGCTGGTTATATGGAAGAGCTTCTTCAGCCCGTGTCACTGGTTCTTGTTCCTCTTCATCAGTCAGACCAAAGTTCTCACCTTCCGGCCAGTTTGTAATTATTTCCAGAATCCCAGGGCGATTCGGGTTTCCAATACGGGCGCGCTGTGTGATAAGAGCAATCCACTTGCTCCATGTAGTGTCAGTGGCATGGTGGGTGGTGGGAACCTTTCCTTTAAACATCCACCCCAGTACCGGTAGTCGGGGTGCCAGGAGGAGTTGTGCTTCCGTGCCAATCACCTCTGAGGCAGCCTGGACTCCTTCATAGGCAGCCAAGATTTCCTTCTCTGTGGGAGTGTAGTTGGCTTCAGACCCTCTGTAACTTCGGCTCCAAAATCCCAGGGGTCGGCCTCGAGTCTCCCCAGGCGCCTTCTGCCAAAGGCTCCAGGACAAGCCATGGTTCCCGGCTGCAGAGTAGAGCACGTTCTTCACCTCTGGTCCTGTCCTGACTGGGCCAAGGGCTACTGCATGGGCAATCTCCTGCTTGATTTGTGCAAAGGCTTGTTGCTGCTCTGGGCCCCAGTGGAACTCGTTCTTCTTGCGGGTGACCAGGTAGAGAGGGCTCACAATCTGACTGTATTCGGGAATGTGCATCCTCCAAAAGCCTATGGCACCCAGAAAAGCTTGCGTTTCCTTCTTGCTAGTTGGTGGAGACATAGCGGTGATTTTGTTGATGACTTCAGTGGGAATCTGACGCCTTCCGTCTTGCCACTTAACTCCCAGGAACTGGATCTCTCGGCAGGTCCCTTGACTTTGCTCTTCTTGATAGCGGCCGGGCTTCTAGCAGAATCCTGATGATCCTCTCTCCTTTCTCAAATACTTCCATTGCCGTGTTTCCCCACACAATGATGTCATCGATGTACTGCAAGTGCTCTGGAGCCTCACCCTTTTCCAGTGCAGTCTGGATCAGTCCATGGCAGATGGTGGGACTGTGCTTCCACCCCTGGGGCAGTCGGTTCCAGG
The DNA here is from genome assembly GCF_901933205.1 of Camarhynchus parvulus. Classification (NCBI taxonomy): domain Eukaryota; kingdom Metazoa; phylum Chordata; class Aves; order Passeriformes; family Thraupidae; genus Camarhynchus; species Camarhynchus parvulus. The sequence goes on along the minus strand of NC_044594.1, from coordinate 6,641,641 downwards.
TGTACTGCACGCCCCCAGGTGAAAGCAAACTGAGGCCTGCATTCTGCTGCCAAAGGAATGGAGAAAAATGCGTTAGCAATGTCTATAGTGGCATACCACTTTGCTGCCTTGGACTCCAGCTCGTACTGGAGTTCCAGCATGTCCGCACAGCAGCGCCAGCGGTGGAGTCACTTCATTCAAGCCACGGTAGTCCACAGTCAATCTCCATTCTTTGTCAGACTTGCGCACAGGCCAGATGGGACTGTTGAAGGGTGAGTGAGTCTTGCTGACCACCCCTTGGCTCTCCAGCTCACGGATCATTTTGTGGATGGGGATCACAGCATCTCGATTCGTCCGATACTGCCGGGCGGTGCACTGTTGAGGTGGCAATTGGCACTCGTTGCTCTTCCACTTTCAGGAGACCTACTGCGGATGGACTTTCTGATAGTCCAGGCAAAGTGTTCAACTGCTTGATGTTTTCTGCCTCCACAGCAGCTATGCCAAAAGCCCATCTGAGTCCCTTTGGGTCTTTGTAATAGCCGTTCGGGAGGAAATCTATGCCCAGAATACACGGGGCCTCTGGGCCAGTCACAATAGGATGTTTTTTTCCACTCTTTCCCAGTCAGGCTCACCTCGGCTTCTAACAGGGTCAATTGCTGTGATCCCCCGTCACCCCGCAATGGAAATGGGTTCTGCCCCCACATGTCCCGATGGTATTAGGGTACACTGCGCACCAGTATCAACTAAGGCATTGTACTTTTGTGGTTCTGATGAGCCAGGCCATCGGATCCACACCGTCCAGAAAATCCGGTTTTCCGTACCTCTCCCTGGCTAGAGGCAGGGCCCCTCTAACCCTGGGTATACATGGTAGAGGTACCTTCCAGGGGATCTGACAGATCATACTCAGCAGCTCGGTCATGGGAGGTTGAGGCTACCTTCACTTTTACTGGAGTTCCCTCGATTAGTGTTTCCCTCCTTGAGTTGACGCCTTCGTGCTGCCAGGACAGAAGTGGGTTTTCTATCCCACCTTCCCATGTCTTCCCCATGATCACGCAGGAAAAACCACAGGTCGGCTCGTGGGGTGTACCCTCTCTCTGTAGTTGGGGAACGTTGGACTCTGACTCTGGGGCCTGTGACTCGCACTGGTGCCATATGGGAACTGTTCCTCCTCACCTCCTCCCTCATCTCCCTCATCTCCTCTCTGAGTTCTTGGACTACGGCAGAGACATGAGCCTGCATCGGGCCATTAATCATACTTTCATAATTCCTAAGCTTGTTGGCCACAGAACCCACTGTCTCTCGGTTGGTGTCAGCATTAATTGTTGCAATAAAGGTGGTGTATTGGGATGGCCCTAGATTTGCCAGGCTCCACAACATTTGCCCTGTGCACCTGACTTTGTCGGGGTCATTATCATGCTGTCCATCCCTCCCAAAAAGTACCTCCAACACTGCCACTTCTCTCAGCTGTTGGATCCCTTCCTCAAGAGTCTTCCAGCGCATTCTATGGTGGTGCTCCTGCATTCTTTCCCTGTGAACAAACCTCTCTCTGACACTTATTAAAAGCCGCTCCCAGAGGGAAAGGGACCCTGGCTCCCTTACAAAAATCTGATTGATACCTGAGTCCTGGGTCAAGGGTCCCAAATTCCTTGCCTCACCACCATCCAGCTGGACACCTGTACCCATAAGATCCCAGACCCGAAGTAGCCAGGTTGTATAAGCCTCACGTTCCCCGTCGTACAATGTCTTTGTGCAGATTACGGAGACTTTCGTGCGTCAGGGACTCGGTGATGATCGCAACCTCTGGTTCCCCTGTGGCTTGTGAGGGCCCTCCCCTATCTGGGTGCTCTGCTTTCATCTTAGATCTCCTTGTTTCTACAGGGGCAACTGCTGCTGGCTGTGATTGCCTTTGCAATTCAGCTGGAGCCTGGACAGTTGTAACATCTGTGGGTTCTGCTGCTGCTGCACTGTTAGACTCTCCCTCTTCAGGGTGGGGGGAAGGCCTCTCACCAGCTGGGGAAGTGTATTCCTTCAGCATCTGGCCTATCTCCTTCACCAAACCCCCCACCCAATCTGGGTAGTTCACATCTGGAGTGGGTTGTGGGGCAGGGTCAGGCTCTGGGGCAGCAGCATCCCTAGCTGGGGTGGACTGTGGGGCAGGGGCAGGCTCTGGGGCAGCAGCATCCCTAGACTCTGGAGGCGTATTAGGTTCTGGGGTAGGTGTCATGGTAGTTATCCAGGTTAGTCTCCCCCTTCTCTCTGAATGCTAAATAGAGCAGGCCTATCAGCAACACCAGCCACTGTATGATATCATTAATATTTAAAGTGGATCTGAACCCTTCAAAAACTGGTGGGGTGGACCCAAAGAAATGGCTAAAGGGTTGGGAGAAGATTTCGCCTGGGGTCATTTCCTTACAGCAGGTTCCATTATTAAAGTAACCCCAAAAACACACACTTAATGTGTGATAGCTGTGAATCCATGTGCCTGCTTTCCAGAGGAAGTTAAAAATCCATGAATTCCTCACCTTATTCACCCATAACACAAACCGGATAACAGACACAGTAGCCTTGGTTATAGGACCCATGTTTAGATAAGGGCCTATAAATGGGAGAAATACAGCCACGATCACGTGCCACCCAAACCAGGGCAAGTTGGACCACATGGTGTCGCTTAATGAGGTTTCTATAGCCACACACACAAGTTAGATTACTCAAGAACTGTTATTCCCTTTTTGGTTTCTGTGCCCTCGAGCCTCACGTTGGGGCCAAAATCTGTCTTGGTTTGGAAAGACAGGAGTCTGCTAAGGAAGGCAGGAGCCTCCCTGAAACGGAGAATGTAAACCCCTCCCCCACCCCTCCGATGCTACAATTTTTAAATTAAGGGGCTCTCAGGCAAAGATATGGGAGCAGGCAATAACAGTTCTTTAATAGGGAAGAAATAAAAAGAATAAAATAAACAATACAGTCCACTGGAACAACACTGACAGAGTCAGAACCCAACCTGACACCCTGTTGGTCAGGGTGCTAGTGGCAGTCCGATTGAAAATGTGGCTGCAGTCCTCTGAAGTATCAGGTGTGGTTCTGTTGGAGCAAGGGGTTCTGTAGAGAAGGATGTAGTCTTCCTCTGAAGATCCAGGAGGAAAAGGTAGCTGCTGTTCCTCTGGGGAATCTCGTGGAGAAAAATAAACTGAAACTGCAATTTCAGAATCTTGGAGTGTATGGGGTAGCAGTGCTTGGCTCCTCCCTCTGGGCGGAGCATCTCACAATGGGATGTTATAGTTCTTATCAGTCATGCACCGATATTCAATAGTCTGTTATCAGCGGAGGCCCCCTCCCGAGGAAGGTGTGAATGTGGTCATTCAAAGAGAGAGATAAGGCAAACTGCTCACTTGACAAGGTAATCAGCCATACAGATGGTAATGGAAAACATCTTGCATGCAATCTTCAACATGGACTCATCCCACAGCAGATTGTGCCCCAGCAGATTCTGCCCCTCTGCAGGGCTGAGTCCAGCCTGGGGGTCCCAACAAAGGACCTGGAGCTGCTGGACAGAGTCCAGCTGGAGCCCCTCTGCTCTGGAGCCAGGCTGGGAGAGCTGGGGGTGCTCACCTGGAGAGGAGAAGGCTCCAGGGAGAGCTCAGAGCCCCTGGCAGGGCCTGAAGGGGCTCCAGGAGAGCTGGAGAGGGACTGGGGACAAGGGATGGAGGGACAGGACACAGGGAATGGCTCCCACTGCAAGAGGGCAGGCATGGATGGGATATTGGGAATTGGGAATTGTTCCCTGGCTGGGTGGGCAGGCCCTGGCACAGGGTGCCCAGAGCAGCTGTGGCTGCCCCTGGATCCCTGGCAGTGTCCAAGGCCAGGCTGGACAGGGCTGGGAGCAGCCTGGGACAGTGGGAGGTGTCCCTGCCATGGCAGGGAGGTTTGGAATGAGATGAGCTTCAAGATCCCTTCAAGCCCAACCCATCCTAGGATTCTAAGATGAGACAAGCTGGGCTCAGAGGGCTGAATGTGAAGCCTTGCAGGTTTGAAACACTCTGCTTGTGATGGGAAGCAGAACAAACTTTTGAAACCAAGTTTTAGTGGGACTGAGGTGATGCTGAATGCCTTTTGCTGGCCCCTGGATCCCTGGCAGTGCCCAAGGCCAGGCTGGAGGGGGCTTGGAGCACCCTGGGATGGTGGGAGGTGTCCCTGCCCAAGGCACGGGGTGGAACAAGATGATTTTTAAGTCAAGATGATTTTTAAGTTTTCTTCCAACTCAAACCCTGCTGGCATTGTGTGATTCCAGCAGCAGCAGCAGGATGGGGGTGGCTTTGCCCAGCAGGGCAGAGGCTCTGGCACTGCCCCCGTGCCCTCTCTGCTGTGGCTGCAGGGTGACAGCACCCCAAGGGCAGCTCCCAGCCCTTCCTCACAGCAGCTCACCACGCTCCTGTGTCGGGCAGGCCTGCCTGGAGCCCTCAGCACATCCATCTCACATCCTAACTGGGAGCCTCCCGGGGACTAATTAGGCTCCAGACCCCAATCAGTGCTTGTGGGTACATTTCAAGCTGCCTCCCACCGCGTCTGTGAGATGAATCCAGCCCTTGGCTATTCAGATTTTGTTAATTGCAGCTATTCCAGAGGCACAATGGAGCATTTTTTATTCCTGCAGCACTGTGTGCAAGCAGGTGGATCCCATTACTGTCAACTGGCAGCACCACATCCCTGCCCTCCCCACACCAGGGCTGCCACAGGTGGGAGCCTCCAGCTGCAAGGAGGAGGTGAGCTCCGGAATGTTATGAGTAGAACAGCTGCCCATTTTTTAAAAGGTTGCAGAGTTCACAGGTTGGGCCAGTTGCTGCCAGGGTGTAGTTCTAACTGTTTGTTGTTGTAATCACCTGTCATTTTTGTTAGCCACCTGTTGATGGTTAAGAATTCCCCCTTTCGTCGAGTGACACCCTGCTGCTTCCTGGAGGATGGCACGGTGAAGAGGAGGGGACACCGAGTGGACATGCAAATGACATCGGATCCAGCATGCAACGGGAGAGACCCCTCACCAAACCTAGCCAAAAACCCCTAAAAACAACAAGCCAACACAAAATTGATGAATCAAAGCAATGGCTAGATGTGAGGAACAGAATCTGGTATTCGCCAAGACCTTTTTACCCCTCACCTAAACTAAAGATGTCAGCTATACAGAGGACCTCGAATGCTAAATCAGAAAATCTAGGGAATCTGCTGCAGCTCTCCTGAGGATGGAACCCCCAGCTCTGCCACAGGCCTCCTCCTCCGTGCCACTTCTGGGAGCAGTGGCAGTGTGAGCACAGACCCATTGGTTATCCCCACCCGAGCTGATGGCTTTTAATAAACGAATTAAAAAGGAGAAAGATCTCCTGCCCTATTTATTTCAGTGACCAGCCTGGGAAAGGAGTGCAAAGTTGGTTTTGGACAAAGCTGCACTCTTCCTCCTCCTCCAAGTCACTCCTGGGAGCAGTGGCGGCATGAGTGCGACCCGTTGGTTCTCCCCACCCGAGCTGATCACTTTTAATAAAGGCATTAAAAAGGAGAAAAGTCTCCTGCCCGTGTTTATTTCATGAAGGAGTTGTCTTCCACAACAAGAAAATGCCTGGACATCTCCTGCTTAACACAGGAGGTCTTGCTGACACTCTGCCCGACCTGTTCACTCAGCTGAAAATTGCAGACTCACCTCTCTCCGCCTGGGAATGCACCTCCCTGCTCTCAGGGTAATGAAGTCCAGGTCCATAAAGCAACACACGCAGAGCTGGCCCTAAGTGCACCCTTAGATCGCCTTCCCAGGGTTTTTGTCCATCTGCCCACAGGCCACTTAATTAAAAGTTAATTTTTCCCTCAGCAGTCCTTGCTAGGCAGGGCAGAGGGGAGGCTGGAGCAGCGGCTCCTCAGGGCAGCCTGGGGCAGGGCTTGCTCTCAGCCGTGATTCCCCTGGGCTGGGTGCTTGAAGTGGCTCCTGGATGAAGCTGGGAGGGTTATTCTGCTTTTCTTTTGCAATGTAGATCTATTCTCCTAGAAGAAATTTTTACCACTTCCCAAGGATTTGTGCTCATTCCTACATCCATGAGAGCACTGCAGCTGGAGGAAGGTGGAGACAGAGCAATCCAGAGCTTGGAGAGGCAGTGATTTACCCCTAGGAGGATGGAAAAATGAAGGACAATACACTGGAGAGCGGAACAAGGCAGGAACAACAAAACCACCTCCTCTCTTCACCTACCCCACTTCACACCCATTCCACACTTCTCCTCTGTCCTTTCCCTCTCCAGCATTCCCAGCTCCATGCCCTGGCTGGGCTCCTCCATCTGGGTCCCCATGGGTGGCACACAGGGACGCCAGCTCTGCCACTGATCAGTGTTTGGGGACTTTTTGGGAACTTCCATCAGGCTGCCTTGCCTTCATTACACCAGGTAATGAACACTCATCCATCTTCTCAGCCACAGCACCAATGGAAACAGGGCTGAGGAGTGTTAATGGGGCTGTGGAAATCATTGGCACCTCATGAAGGGAAGCCCCGGGGGTGTTTGGCAGGGTTTGGGGGCTTTCTCAGAGAAGATGCCAGAGGTTTCATCTGTATCTGCACTGCTGATGCCTTGGAGTGGCTGCCTGGAACAGAGGCCAGACAGAGTTAGAGAATGAAGTGGGAATTTATTGAAGGCCTTTACCAGACACACCCTGGGCACTCAGAGCCTCCCAGAGGCTGCACCCAGCACAGACAGTGGTCATGAGTTTTTCAGGCAGATTTAAGTCTGGTCCATTTACATATCACTAATCCTCCAATTACAGCTTCAGCTAATGAAGCCACATTCCCCCAGTTTGCTCCTCCCCAATTCACTTTTATTTGTACTTTTCTGGTCCTGAGGCTGTTGGGTGTCCTTGGGTTCCAGGCCCAGAGGAATTGTTTTGTCTGACCAAGATGTGAAGACAGGAGCTGGCACTTCATATGGAGTTAGAGTTATGCACTAATGCAGCACAGGATTTGGAGAATATAAAGGTTAAAATCTCAAGGCATCACTGGCAGCAGCTCCTCTGGGTTGTCACATTTAAGGGACAGCCCTGGACCTTCACCAGAGCCCAACCTCCCCTTTTTACCCTGCAGATGTTTTGCAGCTGGATGCCAAAGGAACAGGGGAAGGGATTCAGTACCCAAAGGAGGCGTGGAGCTTCCGAAGGCAACGTTCCACATTTAATCAAGACTAAACAATCCCTGCCACTCTTCTGAGAGTGTTTGCTGCTGATGTTTGCAGCAGCAAACATCCCCAGCCTCACAGGTGAGCAGTAATCTCAATAAAGTCACGCTCCAGTACCTTCTCCTTAGCCCTGCTGAAGAAACATCCCTTATTACAGAGCTCACACACAGGATATCAGATCCCTCTCTCTCCTAAGCCTCAATATTGCCCCAAAAATTAATATTTTCTACAGAGATTAAGTGCTCTCAAGAGCACTTAAAAAAAAAAAGAACTCAACAAAACAACCCCACCTCCAAACAATTTAAGAACAGTACTCCCTCAAGGATGATAAAATTATTTAAAATAATCAATATTCCCACAGCAAGAAACCAACAAATTTTGAGAACAATTTTTGAGATTTCATTCAGTAGCAGCACTGTGGATCTTCCTCTCCCAACTCAAGGCTGAATTTCCCAAGGATCCAACAACTCCTTGGAAAAGGAGCCACCAACCCAGTCCAAGCTCAACCTAATATGAAGAAATTCAAACATTTTGCCTCCAACGTGGTTGGAAGTTTTTAGGGAGGAGCAGATCTGAGAGTCAAGAGCAGCCTCTAGTTTCAAAGGCCAGAACTGTGCTCTGCCCTGGACCCTCCCCAGCTCCAGGAGCTTTGCTGACCTCAAAAGGTTGTGTTGCCACTCTCTTGGAAGCAAAGCTCCTTTTTGCGGCAGTCCTTCCGTGTTATTTTAGCAGCTGCTGTCTTCCAGGCTGCTGGAGTAAGAGATTAATGCTTTAATTATCCCGTGTGAGAGCTGGAGGCTGAGCCTGTGGATGCTATACAGCACTGGCTCCTGGCACTCGTGGATCTAGAGGGACTGCACACTAAAATCCTGCTGGAATCCAAGTGAGGAATAAAAGTGGAAAAAGAAGTAAGACAGCAATCAGAATAATGTGCTTTTAATGCCTAATATCTCACAACCAGCTGGGGCTAGAAATGAAAGCTTCCTGCTTGTTGCAAGTGGGGGTTCCTGTCTTGCAAAGACTTTATCTCTCCCTTCTCCATCCCTGGTGGTGCAGGAGGCACCAGATGCTGAAGTGTCCTGCCTTTGCCCCATGCTCTGGAACATCTGTAAGCACCTGATCACCCTTCCTTCCTCACCCAGACAGCTCAGGGCTGCATCAACTGCTCCTGCATCCCTTCCTTGGACACAGAGCTCTGCTGCATCCCCGGCATGGACGAGGATCCAGGAGAGGACAACCAAGCTGGATTCCTTCATTTTCCAGCAGTAACTCCTCCATCTCCTGCGGCAGCTCTGGGGCTGGCTGATGGCACAGCTGGAGCATCATCCCTGCTGGTTCTGCAGCCCTGCCATTTTCCTGTTTTCCTGCTCTCCTCTTCCACTCCTTGTTTTTCTCCCTCTGCCTTCGCTCTCTCACCACCTCAGCCTATTTTTCTCTCCTCTCCCTGCTCCCCACCATCCCTCTCTCTGCTCCCCCTCCTTCCTACTTAGGAGGAGATCAATATACTGGGAATGCTGACTAGGGAATTAAATCCAGCCAGCCTGTCTCTTTGAGAGACCTCTCACTAATCAGCTTGGATGGATTCCTATTCCCCACTCCACTCGAGGATGAATTCCTCCATCCCCGGTTCCTGCCAGCCCGCACACAAGGAGGCAAATGTCTCTCTCATCTGCTCTGCACTCTGCTTTTCCTCTCCATGTCTGGATCAAGCAGGTTGGAGGCAACAGCAGCACTACCTTGCCTGCTTCTATTTTCTGTCTGAGCTGTGATCCCGACTGGAACGCTGTCCGTGAGTGAGTAATTCCATCCTCTCATCTGTGGGCTCCGTCTGTAGCACGTGGGGCTTCTGTGCTTTGGCATGGCTCTTCTCAGAGCACAGCTGAGAAGGAGAATGGTGCAAATCACGCTTTTCAGGGGCATGTTTGTTGTCCTCCATGCCTGTCAAATGAGGAGTTCCACAGGAATTGTGCTTATGGATGTGCTGTCATGCCTGCCACGCTCAGGGTTGTCCCCTGCCTCGCTCTGCTAGAGGGAATGTTCAGGCAGAGGCTCCCCAAAAACCAAGGGCAGGGCAGAGGATGGAAATCAGGCAGCCCAGCTCACACAAAACTCCGTAAGCCCAGCCTCAAATTGCAAAGGTTCTGCCATAATGGCTAAATCCTGCCTGGATTTGTCCCACAGTGATTTCTGCAGCTCTGAGATCTGCTTGTTTGACCCCAAACCACAGCTGACATATCCCACTGCCTTTTCCAGCTGTTTTTTTATCAGAGAGTTCTAAAAAGGATAGGTTGGGAAATGTCGAAATGTTTCTTTTTGACATTTCTGCTTCCTGACATTCCTGAACTGCAATGTTTAACTTGGGCTTTTTGGGCTCAATCAAAGCACCACATTGGGATTTGGTTCCTGCAACGCAGGAAAAACATGGATAGACAATAAGGGATGTGGTGATCGAGATGGAAACCTGGCCCATGAGGCCCCTGATCCAAAATATGATCCCCAGGGCACAGCAGAGGGATTCACACATCAGTATTCAACTAAAGGAAAATTTTGGTTTGCTTTGATGAAAAAAGATGAACCAATTTCAGCTGCCCAAAGCTGATCTCGCTAGAGCCCTCAGAGCAAAATAATATGGAAAGGGGAGGGGGAACACCGAGTCCTCATAAACATAATTAAAAACAAAAGTCAATTTTGTAGCCTCCCCGTGTTCCTCAAACAGGCAGTCCCATGAGCAGCCCAGCTAATGAAGCCTGGCTGCCTATGGATCGGTGTCTCACGGCTCAATTCTCTGATGTCTAATGAGGTGCAAGCTCTGATCAAAGTTTTCCCCCACCGTTGGGGAATTCATAACAATGCACTCATCTGGGAGCAGGCTCATCCTCCCAGGCTGCACAGGAGGAGCTGCTGCTGCCTCTCCTCCCACGGCCGCTCTCACTGGGTGGCTCCTCAGCCCCTCACCAAGCTGCCTACACCCACCCCACAACCTGGGGGTGCAATCTGGTTGAAAGGACTGGAAAACATCACAGGCACTCACACAGAGCCCCAGGGAACCTGCTTCCCCAAAACTCCAGCTCTGAAGAGTTTTCCAGAGACTTCCCAACAGAGGATGCTGCGAGGTGGGCACTTGAGCCGTTTGCATGAGAAGGGAATGTGCAAACAGTGATAGGCAGATCATGATAGAACAGGAGGCAATGGTTTTAAACAAAAAGAGGATGGATTTGGATTAGGCATTAGGAGGGAACTCTTCCTTGTGAGGATGGGAAAGCCCTGGCACAGGATGCCCAGAGAAGCTAAGTGGCTGTCCCATCCCTGGATGTGTCCAAGGCCAGGTTGGAGGAGGCTCTGAGCAGCCTGGGATAGTGGGAGGTATCCCTGCCCATGGCAGGGGGTAGAACTGGATGAGTTTAGGGTCCTTTCTAACACAAGCCCTTCTGGGATTCTATGTTGCAGCAGCAGGACAGAGCCCTCCTAATCAGACCCTGGTGTGTCCCCACCATGGATCCAGCACTTGCATCACCCCCTTCTCTCCTAGAACCACAGGAAAGCGGGAGAGAAGGACACCAAAAAAGAATTGAGGTGTGTGGGAGGAGAAGAGATGCTGCTTGGTGCGAGGGGAGGCAGGCAAGGAGCTGTAGGAGCTCGCCAGCTGCTGGTCCTTTATTCAAGCAGAGGATCACGACTGATGCAGAGGTAATTTCCGTGCATGGCTGCCTAGGCAGGATGCAAGGGAAGTGAACCAAACTCTGCGCTGACATGTGTACGACTACGCCTGTGCGCTTAAACATGCATGCAAACAAGCTCTGCTCCTCCAAACCCTCCCATAGGCTCATCTCTGCATCCAAATGAAGCAAAATCAGTGTTTACCAGCATTTCTAGAGCTCACTGACAGCCAAAACACAAGATTTCAGCTGTTGAGGCCCTCCAAGGATTATCGTGTTTGTAGTGCTGGGTTTTTCATCAGCCTTTTCAGTCGCTGGCAGAGATGTCAGAGGCAAGCAGGACTGAGCAGGGCAGGACACACCATGCCTTGATGTGTGCCCACTTGCCCAGGACAGATGGGTTCAAACACACCAGCGGAGTCTGTGCAAGCCCCAGCAGCACAGGAGAACCTCACAGACCAAGGGAAGGCAGAAGGAGAATGGAAACAGAATTTTCCCCAGTCACAGCCCCAGGTTGTGTCACAGGTGAGAAGATGCACAAGGCAGTGGGAAGATGCAATTCCCTGCTCCATCATTCCCTCTGAACCCAGCTCACAGGGACATAGCTCTGGTATCATTTAAAGAGTCCCAGGATAGTTTGTGTTGCAAGGGACCTTAAGGACTATCTCCTTCTGACTATCTCTGTCATGGGCAGGGACACTTTCCACTAGACCAAGTTGCTCCAAGCCCTGTCCAACCTGGCCTTGAACGCTTCCAGGGACGGGGCAGCCTCAAGCCAGCCATTCTGGGATTGTTTGATGGCAAAGCCCTGGTGAGATGCCTTGAGCAGGAGGTCAGGAGCTCAGGAGCTCACTGCTGCAGGGGGCTGGATGCCTTTGGCTCAATACAAAACAAACTGAACCAAACTGCCCCAACCTGTGGCATCAGGGCAGGCTAGGAGGTTAGGGGGAAGCTGTCACTGCCAAGGCATGAAGGGATGTGCCAGCCCTGCTCCAGCCAGAGCCACAGATGCTGGTGGCTGCCAGTGCCCAGCCAGGGGGGCAGATGGCTCTGCCCTGATCGGAGATGGCTGCGCTCCTGCTCTTTGCGTTGGCAGCCTCTGCTCGCTTCCATCACTGCAGCTCTGTGTGAGCTGAGCCCCAGAGCCCAGCCAGCACTCGGTGCCCCCACTCAGTGCCCTCACAGAGCCCCCCTTGCAGCCAGGGCTGCTCCCCGTGCCAAGGAGAGGCAAAGGAGGCATTACGGCTGCCACCCCATCTGGGGACACCTCTGAAACAGGCATCACACTTGACCCTCATCCTCTTCTTAATTACCAGTGAGGGTATTAAATTGCAGCCTTTTATTCATGGACAGGTGTGTGTCTTTGTCAGAGGCCCCTGCTTAAATCATCCACCTCGTCTCCAATAACAATGTTAATGATGCTCAGAGCCAGTGCTGGACTGTAAAACATATTTCCCTGATGTTTGTTCAATAATTCTCTGAGAATTAAAAACATCTATTACCGGCTGCAGGATGCTGAGAGGCCCCTGGAGCAGAGACCAGGCTGTAACTCACGGAGGGGCTCATCTGATGCTGCAGATGCTGTTATCCCAGTCCCAGGCTCTGGCACTCAGGGGCTTTTGACTCAGTCCCAAGGTGTGGGCACAGCAGCACAGCCACAGCACAGGATTGAAGGTTATCAGCCACATCCACATCCCTGATGTGCTCCAGGAGTGCTCACGGGACACAACATCTCCAGCTGCCCTTCACCACCCCACCACCATCGCTGGCACTGTTGTTATCTCAAACCACTGGGGCCTTTTCAAGGCTCCATTTGGCAAAACTTCCCAAAACCATTGCTCTTGCTCTGCATGGCTCACAAACTCAATGGAAAAAATGGGGGAGGAAAGCTGCTGAGGGAAGGAAAGCATGTAAGGAGGGAGGATGATGATGTGCCACTCGGTGGCACTGCAGGAAAGAAGCCCAGGTGTCCCCAGCCACATCACCACACTGCTAAAAATACCCAGGCATCACCCAAACCTCCAGCCACAGAGCGTGTGAAAAAGCTGCCTCGACAGAGACCGTGCCACAGAGTAGTCCCCATGCCTGTCATGACTTCTGGCAGCTCGGAAATGTTGTTTCTGGAAAAATATTTATCCTGTTAATGAAGCCGAGGCAGCAGCAGAGGCCCCAGAAGGTCAGAGCAGCACTCGCTGCAATCAACTCCCTTCACAGTGCCTGCTGAATGGGGCGCTGATTGCAGATGCCAATCAGAGCACTCAATTTTCCCTGCCTATTTGAGAATTAAAACATAAAGGCCCTTTCCCAGACACTGCATTTAGGGGTGGTTTATATAACATAATCTTGTGGGCAGAAAGCCAGATGGATTCGGAGGGTGGGATACTGGAGTTGAGCGACTCCGTGAAGATAGAAAATACATCTTAGGACATGAACTCCAGGGAGAGTTGGAGAAGGGATTGGATGCTGCTGTCCATGGAAAACCCCCCAGCATCACCCAGAACCTCCAGGACACAGGGTTCTCCTGCAGCTTCCTGACCGAGCTGTTTCCAGTGGCCACCAGCCAAGATGCAGACTGCTGGTTTGGTTCTGCTGCCTGTTATTTTTAATTATTATTGCTATTTCCGAGCATCTTTGCGTCTCACCCAAACAATGAGACAGTTGGATGATCAGCAGGCAAGAGGAGAAATGAAAACAAACTAATCCAGTCCTGAAACAAACGCTTCCGATCGTAAAATTCACAACGCTCAACGGCTGCGGAGCGCCCGGGCTCGTCCCGCAGTAGGCGCTCACAATTTCCATTTAAATCATCAGAATTAAAGAGCAGCACGAGTCAGAGCATCTGTCTCAAGATTTCTGTGCCTTCCCATGTCCCCACGAGCACAGCTGTTTGGATCAGAGACGGAGGGGGGAGCTACAAATTCACCAAAGGCTGATGGAAATTAGAGTGAGCTGGAGATTTTCTGCCTGTGCATCCCCAAGCACAGGGGATGAGATGTCATCACACTGAGCTGGGTCCCAAGGGGTGACAGGGAAGTCACCTTTTGCCCAGGGAAGTGGCAGAATCACCATCCTGGGAGGTGTTCAAAAGGAATGTGGATGTGGCACTTGGGGACATGAGTTGGCAGCTCTGGAGGAATGGTTGGACTCGGTCTTAAAGGGATTTTTCAGCCATGACAGCACACAGAGGACCAGACTTTCACCTTTTCCAGGGTTTTCAGCAGAATTCAAAGAAGAGTCAAGCAGGAAAAGGTGTCAGGTAACCACTCATTCAGGAGATGGAAGGGAGACATTCCAGAGCTGGAAAGCCAACTTCAGCTGGACACTGGACCCATCCCCTCTGCATCCCAGGCTGGGATCCCAGGGCGGTGTGTGTCACCTCTTTGCTGAGGCTGTCCCTGCTCCTTGCATGCTCCGAGCATGCATTGGTAAGCAGGCACTGATCAAATCACTTGGGATCATTTCCCTTTTGTGACGGCGTTCACAGGGGTCTGAGGATGAGGGAAGAGAGGAGGATCTGACTCCATGTTTCAGAAGGCTTGATTTATTATTTTATTATATGTATTGTATTAAAACTATACGAAAAGAATAGAAGAAAGGATTTCATCAGAAGGCTAGCTAAGAATAGAAAAAGAAAGAATGATAACAAAGGTTTGTGTCTCAGAGAGTCTGAGCCAGCTGACTGTGATTGGCCATTAATTAGAAACAACCAACATGAGACCAATCGAAGATGCACCTGTTGCATTCCACAGCAGCAGATAACCATTGTTTACATTTTGTTCCTGAGGCCTCTCAGCTTCTCAAGAGGAAAAATCCTAAGGAAAGGATTTTTCATAAAAGATGTCGGTGACACCCTTTGGCTCAGGTATGGAGTTTTCCCTCATTTTACTCTTAAATCAGCAAGCTCCTCCAGCCCTTGTCACCCTGGGGAAGTGAGGAGCTGAAGGCAAAGCTTTTCCAGGGTGGGCAAAGCCACTCAGGGTTGGCTCTGGTGTGGGACGTGGGATGAGCCAGCTGAGAGCCAGTGCTGGGACAAGAGCCACATTGTTGGGAGGAGAAAGAATAGGCAGTGCCCCAGGCAGCCCTTGCTGGGACATGGAAATGTGTGTGTAACCCCCAGGGACACATCCAACCCTCCCATCGTTTCCATCTTCTTCTTCACAGTCACAGGGAGGACAGAGAGGATGTGAGAAGGGGAAGAAAAAAGAAAAATCCCAAGGAAATAATCCTGCTTCCTCCAGACTGCCCCTTCCCCCATAAAGCCTCCCTGCGCAAGCTCATGTCAGCACATGGGTTGTGCACCTCAGAGCTGCTCTTTGCAGCTCTGCTTTGGTGACAGCAAAACATGGACATTTCAAACCCCCCCACGGACCCTCCTGGTGTGTTTGTGCTCATTCATTCCCTTCCCTCACAGCCCACCAGAGAACACATCTGCTCCCTGATCTTGCCACCGCATGGAAACGCTGCTCTCGAGTGCCTCTACTCCAAAACAAGGCTTTAATTACAGGAGAAGAGAGCCCATCAGATCTCTTAATTTAGCATCTCTTCCTATTAATTAAACCACAAGACATTTAAAGTAGAAAAATGTTGGTGGGCAGCTGAAATCAGCCCCCCGGTGGTGTTTTGGGAAGGTAAAGGATCCCCACAGTCCTTGATTTCTGCCCCGGGGGTTGGAATGAGCAAAGTGTTAGCTCCAGCTATTTTTGTGCAAATAAATGTCACCAATTTGTGGCTGCCAGTAGGGAGCAGCACGGCAGCTCTTTAGGATACTCCAGGGAGCATGGAGCAGCGCTGGAGAAGTGCCCCTCTGGATCCCAAATCCCTCCTGGATCCCCAGGGTGTGCAGCAGCCCCCAAAGCCCTCCATGCCAGGCGAGAGCAGGAGAGCTGCAGCTCACTGAACCCCAGGAAAGCAGCTCAGCCCAGAGCTCAGCACCCTCCTTGGAGGTGGGATGGCCGCTGAGGGATGGCTCCAAAGGTGCTGTGACAGCCACGGGAGCTGACACAACTCCCAGGCTGGCAGGAGCCGCGTGGCGCTCGGGATCTCCGAGCCTCGGTTTGTGTGTGGGTATGGGAGCGTTTCTATCTGTGCTGGCTACTCATCCAGCGAGCAAATATCCCCTGCCTGAAGCAGCCTCTGTGTGTGCAGATACCAGCGAGACCCACCAGAAGAAGGATAAAGAAAAAAATTAAAAAAACCCAACCCAAAACCCAAAGCCTTCCTCCGGCATTCATCATTTTAATTAGCGGAGCTGTGCCTGGAATCTCAATGGGAGATTATACCATGAAGAGAGCCAGGCAGAATAGCACAAGTGGCTCCTCTCACTTCAGAAATGAACGGAGCTGCCTGTGAAATTATTAGAAATATTATGTGTCCCATTTCCAGACCAACACGCTCATCCTGGCTGCTCAGGCCAGCAGCCAGGGTGGTTTCAAGCAGGGTGACATTTCCAGCACCCATGTCCTGCCAAATCATTCACCCTCAAGGCTCGGTCCTTCATCCCCATCTCCCTCTTCACCCACCCAGACTTCCCTTACATGCCCCTGGCATGGGAATATAAACACTGGGAAGTGAAGGAGGCTTCAAGCACAGTCAGCCCCACGGCACTGAGTTGCCTACACATCACACACAGCAGGCACCATCCATATGGATACACCAAGGAAATTAATAAACACACAGACACCAATCTTCTGTGTCCCAAATGTGCTCAGATAATCGTAAAAACAATGGGAGTACATAAAAACTTGCTCCCTTTTCCTTGCAGCTGCCTTGTTCTCTCTTATAAGGGTTAAAAACTTCCTCTGCAGAGATTAAAGCCATGATTTCACATTAAATACACCACGAGCTCGGAATGCACAGCCCTGGCTGTGTTTGTGCATCTGCTCTGAGCACAGGCAATCCTCAGGGACCACTTCTGCTGGCCATGAGGGAGAGATAACAGGATGGCAGCACAACCCCACATCCAGCACTCCCTGTAAATTGTTATGACCCACCCAATTGCCTGAATAAATAGGTAGTGAACAGGAAGCTAAAGAATCACCCCAATTTGTCTCCCCTAAAAGCCTCCTTGCTGTAATCTCATTTCTTTATTCGAGGCACCTTGGCTTTTTGTACAGAGCCCCTACTCTGCCTCTGTGAGCAGCTCTGAGGCTCTTTCCCTATCACTGAGTGGAAGTCACTGGAGTGAGGAGCATTCCAGGCACTGGAGTGAGGAGCATTCCAGGCATGGGCATTATCGCCCTGTGTAGCCAGGATATTTTCTGAAAAATCCCTTCTTAGGATTTTTTTCTCCTGAGAAGCTGAAAAGTCTCAGGAACAAAATGTAAACAATGGTTATCTGCTGCTGTGGAATGCAACAGGTGCATCTGTGATTGGTCTCATGTGGTTGTTTCTAATTAATGGCCAATCACAATCCAGCTGGCTCGGACTGTCTTGGTCAGTCACAAGACTTTGTTATCATTCCTTTTCTATTCTTAGCCAGCCTTCTGAGGAAATCCTTTCTTCTATTCTTTTAGTACAGTTTTAATATAATATATATCATAAACTAATAAATCAAGCCTTCTGAAACATGGAGACAACATTCTCGTCTCTTCCCTCATCCTAAGACCCCTGTGAACACCATCACAGTTCTGTGCTGAATCGGAGCCTACAAACGTGTCCACATCCACTCAGCCTTCCCAGGATGAAATAGAAACGAGGCAGCACTGGCTGGAAACTCAGCCAAAAGCCCCTTGCTGAGGTTAAGAATTCCAAGGGTGGCACGGGAAGGAGTTAAAGCTGCTCTGTGAGGTTTCACACGCGGCGTTCGGGAGCTTGGCTGGCACCTCTGACAAGCACCAACACGCCTCGAGGCAGCCTGGTGCTCCAGGAACATGCCAGGGCTCCAGAACCATCCCAGGGCTCCAGAAATATGCCAGGGCTCCAGAAACATCCCAGGGCTCCAGTAAGATCCCAGGGCTCCAGTAAGATCCCAGTGCTCCAGGAACATCCCAGAGCTCCAGGAACATCCCAGGGCTCCAGCAGCATCCCAGGGCTCCAGAAACATGCCAGGGTTCTGGAAACATCCCAGGGCTCTGGGATGGACAACCTGGTGCCCCAGCAGCACCCTGGTCAGCCTGCTGCCCCAGGAACACCCCAGGGCAGCTCCCACAGCACCCCTGGCAGCCTGGAGCTCTGGCAGTCCCTCCACCCCCTTTGCAAGGCAGTGGGGAAGCCGCCTACTCCCTAAAAAACCTCCCAAACCTAATGGTGGAAATGCAAATCAGAGCTAGTTCTGCTTATTAAAGCAATTCCGTGGCGGAGAGGACGTTCCAGGAAAAGCCGCTTTCGGAGATGATGAGTGCAATTTGTAGATCGTTATCGCTCGGATAAAATCAGAGGACTTTAAAACAATTGGAAATGTTGAGTTTAGACCATCTCCCCTTGGGATATAATATCTGCTTTAATGCTGCTGCGTGTGAGCAACGCTGGAAGTGCCGGCAGTGATGCATTCCCAGCGCAGAGAGCCGGGATCTGCGGCTCTGGGAACAAACCCTCCCGAACCAAAGGAAAGGAAAGACATCATTAGCCAGCGGCAACGGCGCTTTCATCCTCCCCCTGGGCGGAGAAAAGCCACCTCTGTCCCTTGCAGCCACTCTCTGGCAGCACCTAAGTGGTGTTCGAGACTTGAAAATACTTATGGGAGGAACCAGAGGTGGGAAAAGCCTCGGAGACCTCCCAGAGGGATGGCAGGGGCTAAGTAAGGTAAGAGTGATGCCTTAGGAGTTTAGCTGTTATATTTTCCATCTATTTGTAACCCTGCAGTACTTTAGTGTAGAACTCCAAATTCCACACTCAGTGGGAGCTGCTGCTTCCCCATTCTGGGCAGACACAGCAATTCCTCTCCAGGCCTGGCAATCAAGGACACCTCACTGCCTCAGGCCCCAGAGATGGAAACAAAAGGGAGTTGGGGGAGTAAACCTGGGGTCATTGACTTCATTAGCTGAAGCCGGAATTGGCAGATTCACCCCCAATATGCAAATGGACCAAACTTATAAAAGTGTGAAATCCGTGACCATTTTTTGGGTGTAGCCCCTGGGGGGCTTTGTCTGCCCTAAATGTACCTGAATAATAAACATAATTGCTTTCAATAAACATAATTGCTTTTTATTCCCTTAATTTTGTCTGGCCTCTGTTTTTAGGTAGTCCCAACAAGCCATCAAGACAAAGAGTTTGACTCTAAATTGAGAATTTATTCAGAGGCAGAAAAAGCTTCTCCGCATGGGACATTTTCTCACTCCAACTCTTCCCACTCAGCACTTGCCACAATCCTCCATCCCCTGCACATCCACAAAAATCACATCTCTGGACTGAAGCCAGGCTGGAGCAGTTAAGAGAACTCAAAAAACCACATCCCTCTGACTCCACACATGGTCCCCTGCCCCAAGTAAATCCATGATGCCCAACATCCATCCACTGAAAACACAATCAGCGAGGGCAGGTCAAGGCTTGGCCAGCCTGGAGCTGTTTAGGAATAATAAGGGGAAGGTACCCTCCTGCCTTTCCAAAAGGGAGCCCACTGAACCACAGGGAGAAGGGATGCTCACAGATGATGGTGTTGGGGAAGATGAAACAGGAAAGCCTTATCAATATGATTGCCTGGCAAAAAATTTTGAGAATATAGAAACTATAAGCCAGATTGAAATGAAAGCAAGCTTTGAGATACCCTCAGTTACTGAACAACTGGAAAACAATGGTGTGGCTGGCTGAAGGTGATCCCCTTTTGATGGAACAACACCCTCTGCTTGCAGACAGGCCCAAGGGTCAGAGCAGACCCTACAGCTTGGCAGAAGGGGCCCAAAGAGGAGTTTTTAGGGTTTAAAATGTAACGCAGTATGGTAATGTAATGATTCTTACAGGCTGTATGTAAATGCTATAGGATTTGTATCTTGTACTAGATTGGTTAGTGAGAATTGGAATATTGTTCTAGATGGATAATGAGATGATTGGCTCTTACAATTAAAAGATAACTACTGTGTGAATATTAAGAAAAGCTTTAGTGATGTACAGTTATGTTATTGTGGTTTAGATGTCCTCTGTTCTCCCCACAGTTCCCTTTCCCCCTGTATTGTTGCCATCACACAGCCTGGGCTGTCCAGGACAGGTACAAAGGAGCTGCACAGGTGTCCCTTGCATGGGGCAGGTGGGAATGGAAAAGCTTGGGGGTGCTCAGGGGGTGGGCATGGCAACGCCTGAGCTCCAATGCAGTCACAAGAAAGCAGTCTGCACTGATAAATGGCAAAGAAGAGCTGCCTGACAGACTCTGGGAAGGGCCAGGGCTGGTGATGCAACCCCAGGGGTATAAAAGCCTGAGCATCCACCTTGAAGATGAACCAGCCACATGGTGTGCACGAGGGGCAGTTCCCAGTGCTGCAGCTTCTTCCTTGTGTGGTCCTTTGTTGTATTTTTGTTAAGGTTTAATAAACCATTTTAAATTTTCAAAGTGAGCAGTTGTCTCTCAGAATATTCAGCACAGAAGATTTATTGTATTGTAAGGTGAACTTCCGACCTCTCTGGGGCTCCTTTGGGGCTGCTCCGAGCTGTGGCTGGCAGCTCCACCCAGGCCCTTTGCAATAAACCACAAATTCCAAGCCCTGGTTTCAGAGATATCTCTCTGTCCATCCTGACCATCCTACCCCCTGTCGCTCCCACAGGATGGTGGCTCTTGCATCATCTCATGAATATTTAACAGGAAGCACTCTGGAAAGAGGAATGTTATTAAGGCTGGTGTCGTCTGTGGCTCCAAATGTGGCCATACATCAGATGTTGCCAGTCTGGTGTGTAAAACCCTCTCAGAGCAGCCGCTGGCAAAGCAGGTTCTTCATGGTGGGAATAAAAAAACTTAGGAAAAAATAAGGAGAATAAAGTAAAATCACAAGTTGTGGAGCCCTGGGGAGCTGCATGTGAAGGTTTGAGGGATACCCTACCAATAGATCAGACCTCCACAATCACCCACAGCCACACAGGCAGCTCCAAGAGGGGGAAAAGGGGAGGGGGAAAGGCAAATCCCAGTCAAACAGAATGCATTGGCTGAAAAGCAATCCTTGGCAGCAGTTTTGAGCATAAACACATTGTTGGCTGTTATTTTTCCCCTCCTGCAATGGCAAATTAATACTTTTATTGCTGCTGAAGATACTCTAATAACATTTATTCCAGCACTTTACTCTTTATTAAGATGCTTTTGACTTCTTTTAGGTTCTGGCTTTATTTTCCTTTGGACTATTGATATAATTTCTTTCCTCACCACCTTGACGACCCCAGAGGGATGGAAAAAGCCTGTTCCAGCTGAGAGCAAATCCATCTAAGGCCCTCTCCTGCAGGTTAAGAGCCAGATTGGGCTCCCACTCACTTTTTGGAGCACCCAGGAATCCTGGATCAAACCAAGCCCCTGCTTGTTGAAGCCAGTAAGTTTTTCCAAAATTGGGGATCAATCCCAAGGGCCCAGAGCAGTGTCCTGCCTTGAAATATGAACTTAAGTTCATATCTTTGGAGCTCTCAAGCTTCTCCCTGTTTGCTGCTGGGTTCCCTTGTTCACCCCTGTTCCCAACAGGGATAAAAGGAATAAAAACAAGTGATCCAAGGACATGCAGCCTGGAGGAGACCAATTCTGTTTGCATCCTGATGCTAACACATCACCTCAACCCCATAATATCCTTCTGAACTGCACAGACCTTGCCAGGTGTTCCTTTCCATTCCAAAACACCGATAATTCCTTTCATTAGGCTTCCACAACCTGGTTCCTCGCTCTCACTGCAGAATCAGGCATAGTTACAGAGGCTGTTGCTCATTGACCATCTGAGCAATGACTTATGAAGTGTATTTGGATAGGAAATAGGACTATTAAGGCACTTGGCAATATGGCAGGAGCAAAAGCAGCTCATCAGTTCATCATTCAGTTTAAAAAAAAAAATTGAAAATTATTTTCATTCCCTAATCACCATAATGAAAACCTGGGGAAGGGATGTGTGTGTGTGGAAAGGACAATGCACTGCTGGGATGGGCAGGGAAAAGGGGCTTAGAAATTCTCCCAAAAAAAGTGGCAAGACAATTGTAAGTGCAAAGACCACGGGGATGGATCCTGCTTCTTCCTACCTTCAATGCCCTCAGCACCTGCAGCAGGCAGCTGGGGAGTCCCTGTGTGGCAGTCACATTTTTTGGAAAAATCCCTTTGCCCAGGATTTTTCTCCTGGGAAGCTGAGAAGCCTCAGAGAAAAGGGAAAACAATAATTATCTCATTTGCTTCTCCTGCATTTTGCTGCTTTGGAATGTGTTTGGACATTGTTTACCAACAGATTATTGTTTCATTGGTTTCATGTGAATTGTTTTGACTTATTGGCCAATCAGGGCCAAGCTGTGTCAGGGCTCTGGAAAGAGTCACAAGTTTTTATTATTATTTCTTTAGCATTGTGTAAGTGTCCTTTCTGTATTCCTTAGTATAGTTTAGTATAGTATTCTTTAATACAATATATTATCATAAAATAATAAATTAGCCTTCAAGAACATGGAGTCAGCGTCATCATTCCTTCCTGCCATGGGGGACTCCACAAACACAATATCCCTGTTTCACATGGAAACCTCTGGAACACCCAAAAAGCCCAGGAAGAATCATGGAGTGATGAAGATGGTGTGGAGTGCAAAGACCAGGGGGATGGATCCTGCATCTTCCTACCCCAAATACCCTCAGCACCTGCAGCAGGCAGTTGGGGAGTCCGTGTTTCACATGGAAGCCTCTGGAACATGCAAGGAATCTGAGGAAGCATTACAGAACAATGAGGATGGTGTGGAGCACAAAGGCCAGGGGATGGATCCTGCATCTTCCTACCCCAAATACCCTCAACATCTGCAGGAGGCGGCTGGGGAGTTTCCGTTTCACATGGAAACCTCTGGAACATCCATGAAACCCCAGGACGAATCATGGAACGATGAGAATGGCGTGAACGAAGGCTTGCTCCCTCCTCACCCATTTTCCACACCTGCACACCAAAGCACCACTGCTGCCCTCATGATTACAAGGGCTCAGGCAATGCCAGTCCTGCTTGTCAGTCCCGAGCTCATTTAATCCGTGCATGTGTTTAATTCCCTCCACCCTGGCATTTCCCTCCTCTATCACTTTTCACAGCCTGTCAGTCCCCAAATCCTTTCCCGAGCAGCCACATGCCACAGCTAGTTAGGAATTACGCTGGCTGCAGCAGTCATTAGGCACTTCCCATGTCCTGCATGCAGCTGTGAACATTCCCAGTCCCGACAGACACGGATCAGCCCAGCGGGATGGGGAGCAGGGATGGCACCCGCCACGCTCCTGCCTTCAAAGCTTTCAGCTTGTCAATGCTGTGCGATTTTTCCTTAATATTTCAGAAGATTCCATTGGTTTTCTCTGCTTGAGGAGTTTCAGCACCCAAGCAGAGAGTTGTCATTGCCTGTTTATCCCACTGTGGCCCCTGTTGAAGGTGATTCACCCCTTACCCTTGTTGGAACCCAGGAAATTGCTCTGGCTGCCCTGCAGGACTTGAGCCCCTGCCCAGGGGGCTCAGAGACCTTGGCACAGAGCCCAAGACCCCTGTGCCTTTGATCTTGACCCATGGAAAAACAATTACCAACCTTTATATGAAGAATTACAAGTCAAAAGAGTTTAAGTAGAATAATAGTTTGTCACAGGGTGAAAAATAGATTTTTGAGGGTTTTAGAATGGGGACTTGGGGTCCCAGGATGGAGGAATCTGGGCGTGACTTGACCTTTTTCCTTCTTCTTCCTAGCCTCCATCTTCTGGGTGATGTTGACATTTTTAGATTGGTTTAGAGTAGAAGCTCACTGTCTAACATAGGTGATAGGCATTGGAAAGTTATGGTAGATAATGTATATGGAGTTTTTAGTATAAAAAATAACACCAGTGTGCCTCAACCTGACCTGCCAGACAGACCTCAGTGGGTCAGAGAAAGAATTTTATAGATAAGAAATAATAAACAACCTTGAGAATGAGAACAGAAGAATGCTGACTCCTTCTTCAACTGCCAGGCTGGGAAAAGAGGTTTGAATGTATCTCAGAGTCACTCTGACCAGCAGAGATTCTGAGAACCCTGATCATGTCTCCTGTTCCAGAGCAAACTCTCCTTCCAGCTTTCCCTGGGCAGCCAGAGGTGCCTGGAGCTGCCTCCTGGACTGGACACACCATTGCTGTGATTGCCAGGTCTGCAGAGGGGTTCAGACACCTGGGGATGTGGATTCAGTGCCTGGTGGCATTCCAGCACACAGCAGCTGGAGAGGTGCGGAAACCCACGGGACATAAATGGATCACCTGCTCCACTGCTGCCAGAACTCCTGGTGCCTCCACGTCCCCCTCAGTGCTACATCACCTGCTTGAAGTGTTTTGCTGCTAAGTCTGGTATGACTGTGTTCACAGGGGTCCAAGGATGAGGGAAGAGACAAGGATCTGACTCCATGTTTCAGAAGGCTTGATTTATTATTTTATGATATATATTATATTGAAACTATACTAAAAGAATAGAAGAAAGGATTTCATCAGAAGGCTGGCTAAGAATAGAAAAAGAATGAAATTATAACAAAGGCTTGTGGCTTAGACTCTTCCAAGCCAGCTGGGCTGTGACTGGTCATTAATTAGAAACAACCACATGAGACCAATCACAGATGCACCTGTTGCATTCCACAGCAGCAGATAACCATTGTTTACATTTTGCTCCTGAGGCCTCTCAGCTTCTCAGGAGAAAAAATCCTAAGGAAAGGATTTTTCATAAAAGATGTCTGCAACAGTCTGGGGCTGCTCCTGTGTTCACAAATCACGTGTTTGACTTTGGATGGTACCACAAGAGAAAATCATCTTTCCTTCCTTTTGCCCAACATGTGCTGCCAGTAAATCTCTGCATTTTATTTTGTGTTTTTTTTTTAAACAAGGAATCATAGAATCCCTGAATGGTTTGAGTTGGAAAGGACCTCAAAGTTCATATTATTCCAAGGGATACCTTCCACTAGACTGATTGTGTAGAGGGAAACTGAGGCACACCAAGAACACAGGTCCTGCTCATGCATCACTCCAGAAAGAGCCACATCCCTATCTGGGAATGTAACCATGAAAGCCCAACAGAGGGGTGGTGGGAACACAGAACTGAGACCCTCACTTCCCCAACAAACCCAATCCCATGGCAATCTCACCCTGACAAGCTCTGTTTCCCCCTCTGGAGTCATTAGAAAAACCCACGAGGGCAGCAAGGGGAAGTCAGCACTCGCCCTTCGCAAGGTCAACAAAAATCCCTCAAAATGTCATCGAGTTTTGCGAGTCCTAAATGAAGCAATTGCTTAATCTACCTGGGGGATTGCAGCTATTATATCCACTGCCATAAACAAGCCTCAGCTCCAGCTCCCAAGGATTGCACCGGCGGAGAGGAGCCCAGGCTAAATTGACAAGTTGTCTCTGCTGCCCTTGAAACTCAATTTGCCATCGCTCACCTCATTTCAAATTAGCACAGAGAGAAACCTTGTCGGCCGAGCTGCTCTTTTGGGGCTCTTACACAAGAGCCCTGCTCCACACGCTGGTTTGCTCTGCTGCAACAGGAGTTGGGAAAAACTGGAGATTAAATGCAGACCCTCAAATGTGGCCAAAGTGTCCAAGGCCAGGTTGGACGGGGCTTGGACAATGTGGGATAGTGGAAAGTGCTGCTGGCCATGGCAGGGGGTGGAATGAGATGAGCTTTAAGGTCCCTTCCAGCCCAAAATGATTCTATGAAACTAGGGAGAAATTCAGCATTTTACCAACAAACCTTCAAAAGGTGTGTGCATCCCTAAAATCCTTCCCTGAAGACGTAAAAGGGATGAGTGCAGGAGCACAGCTCTGCACAGAGGTGGAGTTTAAACTGCTCCAAGGCATCATCTGGGACTGCGCTGAATCCTCACAGTGGGTTGGGATGGCTCAAGGAAGAAGAGATCCTCCAGATTTGTGGGCAACATTTTTGAAAAGGGCCCTGAATAGAAACAGTTTCAAACCACATTTGCAACAAACGTGTTCAGCATCCAGGGAATTCGCTTTGTATTTTCAAAAGAGGAGTTTTCAATAGCTGTGATTTCAGGTGAAAGTTTCGTATCAGTGCTGCATGGATGGTATTAAAAAAAAATAAAGGCAGTATTATTAACCTGGAGCCTGAAATAGTCTTGTTTTCATACCTGAGCCTGGATCTGGTAGAAGCTGCTGCTGTCACTTGTACACTTGCACCAGAACTCAATGCCAACAGCCCCCTGCCTGCATAGGGATGGGGCTTGTCCATGTGCTGGAACAGACTCCATGGTTGCTGGGGATTCTGTTCCAGCAGACAGATTCTGCTGGTGCTCTGGGGACACCCTCTGCTACAGGATGGGGGATGCAGCAGGTTAACACAGAGGGGCTGCAACTGCCTCACCATTGCAACCACAGCCAGCAGGGACCTGCTCCAGAGCCTCTCCTGCTGCCACTCACGTGGGCTGGCACTTATTTATCCCTTTCTCAAGGGGTTAAAACCTTGCTGTGGTCTCCCTGGTTGCTCTCAGCAGAAGCACCACCTTCTCCCACCTTCAGGAAGCTCCTGAGGTGCCCAAACCTCTCTCTGCAGCCCCTGATAAGGGACCCATGGACAGATCCTCCTGAGCTGCAAAGGCAGCTCCTGAGCCTCAGGGAAGGCTGAGTAGCCAAGCAAAGGAGGAAAAATGCATTACTGGGGAGATCTGGAGGGTGAGGATGCTGCTCCCTGCCATCCCCAGCTCACTGAGCACAGCCAGGGCTGGGGACACTCAGCGCGCCCAAATCCCCTCAGAGCCTGCGCTGCAGGGGGATTGATGTGACAAAGCCATGGCACCCACAGCAGCAGAGAGACAGGGGACCTGACGTAGCAGCCATCTGCCCTGGCTGCCTGCACAAAGGGCCCCTTGACAGCTGGGATAGGATGGCCTTCGGCCTCAGCGCCACAGCCCACACTGCTGTGGGCAGCACAAGGGGCCTTGTGTTCCCTAGGCCTCCCTTGTGTTCCCTGGGCCTGGGATCCCAGGATACCAGGACAGCAGCACAAGCACTTCCCTCGAATGTCACAGCCTTGATGATTCGCCTCACCTTGACAGCTGCAAGGGCTTGGAGGTCTAAGAGCATCAGGTGTTAGAACAGCACGTGTTAAGAAATTTCTGGTTGGTTTTGGTTTCTCAGCACCAAATCCTTCACAGAACTAGCATTTGCTTTCCAAAATAAACAGCAGAGCAAGGACAAAGAGGGAAAGCAAACACAGAACTAAGAGCTCCCAGTAAATCCCAAGCAATGTGGAGGTGGGTACCAGTATCTGGAAGGGATTCAGCCTGGGGGCAAGGCAGAAAGTTGAGGCCAGTTGGTATCACCCCATGTTTCACCCATCTTGAGTTAAACCAGAGCCTCTGTGCTGTGCTCACTCAAAGCCCATGTTCTCAGCCCCATGTTCTTGCTCCAGCTCCCAATTTTCCAATGCATTGCATGAGCTGCTTCCTTTGGATGAGCTGTGACTGCAGCACAGACCAGCTCTTTGGCATAAAAGCTTTTCCCCTCCACTCACCGTCTCTAATTCATCCCCCATGCCTGGCACACAGACTTGCCCTCACCCTGCAGCTTCTGGTGTGCCAGTGGCCTTTGCTCCCAGCCTGCAGGGTGTGATCTGTGCTATCTACACCAGAGACTGCAGGGGAAGGCAGAACTGTGCCTGCTCTCATGGATGACACTCCTCACCTTCTGCCATCGTATCTACTGACAAGATTCAAACCAAGTGAGCAGATGGAGACGCGAGTGTGAAATTTTTTCTCCCCGTTGCTCCCATTTGAATCAGCCACAGGTGATTCCCATGCCCTGCCAGGCACAGGAGATGCTGAGCTTGTGGGGCAATGGGAGCAAGCAGGGAGAAGGCATTATGTCCTAGTGGACATGCAGGAAATAACAGAGCTATCCATTTCAGAGCACTGAGCACACCACTCAGAATATCCTGATTAGCTGGAGAACACTGACATTAGGAGAAACATTTGCCTGAGCAAATTCCCTTGAATAGTCATGATCTGAGTGTTGCTGGCACAGGCAGCAGTGTGGCTGGGCAGGGAGGTTACAGCAGGGCACTGACACCCAGAGAAAACCTGGGCTCTGCCAAAATACATTGCTCCCTGACCCCCTGCCTCCTCCTGGGGCTTCTGGCCCTGATCCCACAGCAAAACCACCAAAATCCTACCTGGAAAATGCTCAGTGCTCTCACACCCCATGGCAGCCCCATGGCTGCCTTTCCCCTATCACAAAAATCCAGGGCCACATCCATAAGCAGCATCCCAACCCCCTGCACTGAAACCCCTGCTGATTTATGTCACTGAGGATCCTCCTACAAGGCAAACCTGAATCAAAGCACTCCTGGGAGAAGCCCTGCACCTCCCCACCAGCAAAAAGAGCTTTTGACCACAGTGTGTGGTGTAGAATTTGACTTTGAGTGACTACCATAAAGTGTTTTTATTTTTGAGCTGTTTTATGCCATTTCCCCAGCTCATGAGGAGAGCACCTTGGTGTCAACAGGACTCTTTTGTCTTTGTAAGCTATTTTGAGGCAAAATATCTGTAAATTACTTCCCCAAACCTCCGCACAAGCAGATCATGCAGAGAAAATAGGCTTTGCAGGAATGCAGTAAATTGTTTCTGTCACACAAGGAAATATAACCAATGGAAATCGTTATGGATGAGTCATTATGAGAGGGACTGAAAAAATTAACCTTCATCCATTTCCTTCATCTCACAGCGTGTGCACAGGAGAAGGAAGGTGGAGAGCACCTGCTAAGTGAGGGCACAGAGCTGGGGGAAAGGTGGGATGTTCAAGCAGCTCCAGGCAGGAAAAACCTGACTGGGAGACGGGGCAGGATTGGGGTGCTGCAGGAGGAGAGGTGCATCAGCCCATCCCTGAGATGGAAAGGGGTGGGAGGCATTTCTGCTCAATCCCATTACACAGGAGGGAGATGCTCTTTTCCAGCTATTATTACACATTGATTTTGTCTATCCCTGCCCTCAAATCCATGAAAACCTCAGGGGGTGAGCTTGTTTAAGGAGGAAGGTGAAGCCAAATCTCGGTCAGCACGATCTCCCTCCCTGCTGCCACCACAGCACATCCCAGCACACCTTTTCTTGCCTGATCCTCTGTGACTCCAGAGTAAACACGCAGTTTTCTACTTGACAGAGGTGTTTTTTTGTTGAATGCAGAGAAAACAGAGAAGGAATGCAGCAGTGTGGGCCAACGAGCTCTGCTTGCGTGGGAGAGGTGGCTCCAGGAGACAGAAGCATCAGCTAGAGGAGTTTGTGTGAATCCAGCAGAGGAAAACATTTATTCCCACACATTTGGGATAAAAGCCATCAGTAGTAACTCCATCTCTGCACCACCCAGCTCTGCTCGAGCCCCTCACCATTAACCAAGCACTGTGCATGTGTTTCACTCCGTACCTGCACACATCCCCTGCAGAGGTTACAAAAAACAAGAAGCAAATCCATTTCCAGAGTGGCAGATAACGATTCCTCCGGCCACGGCGTGCAAACAAGGCAGCGGAAAAGGCTCAAGTGTTAAATGTTCCCTAATGTGCAGTAATTGATTTCCATGTGTGCAGTAATGGATTTGGTCACATCATGCAACAATGGATTTGACATGGGTTCTCGCTGATATTATAAACATAGTTAAGTTGTTAGCACAGTGCCTGGGAATTAGGCCTTTAATAGCACTGACCCCATGGCCTGAGCCAGCTGGCCAGCACCAGCAGCCACCAAAATCTTCAGGGCTGCTTCATGCTCAAGGACGCAGACAGCAATTTAACAGCTAAAAGCTGCTCAGAGCAGAGCAAAGCGCATCCTGAGTTCTGCTCCATCCATTTGCTCACATCCTGCCCAGTCCATTTCCTTCCCCGGCTTTTTGCACACCCCAAGGTGTTGAACTCCCACCCCAGGGATGGCAGGAGCAGTGGCACAGAAACTCAGGCTGGATTGGGTTGGAAGGCAACTTGAAATTCATCTAGCTCCAGCCTCCCAGGTTGCTCCAAGCCCCATCCAAAACAGCCAGCAAAAGGTGTTCAGCATCACCTCAGTCCCACTAAAACTTGGTTTCAAAAGTTTGTTCTGCTTCCCATCACAAGCAGAGTGTTTCAAACCTGCAAGGCTTCACATTCAGCCCTCTGAGCCCAGCTTGTCTCATCTTAGAATCCTAGGATGGGTTGGGCTTGAAGGGATCTTGAAGCTCATCTCATTCCAAACCTCCCTGCTGTGGGCAGAGACACCTTCCACTGTCCCAGGCTGCTCCAAACCCCATCCAGCCTGGCCTTGGGCACTGCCAGGGATCCAGGGGCAGCCCCAGCTGCTCTGGGCACCCTGTGCCAGGGCATGCCCACCCTCACAGGGAACAATTCCTAATTCCCAATATCCCATCCAGCCCTGCCCTCTGGCAATGGGAGCCATTCCCTGTGTCCTGTCCCTCCATCCCTTGTCCCCAGTCCCTCTCCAGCTCTCCTGGAGCACTTTTAGGCTCTGGAAGGTGCTCTAAGATCTCCCTGGAGCCTTCTCCTCTCCAGCTGAGCTCTCCCACCCTGGATCCAGAGCAGAGGGGCTCCAGCTCTTGGAACATCTCCATGGCCTCCTCTGGACTTGCTCCAGCAGCTCCACATCCTTCCAGGTCTTTGCCCCCACTAAAAATCATCTTCCACATCCCACAGCCCAGCCGGTTACAGGTTCCTGCACCCATTGCAAGCACTGGTGGGAGAAGCCATAGAACTTCAAAAATTAATGGAATCATGGAATGGTTTGGGTTTGCAACTAACCTTAAAAATCATCTTATCCCAACCCCCATCACCAGCACCGTGTCTCCTGTTGTAGGAAACACCAGCTCAGGCCCAACACCATCTCCTGTCAGCTCGGAGGGACCACAAGGCAGCGGTGGAGGGTTGGAACTGGCTCCCACTGGGTATTTACAAGCCTTGCAGCAATGTTAAAAATCTATTATTTTCACTTGGGCACTGCAGCAGCACTCGCCTTCTGCCGAGAAGTGATTGGGCTCCTGTCCGTCAGGGACACCGAGCGATTGTACTGAGAAAATTGCATCCAGCAATGGGGGATTTGAGAGGGTGCTTGTTCTCAAACAGGGCTCCAATTAATTAACTCAGAGGAAGGGGCTGTTTGGAGTTTGCTTAGTGTTTTCTGTGTTTTCCTCGGTGCATTGAATTTATTGGCGGGTGCCTTGGTTTGTTTCTTTCCTGCTTTTCTGTTTGTCTTTGAGACTCTTTGCAGGATGATAAAGCACAGGGAAGGTATTTGCTCGGCAGGGGATTAATTGGCAAGCAGGCAGGAGAAATGTTTGGGCCAATCCCCAAATTCCAACCCTCCCAGTGCACCTGCCAACACTGGGAATGGCAAAGCCTCCTGGCCAGCCCAGTGCTGGTGGGATTTTGTAGCACAAGGGTGTCAAGGTCCACCAGAAGCTGTAGTAGGAAAGGTTCTCAGGTTCTCTCACTTCAACTCTTCCAACCCTGCATCTTGCAAAAATTGGGGGAAATTAGCAAACATCACTGTTGTGGGCATGATAAGTGTATCAGAGATGGCATGCAACAAGTGGGAGCAATGCTGAGCTCTGAAGAAAGCAGGAAAGCCTTTAATTGGGATTGTGGCTTCTGCCTGAGGCAGCTCAGGGCTGTTTCATGGGGTATGGTAGAGGCTGCAATACCCTCCACTCCTCCATCTAGGCTTTAGTCACCTGCTAGGACAAGAAATTCCTCAAGACATGGATAATTTCATTTTCTTTTACGACAGGAGGATTTGATGTCAGGTGGAATCCCACCACACAGACTATACCCAGCAGAGAATATTCTGTGTTTAAAGAGAATCAGAGATTGGTGTTGCACACAGAGACTATGGTGCACAACTGGTGGAACCACATGGATGGTTTCAATCAAAGGACACCTGGAGAAGCACCACTGGGATGTCCGTGACTACTGAGGAGAGCAGGTGCCTCCCATGGGGATGGGATTTGGAGAAGCGCATCCTCCAGCTTGTAATTCCCAAATTTCCAAAAGAATCATGTTCTTCAAGAGCAGATGGAGATGAGGAAGCCAGAGATTCATGGCCTGTGGTGACCCAGAACACTGCACCAGCTCTTCTTTTGGGAGACCTGAGGCTCCACCGCTCCAGGGGAGCCATCCCCAAACACAACCACAGTCACGTCCCCAACCACTCAGCCCTGACCCTTCCTTCAGACAAGAGACATTTCACAGCACTGCTGCCATTTCCAGGGGTGAGAAAGGTCCCCTTCTTGCCCTCAGCCCTAATCTTTCAAAGGAATTAATCTTCAAAGCAATCTCACCCCAGCAGAACAAGTTTTGATTTATGAGTTGAGGCAACAGCTGAGCTCCCCTGACACGGGAGGTGGGAAATGTTGGCTGGATGGGGTCAGTGCCAGGAGGAACCTCCACAGAAACCACAGCTGGAGCAACCACCACCTCTTTGTCCTTGGGAAATTCCAGCCTGCCTTATCTTCTTCATTAACCAGGGAAAGCAAGTTTCTCACCTCCAATACTTTATTTTAACAAAGAGTTGACCTCTTTGACAAAAGTCTCATCAAAGGTTTTGTTTTCCTCTCCTAACACTGCTCCCTATGACAAATTGCAACATAACCCACACACAAAACTGAACCAAGGGGATTTGGCTTCATTGAAATAAAACATTTTGATGAAATTTGAAATGAGAAAATGGTGATAGCCCCCACAAAATGATTTGATTTCGGTGAATCTGTGTTTCCATTTTGAAAAACTGATTCATTAGAATTTTTTTTCCAACCAGCTCTAATCAAAGTGCTCTAGGCATTTTTGAAAATTTCAGTCCCGAGCTTCAAAACAATTTAATTTGTGTTATAAAGCAGCGAAGTTTATGACACAGAGATACAGCGAATGGAAGCACTTTTTGACTTTGCAAACACTTCAACTTTAAGAAATTAAATTAATAGTAATGTGGGAGAGTAATTTCAAAAGTTTCTTTCCCGAAGTACAGAAAGTATTTTCCAACTCATCTGAAGGCAGACTTTATAAATATAATATAAGGTTGTCATCTCCACGCTTACAGCTTGCTTTTCACTACCACCAGCTCCATTTAAAGTTTCTTCAGGTCGTGAGCAAATGAAATAAAAGAACTCATTTCTGTTCATGAAAACTCCAGTGACGGGATCATTATAGAGAGCATCTCCAAAGGGAAAAGGAAAAAGGGGAGAGAAAGCAGAGGATACATGGCAAAAATGGAAAGAGAATGAGAACATCATGGGAAATGCTCATTGCAACAAGGGCCCCATTCACACGCTCTTGTCTTTCCTTCAGGGTTAGTTCATGTTTCATTACAGATTAACACAGCATCTCTTCTCTCCAGCCTCTCACTGCAGATCGCTCCATCCATTTAAATAGATTTCAAAAGCCAGGACTGATCTAAGCCAAGCTGTAATTTGGGATGGTGGCATGGCAGTTAATGCACTGCAGCCCTTGCAAAGAGGAGGAGGAGGAGGAGGTGTGTGGATTGCTTCCTCAATATGATAAATTCATTAGATAAAGGAACTCGAGATAACAGGAGCAGCACTTGGAATGCATCTGGTGGCACGGATGTGCAGGGAAGGGGGTCACAGATTGGCTCTCATGGTTTGCATTAGAGCAGAGAACTGAACAAAAGAGACTTGTACAGGGACTGGAAAGGACCTCTGGGTCAAGCACTCCTACTTTTTCCTCTCTGAGATAACCACATCATAATTCAACAGCTGCTTGAACCTGTGAATGCCATCCCATGGAAAGCAAAATGAAATATCATGCCCCTAAGTAGAGGTGAACCCCAGATCTTGTCTGCAGTGCTGCTGGTAGGGATGCAAAAACTGACACCAGAAATCTGCTGTGCTCTGCAGGCTGGGTGCAGAGGATGGGGCAGTGGGAGTAACAGAGACACAGGGTGGGTGATCCCTGCTGTCCCACCAGCTCCTGGCACTCCCACCAAGCACTGGGAGTGCTGGCACTGGGATCTGGTAGCTCATTGAGCCAGCCCTCTCCAGCATGCTTAAATTCAGCTCCACTGCCACAGGGAAAGGAGCACAGCAGGCTCCAAGATCTGCTCTGATGGTTTGGCTCACAGAGAACCAGGACAAAGAAATGGGAGGATGCTCTGGCAGCCACATAAAAGAGACTAATAAACATTGGAGAGGGGAGCAAAGCAATGGGGATCTACAGGGCATCACAAAGCAGGAGAGTGAAAAATGGGAAGAACGGAGAGTGAAAAAGGGAAAGAGCATGGAAAGCCAGCAAGAGATATGGGATGCTACAAGCTGGAGGGTTTGGAAGGTCCAGCACCATCTCCATGGGCATTGCAGGAAGCCCACATAAAGAGAAGCCTCAGAGCAGGGTCCAGCAGCTGAGTAAGCTCTGTGATCAGAGAGCAGCAGGACAAGCTCAAGCTTTTCCAGAGCCCCTGCCAGGATACAGCCAGGAACACCAGTACGCTCCCAGCTCACCTGATCCAAACCAAACCTGGTCAATACAGGGAGGAGGAACTCAGCATGAGGAGATTACCTGATCCAAACCAAACCTGATCAATACAGGGAGAGGGAACTCAGCATGAGGAGATTACCTGATCCAAACCAAACCTAATCAATACAGGGAGGAGATTAAAACAATGAGATTACCTGATCCAAACCAAACCTGATCAACACAGGCAGAAGAAACTCAGCTTGAGGAGATTACCATGGCAGGAGAGCTGCTCGCAGCCATGGAGCTGCCAAAGCCCTCCCACAACAGCAAGTGAGCTGCCAGATGGATTTTGATCTCATTAATCTGTTTTGGGGCCAGCCAGCAGCACAGGGCTGCCATGAGCGAAGTGGCACGCGACACCTTCCTGCAGAGCCTTGGAAAAAGGGAAAAATTCCACACAGAAATGCTCACTTCAGGCACCCAAGTGCTGGGAATGGGGTCATACATGGCCAGAGGAGTGGCTGTCCCATCCCTGGAGGTTTCAAGGCCAGGCTGAACAGAGCTTGGAGCAATGCAGGCTGCTGGAAGGCATCCCTGCCCGGGAAGGGAATGGAACAAGATGGGCTTTAGGGTCACTTCCAAGCCAAATCATTCCTGACTGCACAATGCTGTATCTGTGCTATTAATTTGTTTATCAGTTCTGCAGCTCAGAGCTGATTTGGATTTCACGTGAGGTAATGAGCATACTGCAATCTCTATCCAGGAAAAGCTTTTCCTGCACTCACTTGAGGCTGTATAAATTAAATATTCTCTTTGGTGCAAGGGGTCAGTTCTGCCCAGAGGATAATGCACCAGGCTGGGACCTGGGGTTCCCACTCTGGTGCTGGTTCAGTAGATAATCTGGAGGGTTCTAAACCCCTCAGTTCATCCTCTCTGCTTTCTCCTAAGTGAAATACGGATACCAACCAGAATTGACGTCTCCTAGTGAAAAGCATCCCATAATCATTATTTTAGGGATTGAGGAACATATAGAAGGGTCTATAGCAAAGCCTGAGGCACCACAAGGGAGGGGATAACTAACCTGGAGCTACAGGCACCAATAAATCAGCTACAGTGCAGGAGCAGCCTCAGCTTAGGGTGGAATCATAGAATGGTTTGGGATGGAAAGGATGAGAAACTCACCTCAGTGCAACCCCCTTGCCACGGACAGGGACATCTCCCACTAGACCAGGTTAAGATTTGGCATTTTAAACACTTCCAGGGACACAGGGGCAGCCACAGCTTCTCTGGGCAGCCTGTGCCAGGGCCTTACCACCCTCACAGGGAACAATTCTTTCCTAATATCTAATCTAAACCTCCCCCCTGTCATATTGAAGCCATTCCCTGTTGTTCTTTGCCACTGGACCAGGCCAAGTGTCGCAGACATCCTTTTCACTAAAATCCTTTCTTTAAGATTTTTTCCTTCTGAGAAGCTGTGGCCTCAGAGACAGACATAAACAATGGTTATCTGCTGCTGTGGAATGCAACACGTCAGTCTGGATTGGCCCAGCTTGGATGTTTAGAAATAATGGCCAATCCAGAACTGAGAACTCTCGGACAGAGTCGGAGAGAGCTGCCTTGTTATCATTCTTTCTTTTCTATTCTTAGCAGCAGCTTCTGGAAACCTTGCTTTCTTTTTCTTTTTAGTATAGTTATAGCATATGTATATATCATAACATAATAAATCAAGCCTTCTGATAATGGAGTCAAGGATCTCGTCTCTTCCTTCACCCAAGAACCCTTGTGACCACCGTCACAGCCAAGAGTGCAGCTGGGAGCACACCACAGCACGGAGAGGCCACTTCCAGCCGTTGGCAGCTGGAAAAGGACCCTCACTGAGGCTCCTCTGCTCCTTCCACCCCTGTGCTGCTCTCCCTGACTGCCCAGTGCTGCCCACCCGCCTCTGCCAAGCACGAGTTCAGCTTCAAAGGGATGCAAATCCATGGGTGTGAGGGGCTGCTCACACTCAGAGCACACTGAGTCCAGGGCAGCTTGGTCCACGTCAATTGGGGATAAATTTAAGTTAATGAGAAGGAAGTGTCCAGGCAGGGCTTTGCATCGATCTGGTTCAACCAATGTAAGAGAGCAAGTGCATGTGTGGATCTGGGGATGTGTGTGTGGGGATGCTGCTCTGCTCTTTGGCAGTTTGCCCCCAAACCTTCCTTGGTTCATCCTAGAGGTTTTTCAGATGAAAGCCCCAGATTTGCAGTGTTTTGTTTTGTTTTCAAGTAACAATGCTCACGCTGCACTTCCAAACCCTCTGTGAAACTGAGCCACTGTTTTCTTTTGTACAGAAAAGTTGGGAGATAAATTGCAGATGATTCAGTAAATAACTCAGCCTATGACCTTGATGCTTATTGATTCCTCAAGCTGTTTATCTTTCTTGTGTGCTCCCCAGCAAAAACAATTATCACTTAATTATAAGGCAGCTTGGCTTGAGGGAACCACCAATTGGCTGGCACAGGATGAGTTCATCCCTGCACACCACAGAGCCCCGACCAGAGCGACTGCTTAGGATTCAGAGCCACAAACTTCATTATTTTCTTCCTAGCTCATGTTTTTCCCCTCGTTTTAAAATCACTTAAGGATGTTTAGCCAACCCGGGTGTTTGACTGCCCGAATATTCGCAATGGATGGGATCGAAACAGCAGTGCCAGCCCTGGAAAAGGGAAAAAACGAACTAGAATGACAAAAAGAAGCACAAGGAGAGGTTATTGGTCCTGGAAATAAAATACCTGGCTGTTCTCTCCTTCAGTGACCTTGGGTGAAGCTTTTTCTCTGTTGCCTCCCCTGCTCTCTGTGCAGAATCCAGCACAAAGGATCCTTCCTGCTCCTGACCGAACTTTCCCGATGCCACTGGGATGGGGGAATGACAGCTTGGCACTGCTGCAGCCATGCATGCGTTTGGAAAGCACTTAGAGACATCCATTAGCATGGGAAAGGGAATTATCATCCCCACCCCAAGGCAGGAGGAGGGAGAGGAACCTCCCCCTTCGCTAGAAATGAAGGAACTGTCATTTTCATGCGCTTTTGAGCTGTGCCATCCTCCAGTGAAAGGGGGTGAGGGAGTCCACAGAGGGATCTGGACAGGCTGGGTGCTGGGGTTTTAAACGCCCCATTTCATCTCTCTGCTTTCTCCTAAGTGAAACAGGGATACCAACCACAAGGAAAGGGCCAAGGAAGGGGCTGGAGCCCCAGGAGCAGCTGAGGGAGCTGGAAAGGGGCTCAGGCTGGAGAAAAGGAGGCTCAGGAGGGACCTTCTGGCTCTGCACAACTCCTGCCAGGAGGGGACACCCGAGTGGGCATCAAGCTCTTCTCTCAGGGAACAGGATGAGAGGAAAACCTCTCAAGTTGTGCTAGAGGAGGTTTATGTTGGATATTGGAGAAAATTTCCCCATGGAAAGGGCTGCCCAGCCCTGGCACGTGTTGCCCAGGACTCACCACTCAGTGGTGGACTCACCATCCCTGGAGGGATCTAAAACCCACATGGATGTGGCACTTGAGGACGTGGTTTAGGGATGGGCTTGGCAGTTCTGGCTTAACAGTTGGGCTCCATGATCTTGGAAGTTTTTTCCAGCCCAAACGATTCCATGAGTCACATCCAGACTCCCTAAACATTGCTGTGCCCTGGACGTGCAGCAGAGACACTGCATTTCCCAGCTAGATGCTCTTTAGCTGCCAGATCCCCCAAACCTGCCCTCCCTTCCCTCTCTCCTCCCACACAAATCCTCAGCAGCGGCAAACTCACTTAGGGAGCTCTGATGTGATCAGATCAGGGATCCGATGCAACGAGGAGCAGCAGCAGCCAAGCCCACTAAAGAGACAAACAGCATTACACCTCCTAAAGAGATCAGGGACAGGCAGCAGCTCCCTGCCCAGCTGCTGGGGACACCAGGGCTCTGTCCCTCTGTCACCAAAGCCACACGATGGCACTGTGTTTGCCAGAGCTCGCCAATTCCTGCAGGTTTGTCTGGACCTGCCAGTGCAGTGTTTCCCTGCGCACAACAGCTCAGGTTTTACAGGAAAACTGCAAAGACCTCACCAGGCACTGCCAGCTCAGCACAGAGGGCTCAGGAAAGGCTTTACAGAGCATCCCTGCCCCAGTGCTGGGGTCAGCTCTCAGCAGCTCTGATGATCCCAGCTCTAGCCCTGGCTCTAACTGCGCCAAATAAATTCCATTTCAGCCCAGGACAGAGGGGCTCTGCATCACACTGGGGGCAGGGCACTGAACCCCAGAACCCCAGAATGGTTTTGGCTGAAAGAGACCTTAAAACTTATCTTGTTTCACCCCCTGCCATGGACAGAGACACCTCCCACTATCCCAGGCTGCTCCAAGCTCTGTCCAACCTCATCTTGGGCACTTCCAGGGACAGGGGCAGCCACAGCTTC
Organism: Camarhynchus parvulus; assembly: GCF_901933205.1. NCBI lineage: Eukaryota > Metazoa > Chordata > Aves > Passeriformes > Thraupidae > Camarhynchus > Camarhynchus parvulus. The sequence continues at coordinate 6,602,878 of NC_044594.1, read as the reverse complement.
TCTGGGGAACCATTTCCCATGTCTCACCAAGCACTCAGCATCCTTGCAAGAGCATTTCTGCTGTCTTTATTTGGGACCAAAATCTCCTTTTATTCATCTGGGGGCACTCCAAGAGCTTTGATTATTAAGCCATTAAGGAGCTCCCAGTAAAACTCAGCACATGGATCCAGCTTGTCTGCAGTGCCCAGGCTATTGGTCTTAATTAATTCCTCACTTAGAATTGGAGTAGAAAGGATTGCAAAGAGATCAGACCACAGGTTGACATCCCTATATCCCTTTGATATATATCCCCATTGATAACAAGCACAGCTGCCCATAATGACCCCCATTCCTCACATTCTCCAGCCAGCTATCACAAAAAAAACATTCCTACACACTCTGTGGTGGATTTTTTACATCTTTTAGAGCAGTTTAAGGAGTGAAAATAAGCAATACCTCCCCTCCAAGTCCTCCTTCCTCCCCATCCCAGAGCCATTCAGCACAGCCACGTTATGCTCAGCACAGCCTGGATCCAGCTGTGCGCCTTTCCAAAGGTACAAACACCCTCTGCATCTGCTCCTCAGCTCTTCAGGCACATGGCAGGAGGATATCCCACCTCCTCACGTTGCCACTGACAGGAGTTTTATGGCCCTGTGCTGCCCAGGGAGCAGCCAGGAGCAATGCAGGATATCCTGTGCCTTTGCAGGAGGGGATTGTCACATTAAAAAACCTCTAAATGCTTAAAAGGGCTCTCGTTTAGAGTCTCCTGCCGTGAAGCGTCTTCGAGGGCCCCAGATTTATTATTTCATCAGAAGATCAGAGAGGGGAAGTTTGTAGGAGATCAAACAAATAGGAATACATTAGGAGAGACAGTGGGAGAGGCTGGAGAAGCTGCTGGGTTCAATAAAGTGGGACAGGATCCCTGCTGACCAGCGGGTGGCTTCCCCTCACAGCTCCCACCCCATGCACCTCCCAGGCATCACCAACCATGGAGAGGGCAGCAGGGCCTGGGCTGGGGAATAAAGCCCCTGCTGGCTGCAGGAGCCACTCCCCACCCCTGGATTCTAAATCCCTTGATTTCTAAAGCAAAGGGGAGTGGCTTCCCTACTGGATTGCATTACAGATCAAAGATATGGAAAACATGCCAAAGGAGATGGTGCAAGGGGAAGAGATGGATCTTCTGGAACAAAATGCCTTAAGATGAGCCTGAATTTGCTTCCTCACTCTGCTGCAGAATCCATGGGCTCATTCTTGCTCTGTGCCTCAATTTCCCCACTCCATGAGCAAGCCTCACAACCTTCTTTTCCCACACTTAGAACCATAAAAGTTGGAATTGAGCTCTTGGATCCTTGAGCCCAGCCATTAACCCAAAGCCACCACTAACTCAGCTCCCTGAGCACCACACCCACACACTTCACTAAAAGGGAATTAATTAAATCATTCCCTCACTTCCAGGGAGCTGATTCCACCACCCCTGGACTTGAAGAGCCTTTCAGTGAACAAATGTTTCCTAATTTCCAATTGACCCCATGGGATGCAGATGGAGCTGTTCAGAGCTGGGGCAATGGCCAGAGCAGCCCTCCAGGAGGACTTGGGCAGGCTGGGGACATGCCAGGATTGGTCAGCAAGGACAAATGCAGGTCCTGCTCCTGGGGAAGGTAATCCTGGGCACCAGAACTGGCTGGAGTGACCTGGAGAGCAGCTCTGCAGAGGAGGGAGACACTGAGCTGTCCCCCTCTGCCCTGGGGGTGAGGAGGCCAAAGGGATGCAGGGATGCATTAGGAAGAATGTGAAAAATGTGTATTTTATGATTGGCTTTTTGCAAATATTCAAATGGATGTTATATGTGTTGTGTTAGAGAGTGATGCTGTATTAATTCCCTTAAGTAGTGTGTTATATATAGTTAAATATAGTTTTAGGTTATAAAAACAGGAATAGTTTTAGGTTATAAAAAATATAAAAAAATAGAGATAGCAGCCACAGAACACCTAAATCTTTTAGAGAAAGAGAATTTATTGCTCTCTTATGAGAAGAAACGAAATTCTTCCCGCCTTGAAGGAGCTGTCAGGATTCAGAGGAAGAAGCTGACACTGCCCAGACAGAATCCTGTGTTTGAATGGAATTTATGCATCATGGATGAGGTGTATGAATATGCAACAGGCTGTTGCTTTTAAGGGTTAATCCTCTGTTAACGTGGGTCCTTTTTCGGGCTTATTTTGCTCAGAAAAGGTACCCAGACTGTCTGTAACTCTTTGTTTTTATTGTCTCGTATTGTCCTAATCCAAAGTGTCCAAATTATAATTACTCTAATTGTATTACTATTTTTATAACCATTTTATTACCATTAAACTTTTAAAATTTTAAAACCAAGTGATTGGCGTTTTTCACAACGAGCATTCCCAGCAGGTCGGGGGGGATCCTGCCCCCATGCCCAGCCCTGGGGGCGCCTCTGGGTGCGGTGTCCAGTTCTGGATCCTCAGCACAGCAGGCACAGGAGCTTCTGGAGCTGAGCAAGGGCCTGGAGCAGCTCCGTGCCCAGGGAAGGCTGAGGGGCATCAGCTCTGGGTGCCCCTGAGTGTCCCTGAGTGTCTGTGGGTGTCTCTGTCTGTCCTGTCTGTCCCTGTCTGAGTGTTCCCATGTGTCCCTGAGTGTTCCTAAGTGTCACTGGGTGTTCCTGAGTGTCCCTATGTGTCCCTGAGTCTCCCTGGGTGTCCCCATGTGTCCCTAGGAGTCTTTGGGTGTCCCTTTCTGTCCCTGTCTGTCTTTCCCTGTGTGTCCCTGTCTGCTGGTCCCTGTCCATCCCTGTCTGTCCCTGGATGTCCCTGTGCGTCCCTGTCTGTCGGTCCCTGTCAATCCCTGTCTGTCCCTGTCTATCCCTCTCTATCCCTGTCTATCCTTGTGTGTCCCAGTCTGTCCCTGAGTGTTCCTGTGTGCCCCCGAGTGTCCCTGTCCATCCCAGTCTGTCCCTGTGTGTCCCTGTGTCTCCCTGTCTGTCCGTGTCTGTCCTTGTGTGTCCCAGTCTGTCCCTGTGTATCCTGTGTATCGTGAGTGTCCCTATCTGTCCCTGTCCATCCCAGTGTTTCCCTGTCTGTCCTGTCTGTCCCTGTCCATCCCTGGGTGTTCCTGTGTGTCCCTGTCTGTCCATGTCTGTCCCTGTGTGTCCCTGTCTGTCCCTGTGTCCCCCTGTCTGTCCCTGTGTGCAGAGGTCAGAGCAGGCCCAGGCTCTGCTCCAGGACCAGCGATGGCCCCAGAGCCACGGGCAGGGATTGATCCTGGGAATTCCGCTCACAGAACTGCTGCCCTGGGCAGTGACTGAGCACTGAACAGACTGTCCAGGGAGAGTGTCCCTCACTGGGGATGTTCCAGAACAGTCTGGACACACTCCTGTGTGCTCTGGGATGGCCCTGCTGGAGCAGGGAGCTGGGACCAGATGAGCCTCAGTGCTCCCTTCCCTGACCCATCCTGGGATTCTGCAACACCAGCTGCTGCTTTTGGCCCATTTGGGGTTTGCTGCAGAAAAAACAGCAACTATCCCCCCAGTGCTCCAGAGACTGGGCTCAGGCCTGTGGGTGTCCCAGACATCTTTTATAGGATTTTTCCTCCTGAGAAGCTGAGAGGCCTCAGGAACAAAATGTAAACAATGGTTATCTGCTGCTGTGAATTCAACAGGTGCATCTGTGATTGGTCTCATGTGGTTGTTTCTAATTAATGGCCAATCACAGTCAGCTGGCTTGGACAGAGAGTCTGAGACACAAGCCTTTGTTATCATTCCTTCTTTTTCTATTCTTAGCTAGCCTTCTGATGAAATCCTTCCTTCTATTCTTTTAGTATAGTTTTAATATAATATATATCGTAAAATAATAAATCAAGCCTTCTGAAACATGGAGTCAGATCCTCGTCTCTTCCCTCATCCTTGGACCCCTGTGAACACGGTCACACTGTGGGAGCTGCTATTTGGTGCCACTTTTCCTGCAGCATTTGTGAGTTGAAACACGTCAGCCTTTCTGTTTGCTTGCCCCCCTCCCCAGCCCGTGGCAGCTGAACAGCCTTTGGAGCCTTCTGTTCCCTCCCACCCCCAGCACCTCTCAGCTCCCCAGCAGCTGTCAGCTCACACGGCTCCATCTCAGCAGATCAGTGGGAGGACATGAACACACACCAAATATATATGGAAATATATATAGAAATGTGCACAGGAGGGCTCTGCTTCTGCTCACACGTCTCGTGGGAGCGGGTCGGGGCTGGGCTGCCAGCACGTCTCCTCCTCCCTTAAATCTCATTCACAAGAGGAACGTTACACCTCCGAGGTCAAGCCACGCTTGAGTTTTAATTCATTAAGCTAACTTCTGTGCTGGCTGAGTCTGCAGTCTTGAGGAAATTGCTATTTTATTGGGGTGGAAATGGGAAAGCTTGGCTTGCTGCTGCAGGAATCTGGGTTCTCACAGCACCTCCTGTGCCAGTTTGGGCTCGGGGGCTTCACCCAGGGGTGACAACCCCGACTGCCACTAAATCTCTACACCCACAGCACCAGCTCTGCCAAAAATCACCCCTTGAACAAGCAGCTGTAGCTTTGTCCTGAGTGATCTGGGGGGATGTGTGACCGTGTTCACAGGGGTCTGAGCAGGAGGGAAGAGACGAGGATCTGACTGCATGTTTCAGAAGGCTTGATTTATTATTTTATGATATATATTATATTAAAACTATACTAAAAGAATAGAAGAAAGGATTTCATCAGAAGGCTAGCTAAGAATAGAAAAGAAAAGGAATGATAACAAAGGTTTGTGTCTGGGACAGAGAGTCCGAGCCAGCTGACTGTGATTGGCCATTAATTAGAAACAACCAACATGGGCCAATCACAGATGCACCTGTTGCATTCCACAGCAGCAGATAACCATCGTTTACATTTTGTTCCTGAGGCCTCTCAGCTTCTCAGGAGGAAAAATCCTAAGGAAAGGATTTTTCATAGAAGATGTCTGTGACAGGGATGGACAGTGATGCTGCCCCCCAAAACCAGCCAGGAGACTTTCCTTCCTTTCGGGAAGGGAAATGAAATCTTGCAAAACAGAAAATAAAGACTTACAAACACTCTGGAAAGGAGATATCATCAAATAAAATGCAATTAAAGAAAAAAAAAAAACCACAGAAAATTGGGACATTTAGTGACTACAAGAAAATGGTCTGGGAGGAAATGAGGTGCAGTGCAAAGGACCAAAACATGCAAAAACTAACCTCACAGGTGCTGCAAAATCAGGGGAAAAAATCAAGGAGGAAGACAAAACTTTGAGGGGAAGATATGAGTGACATGTCATGGATAGTGAAAAAAAAAAATAAATCTTTGCCAAAGTGAAAGGCATCAAAAGGCATGGGATGCCATGAAGTGCAGAGACATGGACCAAAGATTGTTCAATTCATCCCCATTGAGATCACAAAAGCAGAAGCTTTAAATGGCCTGGGGCAGGCTGTGACATCCTGGGCAGAGCTGGGAGACACAGGGATGCTGGGAGATACAGGGCTGGGAGATACAGGGGTGCTCCAGAATGTCCCAATGAGGACAGACAGGCTGTGACATCCCTGGGAAGGGCTGGGAGACACAGGGATGCTCCAGGACATTCCAATGAGGACAGACAGGCAGCGACATCTCTGTGAAGAGCTGGGAGACACAGGGATGCTCCAGGACATTCCAGTGAGGACAAATAGGCAGCGACATCCCTGGGAAGGGCTGGGAGACACAGGGATGCTCCAGAACATTCCAGTGAGGAGAGACAGGCAGTGACATCCCTGGGAAGGGCTGGGAGATACAGGGGTGCTCCAGAATGTCCCAATGAGGACAGACAGGCTGTGACATCCCTGGGAAGGGCTGGGAGACACAGGGATGCTCCACAAGGTGATGGAGAGCAGCAGGGCAGGAGGCAGGGAGGTGCTGTCACCAAAATACCAAGCAAGGTGTCTCTGAGTGACCTCCACCTCCAGCTGCCACGCAGAAAACGGAGAGAAAAAGGAGGAAAAATAATGTTTTCACTCCTGGCAGCTCAACAGAGACAACACCTGCTTCTGCCTGCTCCAGACTCAGCAAAACTTGGCTTCCATCACCTGATCGTGTACACGGCGAGCCCACGCAGACACACAAAAATCAATGCACATCGATCCCTAAGCCAGGAATTCATAAACTCCTTTAAAGGTCAAGGATTGATTTTTCACTTTCTGTAAAAAGAAGAGACTCCTGCCATCAGCCTCCTGCCCCCATCAACCCCCTCATCCCGTGCCTCCCTCCCCGGCAGCTCCGCACCAAGGCACCGACACCTTCCCCATGTGCACAGTCAGCGTGAAAAACATAAGTGGCACATATAGAAAAATATGTTGCACTTGTAGCTGGCATCTTGCAGTAACAATGTGTTTGTAGTAGGCATCTTGCAGGAATTCCTGTGTTTGTTTAACTCCTGGCTTGCTGGAGGTGCTGCTTTTAAGGGTCTTGAAGGAAGAGAAGCCCTTGCAGGCTGGAGCAGCATCCCTTCCTGTCGGAACCCAGCACATCTCTCTGGCTGTCCTGAGCAGCCCAGACCCTGCCAGGGGGCTCAGAGACCCTGGCACAGTGCCCAAAATGCCCCTGTGGGTTTGATTATGGCCCATGGAGCAAATTACCAACCTTGTATGAAGATCTGCAAGCCATGACAGTTAAGTAGAATGATAGTGGAGTTATGGGGTGGAAAAGTAGATTTTGGGGGTTGTTTAGAATGGGGATTCAGGGGCCAAGATGGAGGGATCTGTGCATGTCCAGCCTTTCTCCTTCTTCTTCTTGGCCTTCATCTTCTGCTGTGATGTTGGCACTTACAGATTGGTTTAGAGTAGAAGCTCACTGTCTAACATAGGTGATGGGTATTGGAAAATAACTGTAAATATTGTACACGTAGTTTTTAGTATAAAGACATAACACTGCCCTGGGGCAGGTAGAGTGCCTCTGTCTGTCCTGCTGAATGGACCTTGGCTGGACAGGAGAATATATTTTATAGATAAGGAACAATAAACAACCTTGAGACTGAGAAATGAAGAGCCCCAACTCCTTCTTCAAGTGCCAGGCTGGGAAAAGAGACTTTCCAACATTTTCTCAGGGTCACTCCGAGCAGCAAGAGGCCCCAAGACACCTTCCCTCACTGGTGCCCAGGATCTCACCAAGCAGGCTCTGATTTATTAATTTGAGGGCCCCCATGCCTGGCTACTGTCCCTCTGCAGGCCCACAGAGACCTCAAATCATCTCGTCCAGCATCCTGTGGCAGCTCCTCCCTTTGGAGGACAGTGACAGCCTCCTCCTCTCCAAAGGCTGTGAACACTGGGTCTCATACAATGTACATCCTCTCCACAAGGACATCCTCATCTGATGGACATCCCCAGCTGATGGACATTCCCAACAAACCAGCAAGGGGTTCAAGCAGCCCACCCCAAACCAAGCCAGGCACTCTCCTCCCCTGCCCCTCAATTTGCCCTTTTCAATCCACAGTGGGCAGTGAGACCCAGTTACTGTCACAGAGCTGGTCTCCAATTCATGGTCTCCATTTCAGGGTCCTGCTGTCCATTGCTAGGACTGGCAAATCAATCCTCCAGGGAATTATAAGCACCCTGCCCTGGCCCTGCTCCCTGGATTTCTGGCCCTTTGCCCTGGCACACCTCGTCTCCAGGCTGGAAGTCTCTCTGCCCAAATTCTCCTCTCCCTCCTCACATCATCACCTCCAGTCAAACCCCTCATTCCTTTAGGTCCCAAGCAGATAATTCCAGGAGTAACCACATTTCAGAAGCCTTTCCATCATCCCTGTCCCTATCTAACCCTGGTCCATCTCCACAACACTTTCCAGCCCTCTGCTATCCACAATTCCCACTCCAGCCAGATGCAGGATGCAAAGCTTCAAAATGCAAAGAGCTTTCCCCAGCCATGCCATGACTTATTGCTCTTTGGAGGAACAAGAAAACAAATTTAAACAGTGCTGGATTTAATTGATTTCTCCATGTTTCCTCAATGGAAGCTCAGCAGGGAAAGTCAGGAACACAATGGATGCTGTGGAGGGGCTGTCCCACACCTTGGCACACAGGCAAGGGTTTACATTTATTTTAGCAAGCATTAAGGCAGTCTTAGAAACCAACAAAATCAAGTTCCCCTGTTTCTGGAGGAAGCTTCCCTCCCTGTAAAGCTTAGGGAAGCACTAAAAAAGCAGAATTTAGATGTTCCTGTGCAGAAATAAAAGGTTCGGCATCACAGGTTTGGAATTGCCAAAAACTTCTTACTGAAACTTTTCTCCACAAAGGGGATTTTGTGGCAAAAGAGAACTCCAAAATAATCTGGTTTATAGCAAAAAAATAAAAAAAAAAATCCATATTTGAATAAAAACCACAAGTGCTTCTTTCTGGCCAGTGCCAACAGGCTCTGCCAGTCCTTGGCTGCTGCTCAGGGCCCCAGCTTGGCTCCACATGTCCCTCAAACATGGCCAGTGCCACAGCATCACAGCCGTGCTGGGAGATGATTGTGTTTCAGGGAATGAAAAGGACCATCAGCTCTCCCCACCTGCTCTGGGAAGGATTTTTAATGCAGAAGGATGCTTGGAAATCGAGGGGAGCATAACCACCCTTAATGAGCATAATTAAAATTCCGCAGCCGCTGCTGATGAGCAAAGCATGGGAAAGGTGAAGGGGCCAGGATTTGATGTGCTGCTCTGTGCCCACTGCAGATCCCAAAATGGATCCCCAGATCCCAAACACTGATGGATCCCCAGATCCCAAACCACTGATGGATTCCTGGATCCCAAACACTGATGGAACCCATGATCCCAAACACCGATGAATGCCCAGATCCCAAACACCGATGGATCCCCAGACCCCAAACTCTGATGGACTTTGGGGCAGGGTGGCAGGAGGGTGTTTGGGACTGGTGCACAAAGGGCAGATCCAGATGGATTCAAGCCCCATCCCAGCTGCTCAATGACATTCCCAATGTCCCTGGAAAGAGGGAAGGAAAGATCAGCAAGACATTTGAGCCAAGGCATAGGAGATTATGGTAAAAAAGCCTTTCTGAGCACCATGATGCTGACAGAGCAGCACTGCTTGATGAGGGGAATCACAAAATCCCAGAAGATTTTGGGCTGGAAAGGACCTTAAAGCTCCACACCATTCCATGGGCAGGGACACCTTCCACTGTCCCAGGGTGCTCCAAGCCCTGTCCAACCTGGTCCTGGACACTGCCAGGGATCCAGGGGCAGCCACAGCTGCTCTGGGCACCCTGTGCCAGGGCCTGCCCACCCTCACAGGGAACAATTCCTGCCCAATATTCCATCCATACCTGCCCACCCTCATCCTGAGGGCACCCTCTTGTCCCTGGATGTGAGGGATGCTGCAGAGGAAGGACAGCCACAGGAAAAGCCAGCCCAGTTCCCAACTCCAGCATGTCTTCCCACATGACCTTGGACAAGACATTTAATCCTTCTCTGCCTCATTTTCTTGGTGTTTTGCCTCAGAGGACTTTGGGGCCGGACTTTGTCTTACAAGGGGTTTGGCTACACTTGAATGCTTATTTCAAATTCAGTAATTGCCAATTAAATCAACATGCTTAGCATACTTTCATGGACTGTGTTCTTTTTTTTTTTCCCCAGCTAAACATGTTCACCTTAATTAAAGGAGTCTGCAAGTCATTGCAAAGCCATCATGTCCTGCCAGTTCAGTCTCAGCACTGAAGCATTTGTATGCCCACGAAACCAATTTTGTATGATTGGCACTAAGGGATGGGACCTTCTGTTCATTAGGGGCTTCTAAGTGGCACTAGGCAAGAAAATTAAATCTGATTCAGATGGGAGGAGAAGGATGGATGACAAAGACAAGAGTTTTCAGGGAAGGGAACAGACTGTTTTACACTGCATTTAGAGAAGATAAAACATATGGGGCCTATTCTGAGGCAAAAGGCCGAGGTCTGGGTAAAGCTGGCCACAGAAGTTACATTTACAGGTCTATTTATAGCCTTTGTGCTTTTTAGCAAGAGGATGTGATTGCTGTATTTGTGGTTTCTGCGGCATTTGCTGTGTTTGGGATGAGATTCTCAAGCCCTGCTCCCCAAGCACAGGAGGGACCCATGAGGAGGTCACTGACACTTAAACTGATTTCAGCTCCAAGTCTTCTGTCACATTGAAGGGCTGAAACCTGGCAGCAGAAGAGGATAAAGGTGATGAAGCAAACAACAGATTCACCTGCTTTTCCAGGAAAAACAGCTCATCAGCCCATCCAGGCCCTGGGCAAGGCTCACACCTGCACAAGGTTCATGCCATGGCAGTCTGGATCCCGGCATGTGCCCCTTGTTCTGAATGATGCAGCCCTTGATATCTGTGCATGCTTGGAATCCCTGCAAGGAGCATCCAGTGGGGAACTGGGCTGGACTGGGAAAAGGCCAGACCCCAACCAGGCACAGCAGTGAGGCAAATGGACCCAGAGGTGGGAGCAAGGGATGGGGAATAGATCTTCAGCTACGTGATGGGTTGTTACCTGGGTGTCACAGACATCTTTTCCACAGACATGGAAAAATCCTTTCCTTAGGATTTTTCCTCCTGAGAAGCTGAGAGGCCTCAGGAACAAAATGTAAACAATGGTTATCTGCTGCTGTGGAATTCAACAGGTGCATCTGTGATTGGTCTCATGTGGTTGTTTCTAATTAATGGCCAATCACACTCAGCTGGCTCAGACTCTGTCCGAGACACAAACTTTTGTTATCATTCTTTTTCTATTCTCAGCGAGCCTTCTGATGAAATCAATTCTTCTATTCTTTTAGTATAGTTTTAATATAATATATATCATAAAATAATAAATCAAGCCTTCTGAAACATGGAGTCAGATCCTCGTCTCTTCCCTCATCCTGGGACCCCTGTGAACACCGTCACACCTGGGGGCTTCTGGGGGAGGGGGGAAGCAGAAACCAAACATCCTGCAAAGGACCTGGCTGGGACACAGGGACACGCCTGGCACATGCACCTCCATCCCAACCCACTCCAGCCCTTCCTGCCAGGAACTCACACAAGCATTGAGTAGAATTCTCTTAACAGCAACAATGACAAGCTACAGGCTGTGCCCCACACCACCCATGGGAGCAGCCCAAAGCTGCCCCCAAATCCTTCTGGGGTCACCTTCACCTTAGGGTTGCTGGAGTCTTCTAAGGTAAAAGCCACCAAAACTTAGTGGGAAAGCAAAGATTAATTTTTTTTAATTATCTTTACTTTGTTTTTTAAGATTTGTTTCAGAAAAGCTGTCAAAAATGTTTAATTGATGAAAAGCTGGATTTCCAAGGAAAGACATGTTTGAGAAGTGACACTGATAGCCATGTGAGTAGAGAGTCTGGGGTTGAGTGTGAGGAGTGGGTGGGAGCACAGGGGAAGAACACATTAGAGTTGCAAATGCAGAATGAAACAAAGCCCTCCATCATCTTAAAATCTTTCCTAAAAGGGAGTTTTACTTTTTGACCTGATCAAGAGTTCACACTGAGCCAAAATGCCAGGCCTAGCTGAGAGCAGCAGAGAGGTGTTTTAGTCCCTGAAACACCCATTTTTGAGGTCCCAGGCAGGGGTGATCTGACATTTCCCAACAGGAATCAGGACTGGAAAATTAACCTCTGTCCCAGTGCTGGCTGAGACCTGAATTTCAGCTACCCCACTCGCTTAACACCCCAGAGCTCATGGCTCTCACTGCCACAGAGCTCAAAAAGGGACTCCTTGTTCCTGCACCACCTCTTTGAACAGGAGGTGCTCATTTACAGAATTCCAGAGGGATGTGGGATGAATTCCTGCCATTCCTGCTGGTGAGAGCCAGCAGCCAGACGTGGTAAGATACTGAATCCTGCAAACTGGTACCAGGAGAGCTCAACTCCAGCTTTGATGTTGTAAAACTGAAGTTAAAATGAGCACGGGAACGCAACAAGGATAGAAATGTTCCCTGGTATTTTCAGAGAAAAACTTCTTTTTTACCCCCGTGGCTTATAAATCATGCAACAAAACTACAAAGCTAGAGATTGCTGTGTTTGACTAATGGGGCTGTGCTTTCCTTGGGGGGAATGGTTTGACCTCAGGATGTCAGCATTAAATAAGACAAAACCATCAGCCACCCTCCCCTTCTTTCATCAGAGCCGTTGTCGCCGTGTTTCACCCATTTCAAAGCGCCTCGTCTCTGCAGTTGTGTCTCTCAGGGGAGCCTGTTTGCTGTAAGACACCCAGAAAATTCCAGGAGCAGCTGCAAGTGCTGCTTAGGCAGCCCCCTCAATGCTGAGGAGCATCCCCCAGTGTTGCAGTGTGATGTAATAGCCTGTCAGTCATCCCGGTTCCTTCCCCAGGTGTGCCAATCACCTCTCCTTTCCCCCACTCTGACCCCTGCTGAGTGTTGTCCGTCAGTCCTGGCATTCCAGAAGGGCACTGAGTGATTGGCAGATCCAAAGGATGCCCTCTACCCCTGGGGGGCATTGGGCCATCCAGGTGTCCTTTGTCCCTTTGTCCCTCCCCTCCTGTCCCTGGTTGGTGGCTCCCGACCCCTTCCCTGCCCCTCTCCCCGGGGTTCAAAGGAGCAGCAGCCACGGGCTCAGGGAGTTCTGTTGGAGCTGGTGCTGCATTCAGAGGCCTGTGGGCCAGAATGAAGCTCTGGATCCAAACCCTCCATCAGAACCGACTCCTTTCCTTCACCATCGCCTTAAAGCTTCTCCGCTAGAGGGAAACCTGAGCTCCTGCATGCCTGGACTTGTCCCAAGTGCCCAGCTGCAATATCCAGCTAGCCAAAGGTGTCTCTGAGGTGAAACCACCACAGCTGCCGCCTTTGGTCAAGCAGCAAGGGCCAGACAAGCCCAGGCACCACCCATCCAGCAATATTGGTATTTAATTCCAACACCCCAGAGCTCAGAGTCCCACAGATAAATTCATGGAGCAGCAGGTGAAGCATGGCCCAGGTTTGGGAGCAGTGCCTGGGACAGGGATCACAGCCTGTGGCATGGGAAGAGCCTCCACTGCCAGCTGTATCACCAAGCTGAGCTGCCCTTCTTGGGGGAAACATCAGCAAAATGACTTTCCAGAGCTGCCTGTAAATAATCAGGGTCAGCACAAAACCATGCATCAAAAATCCTGCAGCTACACCAGAAAAGGAGCAGTAAACTCACTCTGCCATCACAAAATAAAGTCACTGTGTCACCACAAATTTGCAAGGAATAAAGGCATGTGGGAAATAGTAAAGGTAAGATTTTTAGCTTAAAAATTATTAGATTTGAAGCTTAATAATGGTGTATTGTGTATTGTTAATAGAAAGAAGACAAGCAAGAATTGTGTGAAATAGGTGTATGTGTACTTTTAATAATTGGCTAAAACTATTGTCTGTAAGCTTTAGCAATGTGCTATTGGCTAGAAAGTTTTTTAATACTCTGTAAGAAAGAAATCTTTGGCTGCTGCTGGCTGTCCGTGAGCTTTGCCACCTTCCTATTGTCTCAACCATGTAATGAGGCTGCAAATAAAGCTCAAGGAACATACCCCAGCAGTCCTGTCCTGTTCATGAATGAAAGACAAAAAAATAACCACACCAACACAAGGCACTCTGCCACTGAGGAATGCAGTCACTCTGCCATATACCACAGTCCCAATAATCCACATTCCCAGGTCCTTTCCCATAAGGATCTGCCAGCTCCCTATCAAAGGAACAGGCCAGGGATTAATGTGCTCTGACTCCATGATTCAGAAGGCTGAACAATCGTTTTATTAATACTATTCTATATTACATTAATACCATATTATATCTATTCTATATTAAAGAGATACTATACGAAAGAGATCCTATACTATACTACACAAATGTTACTAAAGAAAAACCCATGACTCTGAGACAGTTAGGACACAGCTTTGACCCAGCTGGTCCAGGAAAAAAACCAATCCTCAGCAGAATTATTTTGGGTATCAATCTCCATAACACATTCCACATGTGCCAAACAATGGGAGCAGTGAAAAGAGATAAGAATTGTTTTCTCTTTTCTCTGCACTTCTCACTGCCTTCCCCAGGAAAAATCCTGGGAGAGAGAATGATGTCTCTGTCTGTTCAGAGAATGTGAATGCCACAGTTCCCTATCTCCCAGACAGCCCGGCTGGTGTGGTATGAGCCTGAAGGGCTGTGGGGAGAAGACAGGGATGTCCTCCAACTTTACATGACCAAACACCCACCCAAGGGTGGCTCCTGGGGAGACCAAGTGTTCAGTGCCACCCCTGTGACAGTCAAGGCTGGTTCTGGTCTGGCAAACAGCTGGAAAACAGCAGGAGAAGGAATGAACCTCAATCTTTGCAGCTGAAGGGAAAGGGTTAAGCTATTCCTTGAAAGTCAGTGGGTCTTCACATGGAGGAAAATACAAGGTGATGCCTGGAGACCTGCAGCACCCAGGTCTAAATCTAAAGTTGGTCTTAAGAGCTCTCCAATAGCACAAAATGAGATAGTTCCTATTTAAAAATCCTTTCCCTCAATTTTCCCATGCAGGGAAGACATCCAGGATGTTTGGCCTCCTGATAAAACTCCAAAGTTCCTATTTAAAATCTTTCCCCCCAATTTTCCCACGCAGGAAAGACATCCAGGATGTTTGGCCTCCTGATAAAACTCCAAGAACAAGCACCCAGCACAACAGGTCAGTTAAAAACACGCACCTGTGTTCCTAGTGCTGAAAACATGAGCAGAACAGTTGAACCAGCTGAAACACCCCCCTTTCAGATGGCTTTTTTCTTCCACCATCCCTTCAAAAACACCCTGTATAGCTGCCTTTATAGAAAACACGCACCATTTGGAAACAATTTGCCTCCTTTTTTTAATTTCTTTTTTCCTGGCTGAAAACATGTGCTGAGTCGACCGCTTGGGTCAGCACAAAACCACGTTTTGGATGAATAAAGTAGTTGCTGGGAGCAATTTGCCCAGCACTGCTGCAGGCCAAATTGGAGAGTTAAACTCACAGGCTCTGCAAGCTGGCCCAAAATTACTCCATGGACTCCTAGGCCATTTGCTCCGAGTGAAAAACTAAATATTATTTACCAGGAATAATCCAAGAGGATGGTTGTGTAGCCCAGGCAACCTGGCTGCTGCTCCAGCACAGGCACTGCAGGGTGAGGTTTGAAGGAGGGAAAATTCCTGCCTGATTTTGGTGGGTGTTTGGAGCTTAGGGATGCTCAGGTGCTTGTGGTGATGGAGAGTTTGGGTGGTGTGAAGTGGAGGAATCATCCTTGAAATCACCTCTCCCCATCCCTGCTCCTTGCTCAGCCCCTTCATGCCACGAGCACCCACAGCAGGACTCAGTGGGAGACGCTCCAGCTGTTCCTACTAAAAAACCATGAATAAACTCCTTTGAGGCCACAATTTGCCCATTTTTAAAGCAAATATAAGTGTTCAAAGTGCATCAAACCTCAGGCAGGGCAGCAGGGATGGAGAGGGAAGGTCCCCATGGAACTTCAAGGAGAAGGGATGAGTTTCTTCCCTACTTTTAAGAGTTAGACCCAAATTCAGGAGGAGGGCAAGAACACCCCTTCTCCAGTTGATTCTCAGCCCTTATTTCTGATACAAGAAACCCAAACAAGATGTGCTGAATCACCTAGGGCTGGGGAGAAAATATAATTTTTAAGCAAAAAGGAGTGAACACAAGCACAGCTCCAATCACTGGCTGCAGGTTATTCAGTTTAGGTCTTTTTCCCCCCATTTGTGTAAATTATAGAGGGAAAAAATATTACAGAAAACAGTTTGCTCAAGACTAAGTTGCTGGTGGAATAATTGCATATTTAGCAAACCTGCAGCCAAAAGTGATGGGTAATTTTGAAATAGTCTCTCACAAGAATCAATCTTCAATCAGGGCCCTTCTGAAAATCAGGTCCACTCAGAAGTACCTTAAATAAAACCTCGCAAAAAAGTCACTGACACAATCTGAAATTCTCAGCCTCTTGTCAGCCATGATCCTTTATTTTCTGAGTTTGCCATGGTCAACTGGATGCATTTGGGATCAATTCTGCTTCCTGATTTTAGATAACCAGAGAGGAAAATTTCCAGTACAGGCATGGAGATGGCACTACTGGAAATTTTCTGATTTTTAGATAACCACAGAGGAAAATTTCCAGTACAGGCATGGAGATGGCAGTCTCTCAAGTGCTGGCCCTTTGGAGAGGAGCCGAACACAGAGCCATGAGAAGGAAAACTCAGCACAGAGCCTGCACTGGGTTTGGTGTGTCTTGCAATGAAGCAAAGGAGCTGCATGTTTTAATCGAGATCAAGCCAGCCAGATTGGGAAGGAGGGAGTGAAACCCCCTGAAAATGAATTCCCTGCGAGACGCAGCTTGCCAGGATCTCTGCTGGGTGACACCTCCTGCGAACTCCAGAATGCAAATCGCAGCCACCTCTGCGGAGAGGCAACGAGCAGGATGGCACCAGGCAGTGCCCAGAATCCCAATGAGCTCCCCAGGCACTGCTCCTGCAGCCCTGGATGATGGTTGGGGTGCAGGGATGGCTCACACTGGGTGGGGAATGTATCTGAGCAACCTGGGCCTCAGGGTGCGTCAGCCATCCCGCTTGGAACTGTTCTTATCAGGATTTTCTCAGGGCACCCTGGAATTCATCAAGGTTTCTAAGAAATAAACTGGGCTAAAAGAAGAAAGGAGAAGCTGAGAAACAGAATTCCAAGACCACAGGAACTCAATAATGGGGGGCAGCAAAGCACCTGGACTGTGACCAAACACATCGTCTGAGGGGTGCATGCAGGACAGGTGGACAAGACAAAGGCACCAATGAAGAAGAGTGTGATCAGTGTGTGCAGAGTTAGAATGTATAAAAAGTGCATAAAAACAATAAATGGCTTCTGCTTAATCATATTGGTCAGTTGTCCAGCAGTCCTATTTCCTGCACAGGGGTGCTGGTGATGCCCTGTGGGGTGCTAAAGGATTCTAATGCCTGGTTGAGGCATCCAAAATCCTGTGGCACATGAGAGGCAGGTGTGAAGATCACCTGCCTGGCACCTCCTAAGGCTGGCAGGGACAAAACCCCACAGATTTGAGAACGGCAATTCAGGACCTCCACATGGCCCGTCCCATCTCCAAGCCTCAGTTTCCCACTGAAGCAAGGGTACTGCCCACCCACAGAGGAACCCCTGGGTCTTGGCTGTTTGCACCGACCAAGCTCCTGGAAAGCCCAATATCCTGGGAAGTGTCCTCCAGGATATTCTGAGGGCTCTGCCCAAGCTAATTACACAACTCCCCACCCTGACACCCTTCTCCTTCTAGTCCTGCCTAAATACACCCAGACCCAGCAGATCTCCAGCACCTGGGTGTCAATTCTTTATCTTCTGTTCTGCCTAAGTCAGGGTCAGGATTGAAAGTGCTCGAGATCATATTTTGTGTTTGAACTCGGTTATTATTTATTATCTATATCACAGTCTTACACGCTGTGAGTTCTACAGCATTCTACTAACAAGCTACAAAATGGCCCTGTATCTATGTCTCCATGGTTTAGTGAACACACCAGTGCTGGATTAATGGTTGGACTCAATTTTCCAACCTTAATAATTCTGTGATTTCCTAAGCCCCTCAATCAGCCACACAATGGGAGCACCAGGCTGTGGTGCTGCCCCTCACCAAAACCCCAACAGCTCCTGCCTGGCACAGTGAATCCCATCACTGCCTCCCCAAAACCACCCCCATTGCTGGGCCCAGCTGGATCCCCACACCACCACGTGCCCACGAAGCCATGTTGGAGCACAGGAGGCCAAGAAAGTGTTAAATATTGCAGCAGCACAGAGCCAGGTGGGAGCCCAACCACTCCATCGCTCCCACACCGGCCCCAAGGAGACCAAAACCTGACTGAATGACTCTGGCAATTAACTTCCTGAGTCTCTAACCCAATTCCTTTTAAGGTAAATTTGCTCACGTTAATGGAAAAGGGTATTTTGGTTTTCCATCACCTGCCAAGTCATTTAAAAAATTGTTTTCCCCCTTCTCCCCTCTGCATTCACGACTTAATTGCAACAGCTCTTTGACAGCAGATAGGTTCCAGTGGGCTGCCACTCCAGATGTCAGGAACATGTTAGCAGGAAGGGGCCCTGTAGGATATTTATGGCTTTAATTCCTCGGTAGAGGGTTTTGTTCTGTCATGCGGTGACACACGAATTGCTACTCATTTGATCCTGTATTTCCACATCAGTGACACTTTATGAAGGGCTCCTGGTTCTCTGCACTCTCTCCAGAATTGCTGGTCCCTCTTCTGCCAGCGCTGGCCTGGACAAGCTGGGTGGCTGGAATTGCCAAAAGGGTGTTGAGCAGCCCTCCAGTGCAGCACTGGCTGAGGAGGAGAAAACTGAAAACTCAGAAAAGAAGACCAAAAAGCAGCTGAAAAGCAGTAGCAGAGGTCATTAATTCCTTCTCTCCTCTGTAGGAGTGTTGGGGGGTAGGACGGTCGGGATGGATGGAGATGAGAGATCTCTGCAGCCAGGTCTGGGAACTTGTGGTTTATTGCAAAGGGCCTGGGTGCAGGGCCCTGCTGGGAGCTGCCAGCCACAGCTGGAGCAGGCCTGAGAGAAGAGAGGGGGAGAGAGGGTGAGAGGGTAAGAGAGTAAGGGAGTAAAAAAGGTAAGAGCGTAAAAGGGATAAGAGAGCAAAGTTCTTGTTACAATACAATAAATCTTCTTCTGTACTGAATATTCTAATTCTCACCAACCAATCTAGTACAAGACACAAATCCTATAGCATTTCCATACACCCTATAGGAATCATTACATTACCACACTGTGCTACATTTTAAACCCTAAAAACTCCTCTTTGGGCCCCTTCTGCCAAGCTGCAGGGTCTGCTCTGACCCTTGGAGCTGTCTGCGAGCAGGGGGTGTTGTTTCATCACAAGGGGATCACCTTCAGCCAGCCACACCATTGTTTTCCAGTTGTTCAGTAACTGAGATATCTCAAAGCTTGCTTTCATTTCAATCTTGCTTATAATTTCTATATTCTCAAAATCTTTTGCCAATCATATTTATAAAGCTTTCCTGTTTCATCTTCCCCAACACTCCTCTCCAACCCCTTATCCACAAAGCTCGGGCATTCACAGTGACACCCTTGTTCAAGTGCCTGCAAGGCTTTTCCTTGTCTCATCCTCGGCCAGGAGTCGCCAGTCAGGATTCCACAACCCTGAATGAGCCAAAACCACCAGGCCCTCCCCATGGAGCTACACCTGCAGCTCTGGTAACAAACAGCAAGTGATGCACAGCCCTAAACAGACCATAAATAGATGCAGGATCAAGCCCCAGCTCCAAAGTGCTGGGATATTGGCAGCTTGCTCCCAGATGTGGGATCAGCAGGCACGTTAAACAATTACTTTTCAGCAGCACCGCTCTCCATCATCTCACTCACACACGAGCAGGTGATGAACCACTCCATAAAACAGGGGAAGCTGAAGGGCAGGGATTCCAGAGAAGCTGTGGCTGCTGCATCCCTGGAAGTGGTCAAGGGTTGGATGGGGCTTGGAGCAGCCTGGGATGGTGGAAGGCGTCCCTGTCTTGGGGTCTCTGCTGCTCAGAGTGACCCCCAGATGTGTTCGAAAGTCTCTTTTCCCAGCCCAGTGGTTGAAGAAGGAGTCAGAGCTCTTCAGTTCTCATTCTCAAAGTTGTTTATTGTTTCTTATCTATAAAATTCTTTCTCCTGCCCCGCCGAGGTCCATTCAGCAGGGCAGTTCCAGGCACTCTGCCTGCCCCAGGGGTGGTGTTATCTTTTTATACTAAAAACTACGTGTACAATATTTACAATTACTTTCTAATACCTATCACCTATGTTAGACAGTGAGCTTCTACTCTAAACCAATCTAAAAGTGTCACCATCACAGCAAAAGTTGGAGGCCAAGAAGAAGAAGGAGAAAGGCTGGACATGCTCAGATTCCTCCATCTTGCCCCCTGAACCCCCATGCTAAAACCTCAAAAAATCTATTTTTCACCCTGTGATAAATTCAGAATCATTCTACTTAAACTGTTGTGGCTTGTTATTCTTCATATGAGGTTGGTAATTGTTTTTTCCAAGGGCTAAACCAAAGGCACAGGGGTCTGGGGCTCTGTGCCAAGGTCTCTGAGCCCCCTGGGCAGGGGCTTGAGCCCTCCAGGGCAGCCAGAGGAATTTTCTGGGTTCCCACAGCCCTGCCCATGGCAGGGGCACAATGACAACAAGTTTTAAGGTCCCCTCCTGTCACTATAGGACACGAAATAACACAACACGGACACACAGCTTTCTTAAGGTAAAAAAGAGAACTTTTAATTTCTGACTCCAACATTTATGGATTTCTAAAAGTGGCAGTGGATTGGAGGGTGACAGTGCCACCTCTCCAATGACACTGGGCAAATCAACAGTTTATCAAATTTCTCCTCCTCCAGAAAAGAATGCAAAACAATGAGTTATTTACATAAAGTGAAGTGAGAAAGTTCGTTATAAGAATGTGAACATCAGAAGGCTTACAAAAACTTAAAAAAACAGGGTGACACCCTGCAACCCAAAGCAGTCTGGCATCCTACGATTTCAATTTGGACTGGAAATGGGTTAAAGGAGCAGATTTGCCAAAAAAGAAGAAAAACCACCTAAAAAATCTCGCTGTAGTTTGGGCTCAGCAGAAGTGGCCGGGTGTGACCGTGTTCACAGGGGTCCAAGGATGAGGGAAGAGACGAGGATCTGACTCCATGTTTCAGAAGGTTTAATTCATTATTTTATGATATATATTATTTTGAAACTATACTAAAAGAATAGAAGAAAGGGTTTCATCAGAAGGCTGGCTAAGAATAGAAAAAGAAGGAATGATAACAAAGGTTTGTGGCTCGGACAGAGAGTCTGAGCCAGCTGGGCTGTGATTGGCCATTAATTAGAAACAACCACATGAGACCAATCACAGATGCACCTGTTGCATTCCACAGCAGCAGATAACCATTGTTTCCATTTTGTTCCTGAGGCCTCTCAGCTTCTCAGGAGGAAAAATCCTAAGGAAAGGATTTTTCAGAAAATATCATGGCTACAGCCAGGTTTCCTGGCAGAGGGAAGGGGCACAGCTGCTGGAGGGGAACTGTGTGGTTTGTGTCCTGCAGCTCTGCTGGAACCCCTGCAGCCCCAGATCCCACAAGCTTGGGAAGCTGCTCCCAGCACACCAGGACTGCCTGGGAGCCAAAACATCCCCCAGCTCTGCTCCTTAGTCAAAAGCCACCCTTTAAATTAAAGAGCAGCCCAGGAGACAACAGATGGTGTGTGAGCTGTGGCTCAGGCAGGACTGAACCCCATCCCTCTCTCCCTGGGCATCAGGGGCAGGAGTAGGGTGGGACATGGGGCCACACTGACCTGCCAGTGCAGTGAATTCCCATCATTTCCCAGCTCTGAGCTGCCTGAGATCAGCAATACAGCAAAAAAAAAAAAAATAATCCTGTGAATTTCTATTTGCTGCAGTTTATACACAACAAGAACAAGTGCATACAAATACTTTCATTATTTTGTCAATACAATTAGCTCGGGAAGCACCAATCTGAGGCATCACTTCCCTCGCCTTGTTCCTGGAGGAAATTGGCTCTGCTAAACGCCAGGGTTTGATTTTCCCCCTCTCCAACAGCACATTTGCAGGCAGATTGGGCTCTCCCCTCCCCTCCCCGGAAAAGCAATCTTGCAGGAGCATTGAGATTTCTCTGGCTGATGGAGACACCCTCCTGGGAAGCACACCGGGGGTCCTTCCCTCCATCAGCGCAGCATCCCTGCTATTTGCTTCCACCAGGCAGCTTGCCAGCAAGCAGAGGAAAATGGGAAGGGGAGCGGGGAAAAAAAGGCCAGAGAGGATGGGGGATGACAGCACAAGGCAGCCTCGCTCTAGGGCTCCTTGTAGCACATCAAAAATCCTGCAGTTACACCATAAAAGCCAGGAAGGAGCAGTAAAGTCGCTCTGCCATCGAGGAATAAAGTCAGTGTGCCATCACAAATTTGCAAGGAATAAAGGCACTCTGCCACTGAGGAATAAAGTCACTCTGCCATCACAAATGTGCTCGCTGGTTTCTGACACGTTGGCTTTGTCACAGCCTGGATCAAATGCTGTCCGTGCCTGTGGCTGCAGGGGGAGGCAGATCTCACCTGCATCCCCAGGGGCAGCCTCCTCACACAGCTCAGCACCCTGGGGGCATCAAGGATATTAAATAAACCTGGGGAAAATAGCTGCAAGAGGATATCACCCCCCTTGCAGGGGAGAAGGGGTTTTGGCAAAGCCAAATCCTTTCCAAAAAGGGTTTTGCAAAGAGCCCCAAGCTCAGGCACAAGGAGCTTTTGGGCTCTCACAGGGATTTCTTGTGCCAGGGAGCTGTGGTGGTACCAGCCTTGCTGCTCAGTCTGTGGGGCAGTGGCATCAGGACAGGACAAGGGGAAATGGCTTTAAGCTGAGGAAGGGGAGATTTGAATTAGATACCTGGAAAAACTCCTTACTGTGAGGGTGCTGAGGCCCTGGCACAGGGTGCCCAGAGCAGCTGTGGCTGCCCCTGTGTCTTGGTTTGGAAAGACAGGTGTCTGCTAAGGAAGGCAGGCATTCTCCCCTGAAATGGAGAATGTGAACCCTCCCCACCCCTCTGAATTGCTGTAAATTTTAAATTAAGGGGCTCTCCAGAAAAAATATGGGAGCAGGAAATAACAGTTCTTTAATAGGGAAGAAAATAAAAGGATAAAATAAACAGTGCAGTAAACTAAACCAACACTGCCAGAGTCAGAACACAACCTGACACCCTGTGGGTCAGGGTGCTGGCAGCAGTTCCATTGGAATTGTGGCTCAGCCCTCCTGCAGTGTCAGGGGTGGTTCTGCTGGAGCAGGGATCCTGGAGAAAGGTGCAGTCTCTTCCTCTGAAGATCCAGGGGAAGAGGCAGCTGCTGTTCCTCTGGGAAATCCAGTGCAGAAGCCGTGCTGGTGTTCCAGAATCTCCAGATTATATCTGGGTAGGAATGCTTGGCTGGTGTTCCAGAATCTCCAGATTATATCCGGGTAGGAATGCTTGGCTCCTCCCTCTGGGCTCACATCTCCCAATGGGATGCTGTAGTTCTTATCAGCCATGCAGGGACATTCAATGGCTGTTATCAGCAGGTGTTCCCCCAGAGGGAGGAGTGATTGTGATCACTCAGAGAGAGATAAGGCAAGCTGCCCACTTGACAAATAACAACTGCCATACAGATGGTAATAGAATACATCTTGCATTGCAATCTGGAACACCTTGGATCCCTGGAAGTGTCCAAGGCCAGGCTGGACAGTTCTTGGAGCAGCCTGGGACAGTGGAAGGTGCCCCTGCCATGGCAGGGGTCGGATGAGATGAGCTTTAAGCTTCCTTCCAACCCAAACAATTCTGGGATTCCATGGCAGCACAGCAGCCCCAATGCTCCCCCCAGCATGGGCTGGCCCCACACACCCCCTACACCACTCAACCCCTCCAGATTTGGGGCCCTTTCAGGACTCACTGACCTCCTTCTTGCACTCTGGTCCCATTCACACAAACAGTCACGCAGCCATTCCTCCTGCACAGGACGTGGAAGAGCCATTCAGGCTTGGACTATTAATTAAAACCCAGTAATGCTAATTTTACTGCCAACCTGGAAGATCCTTACTGCATTTTATTAGGTAATTGCCACTTGTAAAGGGTTTAAATTGATGTCTTTATTAGACGATGCAATACAGGATAGTTATGATAATAGTTGAAATCATATCCTATAAATGTTCAGCCACATCCAGATGTAGCTCCAGCCTTTTCCTCTGAGCTGAATGAGGAATTGCTTTGCCCTCAGAGACCCTGATCCCAGGGCAGACATAACCCAAACCAGACAAATCCTGTAAAAATGATACATTTCTGGAACTAAGTGGGGAGAAAGGGAAAACCACAGGGCAGCCAGGACTAGCCTCTGATCACCCCAAAATGTCACATTTCCACCACCGTTTTCTGTCCTCTCTGATCTTTTCTCAAGCAAGGAAAAACCAGGCACCTGCCCTGCTGAGTCATTTCAAATCTAAGTTATAAAGCCAATGCATTTTGTCTTTTTAGAAGCTTTTTGTTCACTCAGGGAGTTAATTTGTGTCAATCTGCATCTCCTGGGTTTCCTGTGGAGGGATAACTTATTTACCAGCAGATCTTGCTGGGAAACACCTTCCCCTTCACAGAGACTCTGGGAACATGGTTATCCCTGACACAGCCCAGCACCTTTCAGCCATGCCTTGGACACGTGGGACATCCAAGAGAAATTCATAGAATCACAGAATGACTGGGTTGGAAGAGACCTTCAAGACCATTGAGTGCAACCCAGCCCCAACACCTCAAGTCAACCCTGGCCCCCAGTGCCATATCCAGGCTTGTTTTGGTTTTCCCATCCTTTCCCTGGGGAGAGGCACATGGGAATGATATTTCCTTTTCCTTGAACAGGTCTGTGGAAGAAGGGATGAGAGGGAGCAGCTCTGCAGGACCATCCTGAGGGCTGAGGGCAATGCAAGATTGTCACCATAGGACACAAAACAACGTACACACATCGCTGCTGTCAAGGTGAAAAAAGGGAAGTTTATTTTCTGACTCCCAACATTTATAGATTTCCAAAAGTGACAATGGATTGGAGGGTGACAGTGCCACCACTCCAATGACACTGGACAAACCAACAGTCCATCAGATTTCTCCTCCTCCATAAAAGAATGCAAAGCAATGAGTTATTTACAGAAAGTGTGTGAGAAAGTTTGTTACAAGAATGTCAACATCAGAAGGCTTAGAAAAACTTAAAAAATCAGGGCAACACAAGATGTTCCCACCACAGCAGAGAGGAAAAGAACAAAGTCTCACAACCCAAAACTTCCCAGTAGGAATGCCAGGACATCAATTTCCCCACTCCTTTCTTCGGCTCGACCAGGGAATGTGGAATAAATAACTCCAGCTTTATCCCAGGGATTTTAGGAATGACACTCTGGGAGTCACCAGAGCTCAGAGGCAGCCATGCCCACAGGGTTTGGCTCCTGTCAGTGCTGGGGAGGAGCTGGGGAGGCGATGCCAGTGTGGGTGGGACAGAGCTCCCCCAAAATGAGAGACCCCAGGAGGCTCCTGCTTGAGGCTTTGCCTCCCCACACACCATCAGTGTCTGCCTTCAGCCCTTTGTCCTCCTCCTCACATGCCTGCCCACGAAAGCTGCCTTTTCCATCTGATCTCTCCACACACCAGCTTCCCTCCACAGCCTCTTGTCCACCCTTTTCTTTCCTCGCTTTCCCCATTCCTTTGTTCCCTCACCTGCTCTCCCTTCACAAAGATTAAAGCTGAGGATTTTTTTTTTCCCTCTCTTTGGCAGGCTGGAATTGCTGGCCTGCACTTCTTGGGAGGAAAAAGCAACTGCAAATGGCATTGGGAATTCCCTTTGCATGTGTGGAAAGGGGAAATGGTGGCTTCAGGAAAAAGGGGATCAGCACTGCCCCAACCTTAGGACAAAAATGAGGCAGTGAAATAGTCTGGGGAGAATTGTTTTGCATTTAAATGAGAGAACTTTAATTCCCAGGTTAAAGCAGGAGAAGGAGATTTAGTGGTAAATGTTGGGGGGATGCTGAGCCCAGCCTTGGTGTGCCAGACACCCTCAGCCAAGGGATCTCACCTGCCAGGCACAGGGAGGAGAGAGCAGGGAACAGGGGGGCAGGAGAGCAGGGAGCAGGGGAACAGGGAACAGGAGAGCAGGGATTCCAGGGAAAAGGAGAGCAGGAACTGCAGGTTGAAGGAGAGCAAGGATTCCAGGAAGCAGAAAAGCAGGGATTCCAGGGAACAGGAGAGCAGGGATTCCAGGAGCAGGAATGCCAAGGAGCAGAAGTGCCCATGCTCACCAGCAAGCGATGACTAAGTTTAAAAAGCAAACTCAGATTAACCCAGGAGGGTTTGAAAGCTGGGAAATTACAGGTTCCCTGCACTAACGAGGACCCAGGGCTTTCCTTTCCCATCAGGCTCCTCACAGCTTGCAGCAGACTCGACCCCGACTGATAAATTTACAGCAAAGGAGAAAATAAATGCTGCAAATAAGAGGATTCACCTTCTTAGAAGTTTAAAGCCTATTACCAAAATAGGTGCACGGTGTTGCCACTATGAATGTCATCCCTAACACCTCCTGATTTCCCCCTTCCCGCCTCCTCCACTTTCACACCGAATTGTTCAAACTATTAGGGAACAAAAGGAAGCTGCCTTTTAAATCTCATTCACTCGGGCTCCTTGCCTGATAGATGGCTTCCCTTCTGAAGCTCTGTTTCACATAAAAGCATCTCAGCACGGTGCTGTAAATCTGGTCTGCACCAGCTTTTATGGGAGGCTGGGTTAGGTCCACGATTAAATTACCATTTATTTATTTGTTTGCTTCCAATATTTTTATAAAATGCCACTTCTGCTCAGAGTGGAGGGCTGGCATCCCTAAATGTGTGTTCAGAGTGGGCTGGATGGAGCAGAGGCACCGCAGGCCCCACCTCTGTCAGGAGGAGGCTGAGCTGAGCTGATCCATCAGTGGGATGCACCCTCTGCAGCCCAGAGCCCGTGAGGGATGAGATGTCTTGGTTTGGAAAGCCAGGTGTGTGCTAAGGAAGGCAGGAGCCTCCCCTGAAATGGAGAATGTGAACCTCCCCCCTATGAATTCCTATAAATTTTAAATTAAGGGGCTCTCGGGCAGAAAATATGGGAGCAGGAAATAACAGTTCTTTAATAGGGAAGAAAATAAAAGGATAAAATAAACAATGCAGTAACTAAAACAACACTGACAGAGTCAGAACACAACCTGACACCCTGTGGGTCAGGGTGCTGGCAGCAGTCCCATTGGAATTGTGGCTCAGCCCTCCTGCAGTGTCAGGGGTGGTTCTGCTGGAGCAGGGATCCTGGAGAAAGGTGCAGTCTCTGCCTCTGAAGATCCAGGGGAAGAGGCAGCTGCTGTTCCTCTGGGAAATCCAGTGGAGAAGCCGTGCTGGTGTTCCAGAATCTCAGATCATATCCGGGTAGGAATGCTTGGCTCCTCCCTCTGGGCTCACATCTCCCAATGGGATGCTGTAGTTCTTATCAGCCTTGCAGTGACATTTAGCAGCTGTTATCAGCAGGTGTCCCCTCTCGAGGGAGGAGTGGGTGTGGAAGAGATAAGGAAAACTGCCCACTGAACAGAAGACAGCTGCCATACAGATGGCAATAGAATACATCTTGCCTTGCAATCTGGGGCAGGAGGATACAGGATGTGGAGCCAGCAGCTTCATCCCTGCAGCTCCAAAATGCCCATCCAGCTGCTCTGCCTGCTCTGGGCTCCCACACTCTCTGAATAATTACACATGAAATAATTAGCACCAGTGTTGGAATAATTAGGAGTTCAATAACTACCTCCAAGGCAGGGAAACTGCCAAAATCCTCGCTCACCAAAATCCTTATAGAAAGGGAGGAGTAGCTTTGCCCTTATCTCTGCCCCACCCCTTAGAGGCAGCACATTCACATCCATTGCAAGAAGAGGGGAATCAGGTTTGGGATTTTACCAAGTGCCTTGCTTCCCTCTCAAGCTTTTATCCTTTCCAGTTGTTGGAAAAGGCAAAAGCAATGTTTCAAACAAAAGGTCAGTTGAACCAAAGACTGCTTCCATTAATAATGGAGAGAACCAAAGACTGCTTCCATTAATAATGGAGGGTTTTTTTTTTTCATTTTTAGACCGATTTTTCCCAGACAAACGAAGAAAACCAGGTAAATGTTTGAGATTTCCCTCTGAAAATCCTCACCTGATTCCTGTCTCTGTCCAAGGGTTAACACTGTAGAAATGGGGATATCCCAAACCCGCTGTGAACCTCCTGGATCAAACACAGCCCCTCCTTCTCCTCACTCCCATCCTTTACATCCTTTACATCCTTCCATCTCCCAGATTTGCCCTGAACCAGGACAACAGATTCCTGCAGCATGGCAGAGATGCCAGTGAAGAGCCAAGCCCTGCGTGCCCCAGGAAAATCCTTCCCTCACCCCACCTGCCTGTCCTCCCTTACCCAGCTGCTCTCCCTCCACAAAACCCTTCCCTTTGCCTCGCAGGCAGTTTTACAGCCTCCTGCCCCCCTCTCTCCTAATAATCAATATTGATTTTACTGCCTGTGCTATTATCCCAGCTTAAAGATTTATTTCCTCGCTTTGCAGCGTGTGGTTTGGAGCAGGAGCCCTTATTTCCCTCCTCCTCAGGATCATTACCTTGCCCCATTGACAGGCCAGGGAGCTCATTCCATATTGGAAAATAATCATCAGCTTTTAGGAGGAGGCACTCAGGTTATGATCAGGGGACACGAGAGCACGAGCTCATGGCAAGCCCTTGCACTTGCTCTTCCTCCACTTCATTTTATATTTATTTTTTAAATCAGTTTATTTCCAACTCCTGCATTTTAGGCTTTTCCTCTGGTCCTGGTGCCAGCTAACCCCATGGCACCACGGGTCTGCCAACCCCTGCACCCAATTAGCAGAACAGACCATGTGAAACACACACTTGACGTTGATATGATTTAACATTAATAACCAGGTTTCAAATATTTATTACAATGGCTGTTTTTAATAAATATTTCATGAACACCAATTTTAATCCATTTTTTCCACCTCTCTCCCCATCCATTGCCAGCTTTGTGGGCTTAATTTGCCTTAATGAGAGTAAAAATCACTCTGATAAATTGCTCCTTTGCAAATGCACGCGACGTGAGAGCAACACTTGGCTGAAATATTTGTGGTGAGGAGCTGAGTGCTGCAAACAGACTCTGGCAGTGAGGAGCCCTCAGGATGGAGCTTGGGCTCGTGGAAGGTGTTCCTGCCCATGGCAGGGGTGGAAGGAGAACTTTAAGGTCCCTTCCAACCCAAACCATTCTGGGGTTATGCTGTTTTTAGGGACCATAAAAGGTCCAAGATTTAATCTGGAGAAAAGAGGCAGCTTGCCTACACAATATCCAGAAGAAGATAAGGTATCTCCCACTTTTATCACATGATTTTCCTTGCAGGAAGAGCTCCTGTATGTTTATGCCCCAATCCCAGGGAAGTCCTGAGTTAATACACTGAGGCTCAGCATTAAGAGGTATTGAACTAAAAGCTTTATTGAGCACATGCAGCTAAAGCTGAGGCTTTTCCCAAAACCAAGCCAAGCAGAAATCCTTTCCCTGCAGGCACCAGGCTGGGAGGATCCTCAGCATCACCCCCAGCCCATCCTCCTCTCCACCTGTGGCTCTCTGTACCCCCCTCTTCCCTCCCAAAAGCACCAGGGGTTGATTTTAGGAGCTTGGCTGGCTCAGCAAACAGGATCTGGGTTTCTCCCTGCTCCAGTATTCCAGGCATGGCAGACAATTAGAGCTGTCTAATCAGCAGTGCCAGGGGCAGGGCTTTCATGTGAGGGCTCTCAGGAGGGGTTATTACCATATGAAGCATCCTTGGCTCAGCTTTGCTCAGCCACAGCTTTCTGCCCCCTCCTGCAGCCCCAAACCAAGAGGAAATCCAAGCAGGGATGCGCAGGGAGAGCCACAAAAGGTGCTTCAGGAGCAGAGTTTCACTTTGGCTTTTGCTGCCGTTTCATTTCTTTTGATGTTTCGTTTTCCTTCCCTCCTTAGCTTTATTTATTCATTTATATTTATTTTATAAGGCACATTTTGGTGCATATTACAGCCCTCCAGCTTTCTCTCCGTGCACATTCCCCTATTAGGATGCAAAAGTGGGGAGACAAAGCCCATCCCATAGCCAAGAATTCATAGCAGAGGCAATGTGGATAAAATCCAAACAAATCCAGGTTGGAAAGGGCTTGGAGCAACCTGGTCTTCTGGAAGGTGTCCCTGTCTCAACTGCAGCATTTATTTCCAGCAAGAACAGCAACTTTATTATCCAAACTGAATTGTGTGGAATAAAAAATAAATATATCAAGCTTTCTCCTAGAAATCCTTCTCTCAGCAAGCCCAGAAGGAGACAATATTTATTTATACCTATATATTTATATAAAAATATTATATTATATATTATATATAAATAGATATATTTTATATATATTGCATATATTATACATATATATACATATATGTATATTATATATATACATTTATATATTACTTATATATATACATATATATTTTATATTATTCTATATTCTATATTCTGTATATAATGTATATATTATATCTATTTAATATATATATTATATATATAAATAATCCCCCCAAAAACAAGGTAATGGACATTTGGGATCATAAATAGGAATAGATGAAGTGGAAGCTGACCATGTTGGTTTCAATGAGAATTATCTACAAAAAGGTATTTTTTTTACCCCTTCAGCAATTCAGTATTTTAATGCCTTGAACTTTTCCCCCCCAATCTCACTTTTACCAGGTGTGCAGAAAGTTACCAAAAACATCAATTGGGAGATGTCAGAATGAAAAATCTCAGCATTTCACTTCAAAGCAAAGTGTTCTGCTTCAAAATGTCGGTGGTTTATAATTCAATAAGCCGATTTGAAGCATCTTATCTGGCAGGCCTCTGTCAAAAATGGGAAAATCGACTTTTTCTTCCAACAGTTTTGGTAAAACCCTATATTTCTCAGGCCCATTTTCAGTCACATTCAATCACCTTTTGTTTTCATGTTATCTCTGCTGAGACTCTTTGTAGAAAATCTTTTCCTGCTTAGGAAACTGGAGTTTGTCTGCAGTCAAATCCTACAATACTCTGACCTAAAACACTAATAAACAAGATTCCTGGAAAAACACACCCAGTGCAGGAATATCACTTACTGCTTAGGCAGGTGATGCCATGCAGGAAATATCAGCCACATATTTAGGGTAAAGTTTATGTCTTCTGTTCATTGTTCAGCACAACAATTGGATTCTTGGCCAATCCCAAGGCACTGGGGGGATTAAAGCCAACCAGTAAAACCAGTTTGACGGTTTCTAACAACAACACACCACTTCCCATTGGGAAAAAAATCACTTAGAGACATAAACTTGCAGCAGAAATTAACGTTGGGTATGATAATTGGGAAACTCAGTCCCTTCACGGGGGGGAAAATCTGTTTAAAAAGCCTTTACAAAGCCCAGCTTGAATTCTAGCAGCCAAAATCTTCCCTGGACAGGATAAAATGTACAAGAAAAAGACAGCAGCATCCCTGAGCAGCATCCCAGTTGCAGAGGATCTCTCTCTACATATTAATGCAGAGCAAAGTGACCAAAATGAATATTTGTTGCAGCTGCAGAGCAGGACTCCAATTTTTTTAAATTTTTTTTTCTCCTAAGCAGATAATCATCTTCCCAGGGTGTTTTCTGCATATGCACACGTGCAGGGACATGAGGAAAACCTGTGCTCTATTTTATAAGCTCATGGAGATTCTAATCTTCCAGCAAATAAGGCATGGCATGGAGATGGACGGGATTACAGGAAAATCAATATTGATTATTAGCAGCAAAGATGCGGGATGGAGCTGACAGTTAAAAATCCTTTTAAGATCTTGGGAGAAAAATGACAGCTCCACACAACAAATACAGTAGTGCTGATTCAACAGCTTCATCACCCAGGGGATCAATGGGGCTTTGGGCAAAGTCTGGCCAGGTGCAGGAGCCTCAGCCTGGGGAAGGCAGGACAAAGGTGCATTATTTTACACAGGGGGAGCACCACAGGATCATTAAAACCTGTAAAATTGGGTCCAACCATTCCCCCAGCACTGCCCAGCCCACCACTGACCCTCGTCCCCAGGTGCCACATCCATGGGGCTTTTAAATCCCTCCAGGTAGGGGGACTGCACTGCCACCCTGGGCAGCCTCTTCCAGTATTTAACAACCCTTTCCATGAAGAAATATTCCCAATATCCAAGCTAAGCCTCCCATGGTGCAATTGAGGCCATTTTCTTTCATCCCGTCACTGTTCCCTGGGAGCAGAGCCTGACCCCCACCTGATTCCAGAGAGGGAGGAGGTCCCTCTGAGCCTCCTCTTCCCCAGGCTGAGCCCCCCAGCTCCCTCAGCCACTCCTCACCAGGTTTGCACTCCCAAAGGGATGTGGGAGCGTTGGGATCTTTGAGTTTCAGCTGCCTGGACACACAAGCTCCAGGCTGAAGGAACAACTAGCAGGAGCAGCACGAGGCAGGTGAGGTTCAGGAGGAGTCCTGGTGCTCCCCTGCAGCGTCAGCTGGTGCCTGTGTATCCATAAAAACACACCAGTGCAGGGAAATCCAGCGATTTCCTCTCCCCGGCCAGGTTCAAATTCACCCTGTGGGAAGAAAAGGACTTTCCCTGCTGACTGCCTATTGCACAGGGAGCACAGAGGCTTCTCCTCCCTTCTCTTGTTTTCCATTCTGGCCCATGGGCAATCCAGCCAGGGATCCAGGGGCAGCCACAGCTGCTCTGGGCACCCTGTGCCAGGGCCTGCCCACCCTCACAGGGAACAATTCCTAATTCCCAATATCCCATCCATCCCTGCCCTCTGGCACTGGGAGCCATTCCCTGTGTCCTGTCCCTCCATCCCTTGTCCCCAGTCCCTCTCCAGCTCTCCTAGAGCCCCTTCAGGCCCTGCCAGGGCTCTGAGCTCTCCCTCCAGCCCTCTCTTCTCCAGGCTGAACATCCCACACCACAGAAAAGCTCCTCCTTGGCCCAGTTTGTGGTGCCACCCTCCCCTAGCAGAGCTGTGGGGTCACTCAGAACCCCAGTGCTGCACACAAAGCCCTTCAGGGCTCGTGCCTCTGGTGCCAAAGGCAATCAAACAGCAGGAATGAGCCCCACGAGGAGCCAGACTGGGCACGTTGATGCCTTCAGTGCTTTTGGTCAGTGCTCCCATGTCCCAGTGGGAGCCAGTTATGTCCTGGGAAGCCCCAGGGGCCGCCAAATTCCCAAAGTCTTCCTTCCCAATATCCCACCTGTTTGTAAAAACAGGTTCCCTATCAAATAAGTTATTTTTCAAGCAATAAAGGAACAAATTAGGGTTTTTTCCTGCCTCTCAGAATTCTCCATCAGGGAGTCACCTTGCTCCGAGCCCTGCAGGAACAAGGACCTGCCTGCTCAGAACATTTGATCCCAGCTGATCCATCAGCACCTTGATCCTGACTCCCACAATTACAATGAGGAGAAAGCAGCAGCTGAGCTGGGAAAACAATAGGGATCAAGTGGCTCTAAGGCATGAGGTGCTCAGGGCACTGGGCTGATGAGTTCATCGCTAATTGGGATGAATGTTTAAAATAAAATAATGATGCCTAATCACCCTGAGAGCCTCCCAGGCACATCCATGGCATCCTCTGGGAGAATAATATACCTCAAAAGTCACCTTAAAGGAAGCAGCACCAGGGTCATCCTCTGCCTAGTGAATATTTGGGGTTTTAGCTGATTATTATAAATAATTAATGATAAGCTAAAATTAATAATAATTTATAATAATCAGCTAAATTATTATAATAATTTATAGAAATAAATTCATATAAATTTATTTATAAATTATTATAAATAATAATCAGCTTTTCAGCTGATTATTTAGAGGCAGAAAACACAAAGCATTCCCTGCAGACAGCTTGCTGCAACTGGGTTTTTTTTGGGACTGCTGGGACACAGCCCTGCTCCCTAAGGTTGCAGTTTCACATGCCAGAGCCAGGGATAACTGGGATAACTGGGAAGCTGCAGGGACATCAAGGGACACGCTGCTCACACCGTGGCTGCATCGATCCCGCCCATCCTGCCCAGGGACACGCTGATGGCACAGCCCATCCCATCCCTGCCCAGGGACACGCTGATGGCACAGCCCAGCCCTGAGAGCAGCTGGATGGACCAGAGCCAACCCTCAGAGGAGGATCTGCCCTCTGGGCTTTGGGAAAAGACCAAAGCAGCCTCCTGACATCAAGGACCAAAGGACAGGCCGGGAGAGCAGGGATCCCTGCAAGGGAAAATGTCCTGCCCAGGGATACCTGCCTCATCCCTTCTGATGCCTTGGGAAGGCTGCCCTGGAACAGAGGTTGGGCAGAGTTACAGAATAAAGCAGGGATTTATTAAAAGGCCTCCATGGATGCACCTTGGGCAGCACAAGAGCCCAGCCAGGCCTGCCCCCAAGATGAACCAAAATGGTCACAAAATGAGCACAAGATGAACCCAAAATGGTCACAAAATGAACCCAAGATGAGCCAAAATGGTCACAAATGCACGACTGCTCACGGGGTCTCTCACTTGGATCAGTTCTGCTCCATTTGCATCTTGCAGTTCATTGTCCCATTCTAGCTTTAGCCCATGCAGTCCCATCCTGCTTGTTTTTCTCTCTCCAGCCCACGGTGTTTGTGCTCTTGGGCTGAGATTTGGATCACTTGTCCTTGGTGCCCAGCTGGAGCAGGAATTGTTTTGTCTCCCTGCTCTGTGCACAGAGCTCACCATCCCTAATATGAAGCTCAGACCCACAGACTAAAGCAGCACAGAATCTGAAAAATAGAAAAGCTGAAACCTGAGGCATCATTAGATCCCTCATCACAATCCCAGCCACCCTTCCAGCCATCCCAGTGCCTCCATAGCCCTTCCCAGCCTCACCACATTAACTCCACACCCCTGATGCCCTCCAGCCACCAGGATTCCCATCCCAGATCTATTTCCATCAAGACACAACCTAAACCTTAACCTTACCCTAGTGAAACCCCATCACAAACCCCACCAGCACACTCCACCCCAGAGCAATCTCCATCCCCTACTCCTGTCTCTCACACAGCCCTGCTAGAAGCTATTGGAGTATTACCAATATTGCAGACAGGACATGCCTTGGCTTGTCTGGCCCTGCTGCTGAACCAAACAGCAGCACTGTGGTGTTTCACCCCACAGACACTTTTGGCTCTATGGGTGTGTGGTGTTTCACCCCACAGACACTTTTGGCTGGCTGGGTGTGTGGTGTTTCACCCCACAGACACTTTTGGCTGGCTGGTGTGTGGTGTTTCACCCCACAGACACTTTGGGCTGGGTGTGTGTGGTGTTTCACCCCACAGACACTTTTGGCTGGCTGGGTGTGTGGTGTTTCACCCCACAGACACTTTGGGCTGGCTGGGTGTGTGGTGTTTCACCCCACAGACACTTTGGGCTGGCTGGGTGTGTGGTGTTTCACCCCACAGACACTTTTGGCTGGCTGGTGTGTGGTGTTTCACCCCACAGACACTTTTGGCTAGCTGGTGTGTGGTGTTTCACCCCACAGACACTTTTGGCTGGCTGGGTGTGTGGTGTTTCACCCCACAGACACTTTGGGCTGGCTGGGTGCTGCAGCTGGGCCCGTGGGGACAAGTCCAGGCCTGCAGGAGCTCTGGTGGTGCTGGGATGGAGCTTCCCCCATAACAGGGTCTGCTCCTCAGGTTTCCCTCTGCCAGAGAAGCTTTAAGGCGATGGTGAAGGAAAGGAGTCGGTTCTGATGGAGGGTTTGGATCCAGAGCTTCATTCTGGCTCACAGGCCTCTGAATGCAGCACCAGCTCCAACAGAACTCCCTGAGCCCGTGGTTGCTGCTCCTTTGAACCCCGGGGAGAGGGGCAGGGAAAGGGGTCGGGAGCCACCAAGCAGGGACAGGAGGGGAGGGACAAAGGGACAAAGGACACCTGGATGGCCCAATGCCCACCAGGGGTAGAGGGCATCCTTTGGATCTGCCAATCACTCAGTGCCCTTCTGGAATGCCAGGACTGACAGACAGTGCTGGGAGGGGTCAGGGTGGGGGAAAGGAGAGGGGACTGACACATCTGGGAGGGAATCTTCAGGGGAGGGACCCGGGGTTCTGAGGTAAACCCTGAAATCAGAATGCAACAAGAAGCAGCACCTGTGATGAAGTTGCAGCCAACTTTTGCAGGGTTCAGGCAGAGCCAGCTGCCCTCGGTGCCGCCAGCACGATCCACCTGCGGCTGCCGGCTCAGTGGGCGTGAAGGGGCCGTGTGGAATACAAATGGACTCTTTCACTTAGCAGGAGGCAGGTAATTTCTTTTGTCCCCGCTGATGCATTATTGATTGTGATGAATGTCAGAGCAGGAGCCTGTTCCAAAAGCCATTAAACAATAATTTCATCTCCGGAGGGTAATTGATTGTCAGAGGGAGCAGCTCTGCCAGGCGCAAGGTGGTGGTGACGGGGAATGTTTGTATTTGGGTGGGGACGGAGGGAGTCTTGGGCAAACTGCATGATTTATTAATCAAACATGGAAAAAAGAGTTGGGAGAGGGAGTGCACTGGTTGGAAGGAGCCAACTCCTTCCGAGCTGCTGGGCAAGGCTGAGAGGCAGCCTGACCCCAGGGCGGCTCTGTCACGCTTTGGAGAACATCCCTAATGGCACTGTGCTGGGGCTGCTGGGCTCCAGTGACACATCCCAACGCTGGCCTGTCACCTCCCTGTTATTCCAGCCCCTGACCCGCACATTAAAGTGCTTTTCTGACATACCTCAACTCCTTCCCTGCCTCTCCATTAATGCACTGCCAGCACAGCCAGAGTGGTGAGCAATCTGCAGGCCAAAGCCCCAGCTCTCCCCCTCCAACGCTGCTCCAACCCAGCTGGGCCCTTCCACTGATCTCAGAGAGAAGCTAAACCTCATCCCCATGGAGGGAGCATGGGAAGAAGCAGGAAGAAGGGTCTGGATTTGGGAGTTGGGATTGGAGTTGTGTTACAGACACATTTTTGAAAAATCTTTTTGTTACAATTTTTTCTCCTGAGAAGCTGAGGCCTCAGGAACAAAATGTAATCAATGGTTATCTGCTGCTGTGGAATGCAACAGGTGGATCTGTGATTGGTCTCATGTGGTTGTTTCTAATTAATGGCCAATCACAGCTGGCTTGGACTCTGTCCGAGCCACAAGCCTTTGTTATCATTCTTTCTTTTTCTATTCTTAGCTAGCCTTGTGATGAAATCCTTTCTTCTATTCTTTTAGTATAGTTTTAATGTAATACATATAATAAAATAATAAATCAAGCCTTCTGAAACATGGAGTCAGACCCTCGTCTCTTCCCTCATCCTCGGATCCCTGTGAACACGGTCACAGAGTTGCAGTTTGTGGCCTCGAGCTGGAATGCAATGAGGGGAGGGGGGAAGGACCCTCCCATCCCAGAGGAGAGGGACAAGACCCATGGCCCAGGATTAATCCTTGCTGGTTCACAGTCATTTACCAGCATTTAGAGACACAGCCCTACAAAGGGGCATGGGGACACATCCCCAGCTGTGCCCAGTCTCCCAGGAGGACACAATGCATCACCCCTCTGTCTGTCTGTCTGTCCACAGCGGTGGAGGAGGGTAGGGATGGAGCAGCATCCTCACCACATCTCCAGCAGCAGCCAGAGGAGAGACAAATCCCTCTGTCAGGAGAGGAGAGGGAGTTTATCCGTCTCCTCTGCGGCACATGAGAGGTGGATTTATCACGGATTTCCCTTTCTCCCATGCTTTATTTAGTAGTTCATTATCTTGTCAGCTGGAACCGGCCAGTTCCCACAGCACACTCTATCACTCCCAAATCCCTGCAGGAGCCACTCGAGGTAAAATGACCACCTGGTTTACCTGAAGGCCACATCTGATCTAGGAGAGGACAGTTCCCAATGGTGGGGAACAGGTTGGAGTGCAGAATGAGAAAGGAATTCCTGTCCTTTGGGTGTGAGGATAGAGAACTGCGTAAGTAACTAGTCATTAAACACCCTCCCTCTGTCAGGCTAGTTTAAAAAAACAACAACAACAACAAAACAAAACAATAAAAGATCAAAACCACAAGCAAGTTGAAAATTAAAGTCCTTCCAATAGCATCAGGCAATGCCTTCTGCCTTCATATCAATCACAAGGCCTGAAAATATCTCTAATAAAAAAGGAGATTCTGTCCCCACCACAAAACTCTCAAAGGAGCAAGAAACAGCAGTGAAATGTCATTTCTAGGGAAGAAGGAGTAATGCAGCCTTCCCTGGCCTTTCCACGAGCTGAGCTGGTGCAATACACAAATTTCCAGGCATATTTGCCAGTTATCTCCACAGGACGTGGTTGTGATCAGTATCCACAAGCAGGTGCCAGCCCAACAACAGAATCCCAGGGTGGTTTGGGCTGGAAAGGACCTTAAAGGTCATCTCTGTCCCACCCTCCCCTATCCCAGGGTGCTCCAAGCCCCGTTCAGACTGGCTTTGGCTGCTTCCAGGGATGGGGCAGCCACAGCTTCCCTGGGCACCCTGTGCCAGGGCCTCCTCACCCTCCCAGGGAAGGACTATTTGCATATTTAAACCCCTCCCACTGCCATAATCAACTTCCACCTCCAGGCTGCCAGAGGAGCTGCATCACCCTACAAAGGACACAGACGCTTCCTTGACTTTCAGGGCCAGACCTTGAAGAAGTTCAGCACAAATCTTCTGTGTTTATTTGTTTCCATTTATTTTCCCCATTACTTTTCCCGCGATCAATACCATTATTTGAATAAAAATGCACTATGTACAAGAGAAATGCCATACAGAGAATACCAATTGAAGAGGCTGCCTTGAAGTGAAGCCATGGAGAGGGGAGGTAATTCTCCCAGGGAGCAGGAGGCCATCAAACCCTGGTACCAGCACGGCTCCTCACAGAGCGCTGATGGGAACAAAGGAAAAAGGAAAGCAAAGAACCAAATCCCCACTTCAAAAGCCTCCCCTTTTCAAAGCGTGGCACAAACATTAACTGGCTTGTCTTCCCAATGTGAAAAGTGCATATTATATGGCTCTACACAGATATTTACTATGTGTATTATGTTGTATTGATTAGTAGTGCTGTATTAACATTTTAATAGTATGTAGTATGTACAAAATGTAGTTTTGTAGTTAAAAGGTAACTTTTGGAGTTAAAATAGGACCTATGTATATGGGGTATTTTTTTAAGAAAGGAATGAGGTACTTGCACCAGATAGCAGCCACAGGACACCTAAATCTTTCAGAGAAAAAGAATTTATTGCTCCATTATCAGAAGAAAAAAACTTCTTCCTCCCTTGCTCAGTTCTGAAGAAGAAGAAGAAGCTAACACTGACCAGACAGAATCCTGTGTTTGAATGGAATTTCTGCATCATGTATGAGGTGTATGAATATGCAACAGGCTGTTGTTTTTAAGGGCTAATCCTCTGTTAACGTGGGTCCTTTTTCGGGCTTATTTTGCCCAGAAAGAGGTACCCAGACTGTCCATAATTCTTTGTTTTTATTGTCTCATGTTGTCGTAATCCAAATTGTCCAAATTGTTATTACTCTAATCATATTACTATTTTATAACCATTTTATTACTATTAAACTTTTAAAATTTTAGAAACAAGTGATTGGGTTTTTCACACCAACACCCCTTTGTGGCAGCACTGCTGTTTCCTGTTCTGCAGGAGCAGCTCGGTTCAGGCCCCAGCCCAAAGCTTTGTGGGCTCTGTGGTTTGAGGTTTGTGGCAGCCAAGTGAGTCCCTGGGTGCCATCCTGGGTAGGAATGTGCTCCCTGTGGACAAAGTGACAAAATTATTCTTTGTCTCCTTAAAAAGGAAAAAAGCCCAGAATTAGGTAAAAAGACACGTCATAGGACCTTGGGGACTTCACCTCAAACTTAAGGATAGCCAATTGGACAGGAACCAGAAAGTCCCACCAAAGCAATCCACTGGAAAAAGAAGAGAACAAAAGAACTAAATGCTTTTGTGGGGTGTTTTACCAGGAGCAAGAACCTCTTGCCCTGGCTCGGTTTTTCTCTGTAGAGAGCTTTGTTATTTTGCCTTTTATTAAAACTTTTTTGTTTCCAACACTACCACAGAAGCCATCCTGCTGATTTTCTGCCTCCAAAGGTAGCTGAGCTATCTTGGGTGTGATACAGATCTCCAAGAGCTTATGAGACCTGGCTCGAGGAGACCCTTATATCAATCCTGCCCTGCCCTGGGAGATGGTGGGCAATGCCAGCCTGGAAAAGGGGCAGTACAAGCTGTTTCTTCCTCCATCTAAACCCTTGAGTTTATTAATTATTTTATAGCACCTTCCCCATACCTAAAGGGGCTTCAGGAGAGCTGGAGAGAAACTTTGGACGAGAGATGGAGGGACAGCACAAGGGGGAATGGCCTCCCACTGCCAGACATCAGGGCTAGATGGGATATTGGGAAAAAATTTTTCCTGTGGGGTGGAGAGGCTCTGGCACAGGGTGCCCAGAGCAGCTGTGGCTGTCCCTGGATCCCTGGGACTGTCCAAGGCCACGTTGGGCAGGGCTTGGAGCACCGTGGGACAGTGAAAGGTGTCCCTGCCATGGCAGAGGGTGAGACAAGATGGGTTTTAATGTCCCTCCTAACCCAAACCTTTCTGTGATTGAGCTGTGGCAGATCCAGTGTGAAATCTCACATGGAACAACACCCATCCTCACAGTGAGTCCCTGCCAGACAAACTCCAAGACCTGTCCTGCATTGCAGGAGCACAGGACACCAAATCCTCCTTGCAGCAGGAAATGCCCAGGCAGGGTCTGAGCCCGGGGCTCCTCTCCCAAACATCCTCCCCTATTGGAATATCACCAACATTGTGTACGGGATGTGCCTGAGCTTGTCTGGCCCTGCTGCTGAACCAAACAGCGGCACTGTGGTGTTTCACCCCACAGACACTTTTGGCTGACTGGGTGTGTGGTGTTTCACCCCACAGACACTTGGGGGGTGTGGTGTTTCACCCCACACATTGTTGGGTGTGGTGTTCCCCCACTTTGGCTGGCGGTGTGTGGTGTTTCACCCCACAGACACTTTTGGCTGGCTGGGTGTGTGGTGTTTCACCCCACAGACACTTTTGGCTGGCTGGTGTGTGGTGTTTCACCCCACAGACACTTTGGGCCGGCTGGTGTGTGGTGTTTCACCCCACAGACACTTTTGGCTGGCTGGTGTGTGGTGTTTCACCCCACAGACACTTTTGGCTGGCTGGGTGATGCAGCTGGGCCCGTGGGGACAAGTCCAGGCCTGCAGGGGCTCTGGTGGTGCTGGGATGGAGCTTCCCCCATAACAGGGGCTGCTCCTCAGGTTTCCCTCTGTGGAGAAGCTTTAAGGCGATGGTGAAGGAAAGGAGTCGGTTCTGATGGAGGGTTTGGATCCAGAGCTTCATTCTGGCCCACAGGCCTCTGAATGCAGCACCAGCTCCAACAGAACTCCCTGAGCCCGTGGCTGCTGCTCCTTTGAACCCCGGGAGAGGGGCAGGGAAGGGGTCGGGAGCCACCAAGCAGGGACAGGAGGGGAGGGACAAAGGGACAAAGGACACCTGGATGGCCCAATGCCCCCCAGGGGTAGAGGGCATCCTTTGGATCTGCCAATCACTCATTGCCCTTCTGGAATGCCAGGACTGACAGACAGTGCTGGGAGGGGTCAGAGTGGGGAAGGGAGAGGGGACTGACACACCTGGGAGGGAATTATAAAGGGAGGGACCCCTTTATAAGGTATACTTATAAATATCACCTCATATAATATAAATATACTCATATATATTACGTCATATAATATAAGTATACCTTTATAAGGTGTACTTATATTATATGAGGTAAACCCTGAAATCACACTGCAACATTCCAACCTGCAGGATGCCCAGGCAGGGTCTGAGCCCGAGGCTCCTCTCCCAAAGATCCTCCCCAGCCATTCCAACCCGCTGCTCAGTTTAGGAAAGCAAAGCATGGCCACTCAAGGGCTGCTTCCAGCTTGGCTCTCGCTGCTGCTCTTAACCCCAGCGACCTCCCCAGCTCTGCCCTGCCAACAGAGAGGAAAACAAGCCACTTGACAGGCTCCCTTCTGCTCCAGAGGAACATTTCCCCAGGAAAGGAAGATCAAGGAAAGTACCAGCTCTCTGTCTAAAAGATGAGGAGATATATTCCAGCTGACATTCAGCACTATCAACATTTTATGAGCTTTGGAATCCAGTTAGTTAGCCAATATTTTACTTAACTCCAGTTTAGATTTAAAAACTTGACCTTCTCTGAGCGTGTGTCTGTGTCACATTTCACTCGGCTGCGCACAGCTCCATGAGCAAAGTACCAGGTTATTTATCCCCCCTTTTTTATTGCTGCACTGTTATTTGTTCATTTGTACTAGTCAAAAATCAATAAAAAGATGGGGGTCCCTGAACAGGCGCTTGGGGCACCCACACAGCTCTCTAAGGTGCTTATCACACATAGCAAGAGGCAAATCATCCAGAGCATCTCCTGTCCTGGTCAGAGGGCTGTAAATCAGGGCACAAAGCAGCCCTGCTCCTGCTCCTCTTGGTGAGGGAGTAGCAAATTGCTTTCTAGCTCAGTGTGGGGGAGCAGTTTGGTGTAGGAGCGTCGGGGGGTAGGATGGTGGAGATGAGAGATCTCTGAACTGGAGCAAGTCTGGAACTTGTGGTTTATTGCAAAGGGCCTGGGTGCAGAGCCCTGCTGGGAGCTGCCAGGCACAGCTCAGAGCAGGCCTGAGAGAAGAGAGGGGGAGAGAGGATGAGAGGGTAAGAGAGTAAAAGGGGTAAGAGAGTAAGAGGCAAGAGCTAAGAAAACGAAATTCCCGTTACAATACAATAAATAATCTTCTGTGCTGAATATTCTAATTCTCTCTAACCAATCTAGTACAAGATACAAATCCTACAGCATTTACATACAACCCATAAGAATCATTACATTACCATACTGTGTTACATTTTAAACCCTAAAAACTCCTCTTTGGGCCCCTTCTGCCAAGCTGTAGGGTCTGCTCTGACCCTTGGAGCTGTCTGCAAGCAGAGGGTGTTGTTCCATCAAAAGGGGATCACCTTCAGCCACCCACACCATTGTTTTCCAGCTGTTCAGTAACTGAGGTATCTCAAAGCTTGCTTTCATTTCAATCTCACTTATAGCTTCCATATTCTCAAAATCTTTTGCCAGACAATCATATTGATAAGGCTTTCCTGTTTCATCTTCCCCAACAGTTTGGATGTTCACACACACATCAGAGGCCCTTCGTGCCTAGAACTGCAAGGAAAAACCACCAGTGTTTGGTCATGGAAAAGGTCTAAACACAGGGCAAGGCACCAATTTCAGCTCTGGCAGCCACAAAACCCACGGAGCAAGGAGGGAGATCTCCCAGAGGGAAAGGGAGCAGTGGGACACCCATCCAAAATATCAGAGCTGGAGGATGGAAAGTATCAAAGGTGGCAGAGCACCCCAGCAGTGTGAGCAATGGGTGACAACAGCAGTGACAGGACAGCAACACAGTCACCTGGATCCTTTGCCTCCTCCTTGCAGACAGAAACATTGCGCTAATGAGGCTAATTAACACCCCAACACCTGGCTGGACAGGCAGCTTCCCAGAACATGCTCCTCACTCCACCTGCCTGTCTGGGATGACACACCAGACCCAGCAGCCCCCGATCACATCTCAGCACAAGCAGCCTGTGGTAGGCACATGACCCCATCCCCCTCCTCACGCCACCTGCCTGAAGTAATACTGGATGAAAGAAATGTGTTTTAATAAAGAAAATTGATTTATTTTGGTTTATTCATTAACACGTCGATCAGGAATGATTTATGGCCCCAATTTGCCAAATTATTCCTCTATTGATCAGCCCAGGGTTGTTTTGTTGTAGGTTCAGTCAATTAGGAGTAGCACTCAGGTGGGTAAATTAATCAGCCTTAAGTAGAGC
Organism: Camarhynchus parvulus; assembly: GCF_901933205.1. Lineage (NCBI taxonomy): Eukaryota > Metazoa > Chordata > Aves > Passeriformes > Thraupidae > Camarhynchus > Camarhynchus parvulus. Next base: position 6,559,369 of record NC_044594.1, on the reverse strand, counting down.
CTGCCCACAGAGAGGGGCTTGGCAAGCCCTGGTGCCAATGCAAAACCTGACTGAGGAACCCAGCTGGGGTGAGATTTCTCCTCACAAAGCAGCCAGCAAAAAGTGTTCAGCACCTCCTCCTTCCCAGCAAACTCAGGGTTCAAAACTTTGTTCTGCTTCCCAAAACAGCAGTGATTCCAACCTGCAAAGCTTCAGCTCCTCTGAGCCCAGCTTGTCTCATCTCAGAGTCCCAGAATTTTTTGGGTTGGGAAGGGACCCTAAAGCTCAACTTGTTCCACCCTGTCCCTTCCCCTGTCCCAGGGTGCTCCAAGTTTTGGTCCAGCCTGGCCTTGGGCACTGCCAGGGATCCAGAGACAGATCTGGGCACCGTGTGCCAGGGCCTGCCCACCATCATAGGGACCAATTCCTCATTCCCAATATCCCATCCAGCCCTGCCCTCTGGCAGTGGGAGCCATTCCCTGTGTCCTGTCCCTCCATCCCTTGTCCCCAGTCCCTCTCCAGCTCTCCTGGAGCCCCCCTTAGGCACTGCAAGGGGCTCTGAGCTCTCCCTGGAGCCTTCTGCAGATAAACACCCCCATCTCTCCCAGCCTGGCTCCAGAGCAGAGGGGCTCCAGCCCTTGGAGCAGCTCCATGGCCTCCTCTGGGCTCCTCCAGCAGCTCCAGCTCCTTCCTGTGCTGGGACCCCCGAGCTGGAGGCAGCTCTGCAGGTGGGGTCTCACCTGGGGGGCAGAGGGGCAGAATCCCCCCTGCCCTGCTGCCCAGGCTGGGGATCAGCCAGGTCACAGTTGGATTTCTGGGCTGCCAGTGCCCATCCCCAGGCCTGGCCCAGCCTGTCCTCCAGCAGCACCCCCAGTTCCTCCTCAGCAGGGCTGGACTCCAGCTGTTCATTGACAGCCAGACTCAAGGGGTCCCTTGCTTGCAGACAGCAGCTCCTGCTCTGGACAGACCCTCCCTGGATGCTGCCACTGAGCATGAGCAGAACAAAGGACAAATTCCATGGAAAGCAGCATCCCCATGGATCAGCATGGGCAGGGAGCAGCACAGAGCCGATGGACACATCCCCATGGCAGAGCAGGGCAGCCCAGCCCCTCTGCTGGGGACAGGGGACAGGGACACACTGGCAGCAAACCTCTGAGCATGGCTTGATGCTGTCCTGGCCCTGCTGTGCCCTCTCCTTATCAGCTGTAGGCCAGGCAGCCCTGAGGCTGGGGAAGCCCAGGCTGAGGCACGCAGGGTGCAATCACAGGGGCTCATCTCTGCTCCCAAACCCGGCTCTTAAGGACCATTTAATTCACTTTCCTTAATCTCAGTTTGCAGCAGAGCCCAATAAATCACAGCACAGGGTCCCCCACTGGCAGCCACAAAGCTGCTCCCTGCAAATGCTGCTTTTCCTGGGTTTTCCTGGAAACATCTCTGCAAATGCTGCTCTTCCCAGGTTTTTCCCCAATCCCAGAAGGAAGCATCCCTGCAAATGCTGCTCTTCCCAGTTATTTTCCTGGAAGCATCTCTGCAAATGCTGCTCTTCCCAAGTTTTTTCCCCCATGCCAGAGCAATGCATCCCTGCAAATGCTGCTCTTCCCAGGATTTTTCCTAATGCTAGAACGAAAGATCCCTGCAAATGCTTCTCTTCCCAGGTTTTTCCCTAATGCCAGAGTGATGCATCCCTGCAAATGCTGCTCTTCCCAGATTTTCCTGGAAGCATTTCTGCAAATGCTGCTCTTCCCAGGTTTCCCCCCATGCCAGAAGGAAGCATCCCTGCAAATGCTGCTCTTCCCAGGTTTCCCCCCATTCCAGAAGGAAGCATCCCTGCTGCTGTGCTCAACCTTACAGGTACCACATGCTCAGGGCACAGGTCCCTGGCCGAGCTCCCCGGGCGATGCTCGGCGCAGCTCAGGGCTCGTCTCTGTCTTTGCAAATGTCAGGGCTTATTCTTTCCTGAATGAGATATGGATGTGGCAGCATGATATTAAATTACAAGTCAAATAGTACAAAGGCTTTTAATTACACGCCAAACACAAGCTGCTGTCAGAGAGGAGACAGGGGCTCGATGGCCCATCAGGCTGTTCCGCTCTGGCAATTCCCATCTAGCCGGGAAAAGTCCAGGAAATTGGATCAGTAATGGGAACGGGGGCCTTTCACCTCCAGCCCAGCCATTCACATCCAGCCCAGGAGGGAGAAGGAAAGTCATTACCAACCTGATGGCCGGGCTGGAGTGACTTGGTGGGGCTGCAAAGCAGGTGGAAAATGAGGAGTGGTGTGATGGTGTTCACAGGGCTCTGAGGATGAGGGAAGAGATGAGGATCTGACTCCATGTTTTAGAAGGCTTGATTTAATATTTTATGATATATATTATATTAAAACTATACTAAAAGAATAGAAGAAAGGATTTTATCAAAAGGCTAGCTAAGAATAGAAAAAGAAAGAAAAATAAAAGCCTGTGTCTCTGACAGAGTCCAAGCCAGCTGACTGTGATTGGCCATTAATTAGAAACAACCACATGAGACCAATCACAGATGCACCTGTTGCATTCCACAGCAGCAGATAACCATTGTTTACATTTTGTTCCTGAGGCCTCCCAGCTTCTCAGGAGAAAAATCCTAAGGAAAGGATTTTTCATAAAATGTGTCTGTTACAGAGTGGGTGTCACTGTTGAGTTAGGGACAGGTGAGTGAGCAACACATAGACTCTATGTCTCTTCAGCAGGCTAATACCAAATTTATTAGAAATTCATTATTTTACACACTGTTCTGATACAGGTGGACCTGATTGGTCATTTCATCTACACCCCTCACACCACTGGCTAATTAAGGAGACACCCTTTGGTAAACATCTTAACACCTTCTTAGGAAGAAATTTTTCACCAAAAGAATAATAAAGCACTGGAATGCTCTTCCCAGGGGGGTGGTAGAATCACCATCTCTGGATGTGTTTGAAAAAAGACTGGACATGGCACTTGGTGCTATAGTCTGGTTGAGGTGTTAGGGCATAGGTTGGACTCGATGATCTTAGAGGTCTCTTCCAACCTCATTAATCTGTGATTCTGTGAAAACAACTGTTCAAAACACCAGCTGCAAGCTTGTTTTAATTCCTTCTCTCAGCCTTCTCAAAACTCCCCAGAACAATTCCTGGGGAAGTTTATCTGGCGTCTCTCTCTAACCAGGCTGTCACATCCACAAGTGGGTTGTAGCCCCTCTGAACAGCAGTTTGGGGTGACAAAGTTGTTGGGAGTTGGAGAGAGCAGCCCCTCAGCTCCAGCACTTTCTGCCAGCAGGGATCTGCAGAGCATCTCACCCCCACCCTGGCTACAGCCTGAGGATATTCCCTCCTATTTATGGAAAACACTGGAATATTTACACTCCTCTCCCAGCAAGGGTGCTGCCTCACTCTGGTCCTGCAGAGATGAAGGACACACTTTGATGCTGGCTGTTTTTAACAACCTCTCACTGCAAAGCCCTCCCCTCCTCAACTGATGTGCTCGCACCCTCTCAGCACCCTGGGAGGTGGAAAAGCTCTGAATTCATCAAGGACAAGGAACCACAGCAGCGAGGGATGAGGGACCTCACAGCCATCAGAGAACAGCCACGTTTCATCCTGCTCCATGAACAACTTTCCTCCCTCTTCCAACTCCCCAGGCAGCACAGCTCATACCAGGGATGCTGAGACAAGGAAGGGCTGAGCTGCCTTGCTAGCACTACGATTTAGCCAAGGTGTAAATTGCAAAAAAAGGAGGGGAAAGGCCTCTGAGTGTCATTTTTCTTTGGCATTTCACAGGAATTCCCATGCTTTGGTAGCCAGGCTGTCACATCTGCAAGCTCTGCCTCCAATCTGTAAGGCTAATTTGTTCAACAGCTTTGTTCCCCCTTGGGAACGGGGGTTGCTGGTCACAGAAGATTGATTAAGCTTTTGGTGCATCACCATTAATGAAAATCAACACTAATGAGTGTTTTTTATGGCAGCCCCATAAAAAGCATTAGGGCAGGTAAACACAGGAACAGCCAGGCAGATCAACAAGGTCCTGTGCCCCTACAAGCTGGGCTTGCCTTTGCCAGCTCCTCACATTCCTTGCAGATTTATCCACAGGATTATTCAGATTTAACTCCCAGTCAGCCCCTGGTGAGAGGCACAGTGAATTTAGAATCCTGGAAAGGTTTGGGTTGGAAGGATCATAAAGATAATTTAGTTCCACATCCCAAAAAGGGGCAGGGACACCTTCCACTAGACCAGGCTGCTCCAATCCCACCTAAAAGAGCCTTGCACACCCCTGGGGTGGAGCAGCCACAGCTTCTCTGGGTTTTATCTCTGCACATTGGGATTGGGATGCTTTCATCCTTCCCTACACCCTTTCTGTCCTCAGGGATAAATTTGACTAAACTGGCACCAGGTTGGGGTTTATTTTTTTCACTCCTCACAAAACAGGCAAAAAGCAGGAATAAAAGACCACCCTGAGCCAAGGATTTGGTTCCTGAGACCAGCCAGCCTCCAAGAATGGAGACAAACATCTGTTTTAGGGCAAACAGCACCAGACCAAAAACCTTCCTGGCTGCCCTCTGGGCCCCAAAACGATGCTCAGTTGGAGAAATCACAGATAATCAAATTGTTTCCCCCTTCCAGCCTTCAACTGTGGCATCAGGGCTTCAGACCCAGCATAGCCATAGCATGGAAATGCCTGGCAGGAATTTTTTATTTCTTCCCAAGGTGCTTCAGCCCTTCAGATTTTGCAAGCCATCCTTTAGAGGTTCCAGATCTAAATGGGATGATTGCAGGAGGTTTCTTGTTACAGGACATCATTAAAAATAATGTATGTGCTTGAACTGCAGTCAGCAGGGCTGTGCCAGGGATGAGCGAGGGGAAAGGAGAGTTCTCTGATCTTGGAAAGAGAGAACAACCTATTAAAGAGGAATTTAGCTCTCATGTAGAGCTATCAAACCCTTGGAAAGCCCTGCTCTCTGCCTCCAAGCTCTTGTCCCTTTCAAGGACAGCAAAACTCCAGGTTTAAGCCCTTCGACTGTATTTGAATATTTAATTTTTTTTAAAAGTCAGCTCTTGTACTGCTTTGGCAGCAACTCATTTGACCAGGAGAGCTGAGGCCCTGGCAGCTCCTGCAGCTTTAGTCAGTGATAGTATCTTCCCCTTGAAGCGCCAGCCCCAGTCACTCCAGTGGAACAGAAATAATCTCTTTTGTTAAATATACAAAAAAAAAACCTTCTAAGGCTGAAATTCTCACTGAGGTTTGACAGAGGAGAGATGTACAAGGCGCCCAGCTGGGAATTCCCTCCTTGTCACAGGGATGACAGCAAGGAGGCAGCTCAGGGATTCCTCTCTCAGCCTCCCTCCCTCGCAGCACCCCCAGCCCCAGCAGGAGCAGCCCCAGCACCTTCTGCCTCTGAAAAGGCTCCTGCAGACACCACTGCAGGTGAATGAGTAACACACAGACTCTGGGGCTCTTCAGATGTCAGAACTCAGCACATCCCTCTGGGTGTCCAGAGCTGCCAGGACCCCTGCCAGGGGGCTCAGAGACCCTGGCACACAGCCCAGAACACCTGCGGGTTTGGTTATGACCCCTGGAGCAAATTACCAGCTTTGTATGAGGACCTGAAAGTCACAGAAGTTTAAATAGTATAATAATAAAATTATCACAAGGTGAAAATGTAGATTTTAGGATTTTTGGAATGGGGGTTTTGGGGACAAGATGGAGGAACTTGGGCATGTCCAGCCTTTCTCCTTCTTCTTCTTGGTCTCCATCTTTTGCTGTGATGTTGGCACTTTGGGATTGGTTTAGAATAGAAGTTCACTGTCTAACATAGGTGATACAAATTGGAAAGTAATTGTAAATATGTTATATTTAGAACAGAAGTTCACTGTCTAACATAGGTGATAGGCATTGGGAATTAAGTGTAAATATGTTATACGTAGTTTGTAGTGTAAAAGGACAACACCACCCCGGGGGTGGTCAGAGTGCCTGTGGCTGCCCTGCTGAGCAGATCTTGGCTGGGCAGGAAGAAAATTTTATAGATAAGAATTAATAAACAACTTCAAGACTGAAAACTGAAGAGCTCTGACTCATTCTTCAGCCGTGCAGGTCAAAACAGAGACATCCTGCACATCTCGGGGCAGCAATTAACAACCAAAACCTGAGATTCAGCAGGCTAATCTGAGTTTATTAGAAACCCATTCTTCTATACACTGTTCTGATACAGGTGGACCCGATTGGTCATTTAATCAACACCCCTTTGGAATGTGCTTTGGAGATTGTTTACCCACAGGTGATTGTTTCATTGGATTCTGGTGTGAGTTGTTTTCACTCTTTGGCCAATCAAGGCCAAGCTGTGTCAGGACTCTGGAGAGAGTCCCAAATTTTCATGATTATCTTTTTAGCCTTCTGTTAGTATCCTTTCTGTATTCTTTAGTATAGTATAGTTTAGTATTCTTTAATGTAATATAGTATCATAAAATAATAAATTAGCTTTCTGAGAGCATGGAGTCAGATTCATCATTCCTCCCTTTGTCTGAGGGCAACCCAAATACAAACCCAAATACAATACTTCTCCCCTGTTCCCAGTCTCCCCAAAAAACAGACCCACTCCTCATTTCCCCAGTCTCCAGCTCTGCACACCCTTGCACAGATAGAATCCAGCAGCACCCTCTGTTTTATCACACAGACTATTTTATCCATACCACAAGTCCCCATTCACACAGCCCCTTGTATCTCTTTGGCCTTAGCAATGTGTTTATTATTCATGCTCTCATTTCTTCCTGCACCAGCTGAGAAAAGTGGAGAAAGATTAATTCCCGAGGAAAAGAAAAATAAAATAAAATAAACAAATAAAATAAATAAATAAAAGCAGGATTGCTGCCTTTTTTTTTTTTTCTTTTTAGGGCCTCTGATCCATTCAAAGAGCTGCCTTCTCCAGGCCTCCTGTGTCACTGTTGATTGAGTTTGTTCCCTCCTCACCTCCTGGTTCTGTTAGAGTATCTTGTCTCCTCAGTATTACTGTCGCACTTCCTTTTCATATGCCTGAAATACACACTATTGTGTTCTGACTTTTAGTTTTTGTGCAGGGATCCCTTTCATGTCTCGTCTTCTGTAAAGTCCTTTTTTCTTGGCAGTCAAGTGTATGAATGTTTGCTGCCAGGAGATTTTGCTTCTATTGTATTCCAGACATATTATAAGGGGTTTTTTTTTTTGGTTTTTGGTTTTTTTTTTTTTTTTTTTTTTGTTCTATATTGTCTCTAAGGTGTTCCATGGTTTTTTTTTCCCATGCTGGCGTGACTTTTCCCATGTCTTTGCCCCTGTGCACACGGGAGCAGCATCCTCAGAAATGAGCATGAGAGGGGGTAGGAGGGCAGGAGCTGGGACAGCACTGCTCAGGGACACAATGGAATTATCTCTCCCCACATTACACATGGTTTGTTGCCATCATTCCCTTTGCAGAACTGGGACAGGGAACAGCAGAGTGGTCTGTGCCACGTCAGCATACAACTACGACCAAAAAAACCAAAAGTAAAAATAAGATTTTGGTTTCAGGGTCCATGAAAGGACTTTTCCATTAATCCTGATTTAAACAGCCACTGGATTTTCTTCTGCTAAAATTCACCTCTTCAGGCAACTTCACTGGCGGATTTCAGCCCTAAGAACAGTAAAATCCAGATGAGCAAAACTAAAAGGGAAAATGTGTTTTTAGGAAAGCAAAGGGTGGGATGAGGCAGAGTAGAGCCCAGGAATCACCATCCATCACAGCCCCCTCTGTCTCCCCAGTCAAACTGGGATACTGAACCCAGTAAAAGGTTCCCAAAAAGATGGATCTCCCAACTTGGAGCATTTATCACATCCCATTTTCCTCCTGAACTGGAGCAGGGATATCCCGAAAGGCTGGTGAGTTCTGCCCAGGTAAATGGGGAGTCCCCAATCCTGGAGGGATTTAAAAACCCCACTGTCACAGACATCTTCTATGAAAAATCCTTTCCTTAGGATTTTTCCTCCTGAGAAGCTGAGAGGCCTCAGGAACAAAATGGAAACAATGGTTATCTGCTGCTGTGGAATGCAACAGGTGCATCTGTGATTGGTCTCATGTGGTTGTTTCTAATTAATGGCCAATCACACTCAGCTGGCTCAGACTCTGTCCGAGCCACAAACCTTTGTTATCATTCTTCTTTTTCTATTCTCAGCTAGCCTTCTGATAAAATCCTTTCTTCTATTCTTTTAGTATAGTTTTAATATAATATATATCATAAAATAATAAATCAAGCCTTCTGAAACATGGAGTCAGATCCTCATCTCTTCCCTCATCCTCGGACCCCTGTGAACACGGTCACACCCCATCACCCATCACGAACACATTTTGGTCACTTAGCAGTGCCAAAACTTCCCCTTCTCATCTCTCTGCCAAGCTGAAGGAGCCCTTCCTGCAGCTCAGCCTGGTTCCCTGAGCTCTGCTCACCTCACACCCCACCTCTCCAGGTCAAGGAAAAACTCTGCAGCCCCTTTAATCAGCGTACACAGCTCCACCAGTACAACCCAGTCACGCTTCAAGAGCAACAGCCTCAGCACATGGGGTGTTTCTAATCCTCCAGAAGTGGAAACATCAGAAAACCCAGAGTTTATAGGACTTCAAACAACTCTACTGGGGGCCTGAAGTCAGAACAGCTTCTGGAGAGATTAGTTCTCCTGTAACACGCTCGTGCCCAGGCTTTCTGATCTCTATCAGCATCCCTCAAAGAGCAGCTCCTTTTTCCATCCATTCTTTGGACCCCTCTCCTCAACTCTTTGACTAATTATAGTTTGTTGGTTGTTATGGCAACCACAGATTTCTCTCGGCGTCCAACTCTCACAATTTGGCTGTAAATTGCAACAGTGGACGAATACAAATAGAGTTTTAAATCCTCCTTTCTTGCCAAGCTTCCTGGTAAATCCCCCCACAATGCAAGAGCTGCCCTGCTGGCTTGATGGGATTGAGGCTGCTCAGGGAGCCTGCAGAGCCCTCAGAAGGCCAGGGTGGGTGAGGAATGCCACATTCCAGACTCCCAGCACACTCCCAGCCCGAAGGGGCACGAGCAGGACTCCTCACTGAGCAGACATTAACGTACAATACCCCCCTCTGCAGCTCACCCCTGCTGGGACACTGCTCCCCACAGCTGCTGAGGAATAATTTAATCCAGACACACCCCAGGAGTCGGGCTAAAGGCAATTCCACCCATTCCAGGTGAGGATGGATGCTCCAGCAGGACTGTACAGCCAAGCTTGGGGTCGCTTTTTTCAGCTGATGCAAAAGCACAGCTAGGAGGCCAAACCAAAAGCTTCCCTTCCCTTCCCTTCCCTTCCCTTCCCTTCCCTTCCCTTCCCTTCCCTTCCCTTCCCTTCCCTTCCCTTTCCCTCTCTGTCCTTTTCCCTGGGACACACTCAGATAATGGATTTGCACAGCTCAGGGATGTCAGGCTGACTCCAGCAGCAGGTACCAGGTCAAATTAATTTGCCAAACCTCTGACTGGAACTCTCCGTGCTCTTGGGAGCTGGATCAGTGCTCAGGAGGGTGCTGCTGTCTCTGCAAGTTCAGGACAAGTGATTTTTTTTTCCCCTCACTTTACCCATTGTGACTGTGCTCACAGGGGTCCGAGGATGAGGGAAGAGATGAGGATCTGACTCCATATTTCAGAAGGTTTGATTTATTATTTTATGATATATATTATATTAAAACTATACTAAAAGAATAGAAGAAAGGATTTCATCAGAAGGCTAGGTAAGAATAGAAAAAGGAAGAATGATAACAAAAGCTTGTGTCTCGGACAGAGAGTCTGAGCCAGCTGACTGTGATTGGCCATTAATTAGCAACAACCAACATGGGCCAATCAAAGATCCACCTGTTGCATTCCACAGCAGCAGATAATCATTGTTTACATTTTGTTCCTGAGGCCTCTCAGCTTCTCAGGAGGAAAAATCCTAAGGAAAGGATTTTTCATAAAATGTGTCTGTGATGTCCCATCTGGTCACCCTGCACTGCCAAGGAACAAGATCCTGCTCCTCACCCCAAGGAGAGATGGATGTCCCTGGGTCCTTCCACAAGTGAAAACACTGCTGTGGACTCCATTTCCTAGCAGACAGGGTTTTCCCTGGCTGGGATGGACAGGGAATGACATGAGGGCAGCTCCAGCAGAGTTTGGAGCCCTGCACTCACTCAGCTCAGTGTCCCCTGCATGGGGACAGAGCAGGGAGCAGCTTCCCCGCAGCACAGGGAATCAGCTCCAAAGCAAACACTGCACTCTGCTCATTTTCACCCATATCAGCACTACAGGGTGACCAGATGGTAAAAATGAGGGGAAAAAAGAATCAAATCACTTGTCCTGAACTTGCAGAGACAGCAGCACCCTCCTGAGCTGTGATGCAGCTCCCAAGAGCACAGAGGGTTCCAGTCAGAGGTTTGGCAAATTAATATGCCCCACACACTGCTGGGTTCTGCAGAGTGAAACATTCCCTGCCTTACACTGCATTACCAGCCAGAAAAAATGCAGATCTCATCCTCTCCTGACCTGCTGTTATCCATCACAGGTCTCTGCTCACATCCACCTGAACCTGCCACGTTCCAGGAAGGATATTCTGCTCCCTGTCCTCAAGGACCTGCAGCCAGAGCTTTGCAAGTGATGGATTATTTTGGCTCTGCCATGAAAGCTACAAAGGCTGGCACACACCAAACCAAACTAAACCAACTTTCTCCTCACCAGAACTAAACATGAGATTGATGGGGATGAAATCCCGTGAGGGTAGAGCAAATAATTTTGTTTTCAGGTATGTGATGGAATGCAAAAAAAAACAACCCCAAAAGATGGATCCCCCAATCTGCAGCATGGATCACATCCCATTTTCCTCCTGAACTGGAGCAGGGATCTCCCAAAGGGCTGGTGACTTCTGGCACAGGCTGTGGGGAGTCCCCATTCCTGGAGGGATTGAAAAGCCACGTGGAAGTGGCACTTGGGGATGCGGGTGAGTTGTTCTACTCAATATCTTAAACCAAACAAAATAATTCTGTGAATCTTCCACCCCTCAGGTGGGTAGAACTCACTTTTCTTAGGAGCATATTTAAGTAATCCTTGAATAATGGGAAGCCCCATAAAGCACCACCAGCAAGTCTCCAGCCCAAATCATAAACAGGACATGATCACCTGCCTGCCATGTGCAGCCTCCCAGGATATTTGTGCTGAAGAAATCCAGCTTTAGGACCACAAAAAAAAAAAAAAAAAAAGGCCCAGTGGGTGTGCCAGGGGTGGCACAAATTCTTCCTCCCCCCCTCAAAAGGGTTCATCGTTTCCTGGCAGCGCTCTGGATGAGGAGGATGTGGCTCTGTGACATTCTGCTGATGGAGGGCTCTGTTTACCAGGCCAGCTGGGGAGGGACCCACCAGCAGCTCCCAGCGTGTGGGAGATCAATACTGTAATTGGGGCTGTTTGTAGCACATGAGCTATTGTAGCAATTGGGGCAGGGAGTGGGGAGCAGGAGGGACTGGCTGAGCAGGGCCTTGCTGCCCTCTGCTGAGCTATGGGGGCCTCCTTTGCTGCTTTTGGGATGGGGGATGGAGATGGGATTGCATCCCAAATGCACCATCAGGGAGCACTGCAAACCCCACTGTCCCCCCGCCTGTGCCAGGCAAGCCCCCCACATCCCCTCTGCAGGCAGGTAAAGGGCTGGAGTCCTCTCTTTTCGACTTAAAAACACATTTACACACAGCAAATCTCAAATTTCAAAGAGGCAGGGAGGAGGGAGGGGAAAGCCCAACAGCTGCTTGGACTGGGAGGAAACAAAGGAAATTAAGAATTTACAGGTGGCAGTGATCAATAAAGCATCAGGAGCTGACACCAGCCCTGCACTCAGCCCAGGGCAGCAATCAGGAGCTGACGAGTGGAGCACCTCTGCAGACAGGGGATGGGGAGGGGACACTGTGACATTGCCATGTCGGAATTCCTGAGCGGGCCCACCAGCCAGGCTGCCAGAGGGAGGGGGGATCAGCTTCATCTTAGAGAAAATAAAGTGATGCAAGGAAGGTCCTCTCTGTCTCCTTCCACCCCTGGAAGTGTCCAAGGGGGCATCAGCTTCATCTTAGAGAAAATAGTGATGTTAGGAAGGTCCTTTCTGTCTCCTTCTACCCCTGGGAATGTCCAAATCCAGGACAGGACTTGAAGCAGCCTGGTCTAGTGGAAAGTGTCCCTGCCTGTGGTGGGAGAAGGGGACAACGAGATGAGTTTTAAATGTTCCTCCCCACCCAAACCATTCTACGACTCTTCAGCTTCTCCCACAGCAATCATGGGTTTGGATGTGCTCAAAGAGCCCCAAACGTTGAGGTTTTGGCCAGGCTGCCAGAGGGAAGGGGCATCAGTTTCATCTTACAGAAAATAAAGTGATGGAAGGAAGGTCCCCTCTGTCTCCTTCCACCCCTGGGAGTGTCCAAATCCAGGCTGGACAGGGCTTGGAGCAGCCTGGTCTGTGGAAGTTGTCCCTGCCCATGGTGGGAGATGGGGGACAGTGAGATGAGCTTTAACTGTCCCTCCCCACCCCAACCATCCCATGACTCTTCAGCTTCTCCCACAGCAACTCATGGCTTTGGACATTGTGAAAAGTGCACATTGTATGGCTCTACGCAGATATTTACCATATGTATTTTGATGTATTGATTAGTAGTGCTGTATTAACATTTTAATAATATGATAAATGTAGTCTTGTAATTAAAAGGTAACTTTTGTAGTTGAAATAAGAACTATGTTAGTGGGATTTTTTTTAAGAAAGGAATGAGGCACTCACACCAGATAGCAGCCCCAGGACACCTAAATCTTTCAGAGAAAAAGAATTTATTGCCCTCTTATCAGAAGAAATGAACTTCTTCCCGCCTCGAAGGCGCTGTTAGGATTAGAAGGAAGAAGTTGATGATGACCAGACAGAATCCTGTATTTGAGTGGAATTTATGCATCCTGTATGAGGTGTATGAATATGCAACAGGCTGTTGTTTTTAAGGGTTAATCCTCTGTTAACGTGGGTCCTTTTTCGTGCTCGTGCTGCCCAGAAAAAGGTACCTGGACTGTCCATAACTCTTTGTCTTTATTGTCTCATATTGTCCTAATTCAAACTGTCCAGATTATTATTGCTCTAATTGTATCACTATTTTTATAACCATTTTATTTCTATTAAACTTTTGAAATGTTAAAAACAAGTGATTGGCGTTTTTCACAGACGTGCTCAAGGAGCCCCAAACGCTGAGGTTTTGGCCAGGCTGGCAGTTCAGACCAAGGCGTGGCTTCACCCCCAGCCCAGCCCGGAGGCGCTCAGGTGCTGCATGGGCACCGTCTGCCATCTCGTGGGCACTGGGAGACTTTTCCCGCAGGGCTTCTTCCTCTCCTTTGTCCTCATCGAGCATTTATCCCGTGTCCGGGCTCCCCCAGCATCACTTCATAGGTCACTGAGCTGGCTCTACATGGAGGGGAATTATTCATAGGCCAGTATTAAATATTAAAAGCAGAGTTGTAGCGACATATTCTTTGTATATTCAACGCTTTTACCAGCAAATTGCCCTTTCCTTATTCTTTTCTTTTTTCACTCTGCTCCATTGGAGTCTTTCCTGAGCAGCCTGAGGGCTTGCTGCTGCATCTTGCTGTGGAATTGCATCTTTACACTCCCTCACACTCTCCAGCTGGAACTTTCTGGAAGCACAGAAATCACCTGGGCCAGCAGGCTGTAAATTTCTGGTCTTCTCCAGCAAGGAAAACCTTCAGTCCAGCTTCTCCCAGCTGCCCTGCTCAGCTCAGCAGCCAAAGAGCAAATCCTGCTGCCAGGATTTGAGGGAAACGTGATCTCTTTGGTATCACACAAAGTCTCGTGTCCTGCCCAGGAGAAACCCAGAGGAAATCATCCACACCACCACCTATTCCAATTGCTTTGGATATTTGGAATGGAAATTTTGGAAATCTGGGATGGGAATTTTGGAAATTTGGAATGGCAAACCCTCAACTCCAAGTACCAAACCATCCCAAAAATGCACCCCAGAGTGCTGGAGCAGGCTGGAGTGACCTCCACTTCCAACCCAACGAGGTCTGAGCCCACCTTCCCTCCTCTCTGACACCTGCAGCCTCCCAAGAAGGATTTGGAAAAGGCAATAGAAGGAAAAAGGACAAGAAACAGGGAATATCAAGAAGGACAAGAATAAGGGAATATCAGGCACCATTTCCACAGGGATCTGCAATGCAGATGGACTTGGAGGAGCCAGTCCAGCCCCAGCAGCACCCAAGGGATGGGTCCAGACAGCACAGTGGGATGGGAGGGGGACAACCTGGGAAGGAAGTGCCACCAGAGGTCTTGGGCAGCATTTTTACGGCTGGGATGAAGAGTTTTCTTCCTCTAAACAGCCGTGGAGCTGCTCCAGTGCAGGTTTCACACGCAGCAGGTGGAGACGCAGCCCCAGCCACTTATCGGAACATTAAAGTTCTCCTGAGCCGCCGAGTTAATTCCTCAAACGCCCTTTCAAAGGGCCAGATAAATACAATCTGGGAGCATCTCTGCTCCCTCGGCTCACATATCTTTAGTCAGGCAGAGAGATAACATTTCATACAGATTGAGACAGTTTAAGCAAAGGTTGCTGGTTAACCTTTCCAGCAGTGGCTTTGCCTGCGCTCAGGTTTCCCTCCCCACTGAGCAGAGCCTGTGCCAGCCCAGCTCCTGTCCCAGCATTTCCAGAGAGTTAGGGCAGGGTGCTGCCTCCCCCACCTGGTGTTTCCAAGGCATCACCTGAGTTTTGTCAGCTCTGTGACACTGATGCTTCTGTGAGAGATGAGGAATGCCATGGTTGACTCTCACAATTAAAAGGAAAATATGTATATGATATTATATATCTATATAATTTGTTTAATGTATATATATTTGGAGGAACTTTAGTTAGTTTAGCTGGACTGTTTCTTCCTTTCCCTTTTTTGGAACCACTCGAACCTGCTCCGACTGGGACCTGGGAAACACCGAGAGTTTGCACTTTGTCGCTGCAGCAGCCATTCCCAGTGCTGGAGGGATTGATAACAGAGAAACCACCCCCAAGAGAGACTTTCTGAATTTGTCATCCTTTTTCAGAGCAGTGAAAGAGTGGTGTAATCTGGTATTGTTCATTTTGTGTGCTGGGGGTGCTGTGCCTGTTAAATAAACAGGTTCTTTCCACTTCTCTCTGAGGAATCCTTCCCAAGCTGGTTGGGCACAGGGGCCATGTGGGTTTGCTTTCTGGAGGGGCCCCCTTTGGAGGTTTTCTCCCAAATTTGCCCTAAACCAGGACAAAGGGACACCGAGGATCTTGCTCTAAACCCCTTATCCCAGGGTGATGTTATGATGCTTGTATCCCCAGTTGTTGTTCTGTTTATGCTGGATATCATGTTCTGTGCCTTCAAGCCTGGCTCTGAAAAGTAAAGTTTTGTTTTGTTTTGTTATCAGCCACTCCTCCGCGGCTGGTGGGACACAGACAGGACAGTACATAGTGCTGCTTTTGCTTTTTGCTCTTGCTCCTGCTTTTTCTTGTTGGTTAGTTTAGCTAGGCAGTCTGAATTTTCCCTGGACTGTTTTTTTCCCCTTTTCTTGGAACAGTTCAAACCTGCTCCGGTCTGGGACCTGGGCAGCACTGAGAGTTTGCACCTTGTGGCCTAGCGGGGCCTACTCTGGGCTGCAGCCTTTCCCTGGAGGGACTGATAACAGAGTGAGCACCCCCATGAGAGACTTTCTGAATTTGTCATCTTTTTCAGAGTAGTGACAGAGTGGTGTCACCTGGTATTGTTCATTTTGTGTGCTGGGGGGTGCTGTGCCTGTTAAATAAACAGGTTCCTTCCACTTCTCTCTGAGGAATCCTTCCTGAACCAGTTGTGGGCAGGAGCCGTGTGGGTTTGTGTCCCAGGCATCTTTTATGAAAAATCCTTTCCTTAGGAGAAGCTGAGAGGCCTCAGGAACAAAATGTAAACAATGATTATCTACTGCTGTGGAATGCAACAGGTGCATCTGTGATTGCCCATGTTAGTTGTTTCTAATTAATGGCCAATCACAGCCCAGCTGGCTCAGACTCTGTCCAAGCCACAAGCCTTTGTTATCATTCCTTCTTTTTCTGTTCTTAGCTAGCCTTCTAATGAAATCCTTTCTTCTATTCTTTTAGTATAGTTTTAATATAATATCTATCATAAAATAATAAATCAAGCCTTCTGAAACATGGAGTCAGATCCTTGTCTCTTCCCTCATCCTCAGACCCCTGTGAACACTCACAAGTTTGCTTTCTGGAGGGGCCCCCTTTTGGAGGTTTTATCCCCAGTTTGCCCTAAACCAGGACGCACAGCCCAAATCCAGCTTTGAAGCCTCAGAGGGATGAGTTTGGAGTGAGGGTTTTAGCAGAAACTGTCGGCCACAGGGTCCAAGCAGGACACAACCCCATCACAGGCTCGGCTGGGATGGCTCCAAGGGCAGCAGACCTGGATTCCTTCATCACTCCCCCTCACCACAGGAGCCCCTGGACAAACAGGCAGCACCAGAGCCAGGTGGGGAACATCTCCAAAGCCATGGCTGGCACGGCAAGGAAGGAGGAATGCTGGCAAATGACACAGCCCTTATCTTAATTACAGGCTTATTTGCATTTAAATGAAGGTTATTCTATAATTACCACCAAATGTTTTGTGTTGCAGCTGAAATACCTCTCCATGGGCTGTCAAGCTCCTTCCCATTTTCATTTTCATTTTCACTTGCCATTCTTCTGCTTTCTAATCAGCTGGCACACGCAGGGAGGGACCCACAGTGGCAGCCCACCCCTCAGAGGAGGCCTGGGTACCACCCCAGCCCAGCATTCCTCCCAGGGACAGGGAAAGGATGCTGCTCCCTCTTCCTCCAGCAGCATCACGGGTGATGAGCAGCTCTGAAGTTGAGGCACTGTGGTTTTGCAGGGTTCCAGTTCAAAACTGAAGAGTTTTCTCTGTGCACACGCACATTAATTCATTAATTGGCTCAAACTTGTTGCACCAGGGTGCTGTGAGAGGCACAAGTGTGGGGAAAATCTGTAAGAAATCAAATTCAAGGGAGAAAAGGGATTTGGAGCAAGAGCAGTCTCACACAGGCAGCTCAGAATTCCCTCAGCACAGGCTGCTGGAAACCAGCATCCAAGGACATCTCCAGCTTTTCCTGTCCTTTTGTTGTCCCTGGTTTTTCCTGCAGGCAGGATGGACACACAGCAGAACCCAGGAGCTGTGTTTGCACTGGAGCTCACACTTCCTGTCCGGAGACAAAGCTCTCCCATGGAGAAAATAACACCCAATTACATCATTTCGAGCAATCACAGTGAACAAACCCATGCAAATGGCCAAATTAAGGCTTGAAAGGAGCCTTCTGCCATTTCCTAAATTGTTATACCTTTCATCAAACCCCTTTAACAATCTCTCTGAACCTTTTCTCTGTCTAGCCAGGAGATCCACATTAACCAACCAGCCCACCCAGGGCTGAACACAACAACAGCGATTACAGACACAAAGTCTGCTGTTTACGAGGGGCTAGAAATGAAAATAGACACTTATCTCTCTCTAGACCCATCACTTCTCTCCCTGCTCGATCCTGCACAGCCTCTGCATCCCCCTGCCAAACTCCAAGTCTCTGCCTCCATCTCATGGAGAGACTGGATCTCTTCAGCTTCACTGAGTTACTTTATTTTTCCCTTAAACCAGACAAAATCCACCCCCTCTCCCCCAATTTCACATAGCCCCAGGCAGACTTACAGCATGGAAATTTTTAGCCTGAACAATTACTGCTTGGCAGAGAGTTAACTGGCTGCAAACAGGATCCTATAATGGGCACTCTTGGCTATAAACAACTTGCCTGGCTTCATTTTAAGCAAGTTCATACCTCAGGATAGATCTGCCCCCCCTGCCTCTCCCGAAGTCCATTTCACAGCTATTTATGTTTAATAAGAGGCAGCACCAGCAGCATGGGAAATCAGCAGCACATCCACCATGCAGGTTGGGTGCTGGTGCACTCACAAAACCAATTTATCTTCTTCCTCCATCACAGACAGCACAGATTTAGGGGCAGTGAGTCTCCCCAGTCCAGGACAACCAGCTCCTCTTCTCCCAGCAATCCCAGCCAGGGATGAAACAACAGATCCCATCACTTGGCCCCACAGCCAGAGCTGCCTTTCTGCTATTTCCAAGGGCAAATGGCATAGCTGAGCTGTTTCATCCTCACTCTCAGCCCCCAGACACTGCTGGATTTCCACGTGGAGCTCAGGAGACCCTGGGGAAAATGCTATTTTTACAGTCCTGTCACCCTAAGCTGCACAGCAAGCCTTGAGCAGGGATGCTCTGAGGTGCTGCTGGAATTTTGAGTGGGATATTTTAGCTGCAGAAGCCTCTGCCCATGAAAACTCCAGCAACTCATTCACCCAATAACACCCTTACAAAACCTGAAAGGCTGTGTGCTTCCTTTGCCTCCTCCCAGCAACATTTTCATTATCCCACACGGATCCCCAGCTCTAAATTGCATCAGGGGAAGAGAACCCTGGCAGAGCAGCCTTGTCACAGGAGTTGTCACAGGAGCTGTCAGGACTGAGATGAGCCTTTGGACAGGGACTGCTGGGATGGAGTCACGGGCTGGTAATTAAGTGACAGCGTTTGCCTGACGCTGAGCTGGAGCTGGGAGAGGAGGAAGGGGCCGCTCCAGGAGATGCTGCAGAGCCTGGGAGGGGGATACAGCTACAGCACAGAACCCTGGGTGCAGCTCAAAGCTGGAAACGGTCTGCTCAGGCAACACAAGACCCTCATCTCCCACCCTGATGGAGAATGACAGCTGGCCCTGTCCAAACTGATGGCACAAGGGGGAAAAAAATGAGGCAGGAAAGTGCCACATAATACAAGTTTTGCTACCTTCAAGTTTTGCTACCTTCAAGTTCTGCTACTTTCTGTTATGAAAAAATCACGATAAAGCAGACCATCCACTGTGTTAGAGGGTCTGGAGGCAGATTAATATTTTTTTTCCCCAAAAAAGTTTTAGAAGGTCTTCCAAGAGCCAACCTGTGGTATTCACATTCTCTGAACAGAGAGAGACATTCTCTCTCCAGGATTTTTCCTGGAGAAGGCAGTGAGAAAGCTCAGAGAAAGAAGAGAAAACAATTCTTACCTCTGCTTGCTGCTCGTGTTGTTTGGCACATGTGGAATGTGTTATGGGGATTGTTTATCAAGAGTGATTTGATAATTGGACACCAATGATGGTTGTTTGGATTGATTTGCCAATTAGGTCAAAGCTGTGTCGTGACTGTCTGGAAAGGGTCACGGGTTTTTCTTTAGTAACTCTTTTAGTATAGTATCTCTTTAATATAGTATAGTATTAGTGTAATATAACCTAGCTTAATAAAGCAATTGTTCAGCCTTCTGAAATCATGGAGTCAGGGCACATTATTCTCTACATTGGGGTCACCCTGCATCGATACAAACCACTGAATTTTCCAACACACCCAGGTTTGGAGAAATACCTGTTTTTATATAATTTGCTGTAATGCAGATGGTTAACGTGTCATTATGACATGACTGTGTAATTTTAGTGTACAGGATTGATGTGTGGTAAGAGCAGCCAAGGATGCAAGATCAAGTATTTGGAGATGGAAAGTTCTGTTTCAGACTGAGAGGAATAGCAGATTTCTCTTTCCAAACAAGCTGTGGGTCTGCTGGCATATAAAACCAGCTCTGAGAGAGAAAAGAAACAATGGGAAGGATTCCACTGATTGATGAATGCAAAAAGATATTTGCTTTTACAAATAATCTTTAGGTTTGCTGATAAATTAAATTAGACATTGAAAGATGAAAGAAACAACGGGGGAAACCCCTAAATTCCATAAGAATTAAAAATTAAAAGGGAGGGTTATACATTAGAGGGGAATCTTTGGTATCAGGTGTTCTGGGAAGTCTGAACCTCTCAAGTACCTCAGAAATGGGGAAAGAGAGAAGGGAAATGTGGCTGAGAAATTGGGATAAAAAGGAGGCTGTGTCCTCCAAAAATTGGAGAGACCCCAGGGAAATGCCCCATGGCCTCTCCCTTGATTGGAATAAAGTTACAGGACTGCTCTGTCTCCTTTTTGGACATCAACCTCTGGTGTTTGTGGACTAATTTTCCTAACAAGACCCATCTTTAAGACACTGGGCTGCACAGAAAGGAGCTCTCCAGTGTTCTGTCTGAAGGTCTGGAAGAGCCCAACACTGCAGGAATGCCAGACATCCCACCCTGGAGTCAGTGCTACTCTTCCCCTTTGCTGTCAGCACTTTCAGCACAGAATGAAACTCTTCCAAGCTTCTAATCAAGTTAAAAATCTCTTCCAAACCTTCCCTCCTCTGGAAAGGAAAAAAAAAAAAAAAAAGCAAGAAACATCACATCTCTTTTCCTTCTCCATCTCCCTCCCCTCTGCCTTCAAGTGCTCCTTGGAGTGTCTCTGCAGAATCATGTTTATATGCAGTGAGTGCTGTTGTTAGTTAATAACATCGCGATCGCTGAACCTCCCTAATGAAAGAGAGAGACAACATAAACTGTCATTTCAAACAAACATGCAATCAGGGTACCAGCAGCTCTGAAAATATTATCTTCCCCAATTTCACGGGCTTCACGCAGGAAATAGGCTGCTTTTCATGGAGATTCTGGTGCATGGCTCCTCACACCCAGGGCTGGGGAGCGGTGGGGACACATTAAAGCCATGAAATTGTCTGGGCTATGAAGGAGGAATTGTTTTAACAGCTGCAGCCAGGAAAGGACAAATAGCAGCAGTGATTATATCTTCATTGCTCGTCGTAACCAATGCACCAGGCAAGTTGTAATTAGGCTGTGAAAGGCTGAAGGTTTGATAGCGAAGGCTTTGAGCTCATGATTAGACACAGCACATTTGTCCTGCCCCACGGCCACCCTGGCCCCTTCAAAAGGGGACAGCAAATCTCCTGTCAGGCTCTCTGAGAGCTGAAAATGCTGCTCAACCTGCAGAAAGCACTGCCCAGGGTTCTGTGGCTGCACGCTTCTCCCTCCTCTTCCTCACAACCCACGTCACAGAAGCCCAGAAGGGTCTGGGTAGGAAGTGACCCCAAAAAACATTTCATTGCAACCCCTTGCCATGCTGTGACACCTCCCACTGGAACAAATTGCTCCAAGCCCTATCCAGCCCGGCCTTGAACATTTCTGTCTCCACAGCTTTTGAACAAACACCATTTTCCAGCTTTGGGGTGATCTCCAGCTGACAAAGCTGATGTAGAGCAGTTGATCAGCTCCATGTTCTGAAGACCTCAATAATCCAAAGTGTCAATTTTCCTAAAGAGCCACAGTGATGATGGCAATGATCCTTGCAATGCAGAGCATGTTTCCCTCCAGGTTCAAAGACCTGCTGAGAGCTTGACAAGCTTGGAGGGCTTGGGGACCTTGGGAGGGCATGGATGGTCTCTCCAGCCACAGCCCACCTTGTTCAGAGACAATGGAGACAGCAGGAATCCTGCCTGGTTTTACCTGGAACCACCTTACACAGCCAAAAAAATATGGGAACCAAACCCAGAATGGATCCACCTCACATGGTCTGACCCTTGGATGTGCTTGGACGAGCTGGTACTTGTATTTTATTCCAACCAGAATTAGTGTCTGACAGTCTGTGCTCCTGCACAGGCTTAAAGGGACAGCTCAGCTGAACAGAGAGCAGGCAGAGCCAGAGCTGACACCTTCCAAGGGCTCTCCCTCATCTCTTTCCCCCCACAAACATGAGAGATCCCTCTGGGAAGCAGGACTGAAAGATGAAACCTCCTCTTCCTCCTGAGGCCATCACCACCAAGTGATGCCATAATCCAAGGCAAGTGGAAGAGGGTCAGGGAAGTGCACTGGAGGAGAAAAACTTAGAGAAAAAGGACTGAGTTTTCCCTTGCAAAACATTTCATTAAAAAGAACAAAAAAACCACCTCAGGAAAAGCCAGACTGCACTTATTTACTGGTCCCATGTCTGACCATCATGGGATTAAAGGAAAACAGGATGGGAACAGCTCAGCCCCACCCCAATGCCTGTGGAAAGGGACAGGGTAAGGGAGGTAAATCACAGCAAAAACTTTCTTCCTACAGGTAAAAAAGAGGCTGATTTCCCTTCACCCAAACATTTTAATCAACACTCACACACTGAGAGGACCATGTGGGAGAGCCATGCAGGAGGTGACAGCACTGCCACCCAAGCCTGGCAGCCGCATTCAAATCATGTTTGAAAACTCTTCTGACATTTAAGAAAAATCAACAAGCATCTCAAGTGATGAGGGGACCAGGCATCTCACTGGCTGAATGTCACATTTAAAGCTGCAGAGATAGCAGCTGCTTTATCTCCTCAAGCAGGTGGTTGGGCTGGTAAACAAGGCACTGAGGGTCAGATTCTGCTCCTGCACCTGCATTTCTCCATTGGCAGCAGCTCTGGATTTGCACCAAGTGACAGACAGCCAGGGCAGGACTGGAGAGTCTATTAAACTTTAATACTTTGAGCATCAACAATGAGTGTGCTACCAGCCTCCTGCCTGGACTCCCAATATCTCTACGGGTCACAGCCACACCAGTAAAAAATTATTGATTTAAATTGGCGGTGCCCTTTTGGAATCAGTTGTCGTTCTGACTGATGTACAGATATGAGCAAAAGGACATTTGAAGCATTTTAATGCACTTTTTACTGCATTATCTCTCACCAGGATCTTCGCTGCTTCAAGGAAATGACTCACATAGCAAGTAGAAGAACCCAATGTAATTAACGACCTGGCAACTCTATAATGATCCTTTCTACATAAAAAGGTCTTCCCTATGCTATGAATAGACTTGAAGTAATTTATTGTGAGCCATATAAAGAAGAGACTGCTTTGACCTTGGGGATTTTAAGTTGTGGTGGGGGTTTTTTTAACAACCATAATTGCAAAGAATATTTTAAGTGATAGCCCTTAAAGAAAAATTTTTCAATGCAATGTGAAAAGTGAAGAATCATCACAAACAGCCTTCCAAGAGAGTATTAGCAAGGATCCTCTGCATCATTTAGGGATTTCAAGAGTAAAAAATAGATTCCTTCCATTTCTGATGGGTGTTACTCTAAGCCTCAATGAACTGAAACACAGGTGGGGTTTTACTCCTTCAAGTAGCTCCCAGGAATTAATGGCTTTGCAGGAAAGCCCACGGGGAAGCCAAGAATGAGCAGTTTCACTGCATTCTCCAGACTGTCTCATGAAGTTATCATCTGCCTTTTATGAACTGAGCCAGGATGAGCCATAGTTTTCACAGAATTATAGAATATCCTGAATGGGAAGGGACCTGTAGGATTGAGTCCAAGCTCTGGCCCTGCGCAGACACCCCAAAATCACACCCTGGGCATTCATGGCAGTGCTGTCCAAACCCTCCTGGAGCTCTGGCAGCCTCGGGGCTGTGCCCATTCCCTGGGGAGCCTGTGCAGTGCCAGCACCCTCTGGGGGCAGAACCTTTTCCTGAAATCCAACAAAACTCCCCTGGGCACAGCTCCAGCCATTCCCTCTGGTCCTGTCCCTGTCCCCAAGAGCAGAGATCACAGCTGCCCCTCAGGAGAAAGCTGCAGACCAGGATGGGGTCGAAGATACTGACCTCAGTATCTTCTCCAGGCTGGAGGGATGTGTTTTACACACATCCAGCCCACACACCCCCCCCTCCTGCTCCTGCTTTCCTTTGCTCCCCATCCCGAGCTCCCTCTGCTCACATCAGCACGGACATCAGAAGGAGCTCAGCTATGATTTACTGCGGCAGGACTCTGGGTAAATTGTTGGCTTTATGTCCAGCCTGATTGTTTCATTTTGGCTTTTCCCTTTTGCAGTGAAGCCTTCACTCCCTCCCTCTCACTCACACCTTCCCTGCCCGTGCGTGTTTCCTGCTTTCCCCTCGTTTCTCATTTCATCTGCCTTTCATATCCCCCAGTCCCCTGCATTTTCACAGGGACAGAGGCATAGGCAGGTGATTTAAGCAGGAGTTGAGTTCAGTCTATCAGGGCTCTTTTCAAGGTCTTTGAGAGAGGCAGGGACACCTGGAAAGGGGTCACATCACACGCAGGATTAGTTGTGGCAGGACATCTAACACAGCGTGCTAGAGCGACTTCCACCCTTTGAAGTACCCGGAGCTGTTTTGATTCCTTTCCCAGAGCTTTGGGGATGTCTCGATTACAAGGAAACATGTTGAGCAAAGGAATAAATCTGGCCCAGGAAAGAGTAAGTTGCGAGTTTGACTGGAAACAGCTGGGATAGAACCACTTTCTGTCAGAGAAATGAGATTTGTTGGAAGAGAAGCACTTTGCGGAGTCAGGTCTTTTTCTGCAGAAATTTCATTTCACAGAAGAGGGAGAAAAAAATCACATCTGACAACTTTGAATCATCCTGCTTTGATACTCCTCAAATCCGGTATTTGCATTGTTTCAAAACAACTTTAACCTCAGTCTTGTTTTCCCTCAATTGTTTCCCTGTTGTGCTTTTGCAACAAAGACATAAATAAGGTAATGCAAACCCAAGATATGTTCCTGCCTGTAACATTTTAAAGGAGTGAGGAAACGCAGCTTTTCTCTCCTATTCAAATCAAAGCCACCAAAACTCACTGTAGAAGACAGAATTTCACTAGTGGAAGGGCATAAAAATGTGTTTCAAGTGTATTTCAAAATTGGATGAGGATAGAGTTACCCTTTCCATCAAGTGGAAGTGCTTGAAGTAGTCAAGAAGCATCAAACTGATGACAGCAAAACACCATTTATTCACCTCTTCTAGGCTGTTGTATCATATTAAATATACAGGACTAAATTTTCATATGATTTAAGCTTAAGTATAATTCTCACATTTAATTAAAGAGAAACAAAGCAGCGACGTGTCAATACCTGCTATTTTGATTTCAAATCACTTCAAATGCTGGTAGAAGTGACAAGGCTCAAAAACACCTCCAAGAAGAAAGTTATTCCTCCCCAAAAAAAGAAGAATAAAAGCCCTGTGCCATCCAGCTTCCCATTGACTACCAGATCACATCACTCTCAATCGCTACCATAGCTCACATTAAAAAATTAAGTCCATAACTGCAGAGAAGCATCTACCCATTTCTTTTATAGCTTCTTGCCACAACGAGCAATACATCTCCATTATCCCAGCACTCTCACCAACACACAATAGATCTGAGCCAGCATCATAAATAACATTTCGTGTAACGAAGTTACGCTGAGGAGAGCAGGCATAAATTAACACTCAGCCGTGTAACTCTAAATAGTATTTTAGGCCTTGTCAGAAACCAATTATGCAAAATATCCTCCTCACCAAGATCTGCTTGTGATACTTCAAAGGATTACCTTGTTTCCAGCAGCATGGTCAAGGCACGGGGATGTGGATTGGGAAAGGAGGGCTTAGCTGGGGGGTGCTCAGATGATTAAACCCTCTGAAGTCATCTAATTACTGACATCATGGCTCAAAAGCATCTGTGCACTTCCAAACAACGTTTTAATTTGCTGTTTGTAATGAAGATGCTTCCACTCAGAGCCGAGCCCATTATCCCAAGTCAGCCAACATCCTGAAGCAGGAGGGACTACCAGGAATGAGATTTGCAAGGTTTAGGCAAAGATAATACCAGTAAAGCTTGTGCTGCCTGTACCTTTACACTGTTTTGGCCATAACCCAAAGGAATAGAGCATCACCTTATTCCAGCCAGGAATGAAGATTAAACACCTTTCTCAAGGTCATGCACAACCGAGTGGGAGAGATGGGGATAAATGAGAAGCATCTGTTATCTTCCCATCCCAGGCTGGATTTCCAAGACTGGAACTGGTCAGAAATCCCTGGCTGGCTGTAAAAATCTTGGCTGCTTTCTGTTCAAATGAGGAATGGGTCTGAAAATCCCTAAGGATGTTTACTAAAGTCCCCAGCAATTGTTTATCAGCACAGATTTAATTGTCCCAGCAACCCTGTCCCTAAGAAACCAGCAGTTGGGGTTTTAATCCTCGTGATTATGATCCTCCTTACCTCATGCAGCAGCCGTTCAGATTTTAAATTTCCAGGATTCTCCCCAAAAAAACAAAGGCCAAGCAGAGCTCCCGCTGATCCTCGGGCACCACACTGGCTGCTCACACCTCCCTCAACTCCAAGAGTTTGCTGCAAATCTGATGGCAGATGTGATTTCCAGCTGGGTCTATAGACCGACCACAGCAGGTTCATTAATAACAATTATTAAGTGCTTTATGTTACAAATTAGGCCTGTAGGAATACAAAAAATATCCAGCCGGTTGGCTTGCAGGCTCTTGTCAGGAAGAACTGTAAATTCCCATTGTCACAACAACATCACCATGACAAAATGGGGATAGGAACTCATCATAAATAAGGCTTTAAAATAGCTAAATCATCATTGGGGGAGAGAATATAAATTAATAGTCAGATGAAGCCCCGTGGAATGGCTCAGATAACAGCTTCCATTCATCAAGCACACGGATTTTTCAGAAGCTGCACAGAAAACATCTTCCTTTTGCTGCCTCCCAGCACCCAGAAGTTGCAACCGCACAGGCCCAGGCATTTTGCTTAAAATATATCAAAAATCCCTGCCAATAACCTTTGGAAATTGATAGATCAGGCAAGAGGGGAGCTGTTAAAATGATAGAGGGAGGAAAAAAATCACTCCCAGTCATGTCCTCAAGAACATCCACGATTCCTCAGGCAGGCTGGGAAGAGTTGCAGCTATCCAGGCAGCCAAACACTGGCTGGAAAATGCAGGGGAGCAGGGTGACAAGAGGGAAAAAAAAACAACAGAAAAATGTTCCTTTAATTATTTTATTCCCCATTTAATTATTTCCTTCCCCACACTAAGGGACAGTCTGCCCTGAAGAGGTGATAGGGAAGAGCAGAGAAGCTTCATGCTCCTGAATAAGCTTCAACTCCTGAACATGTGGCACCATGGCACCAAGAAAGAGGGAAAAAGACTCAAAGCTGGAAGTAACCAAATTTTTAACCACAAAAAATTGATGGGGAAAGCCTTTCCCTTCTCCTTACCCACCAGTCCCCACAAAGCAATGATTCCCAGGATCCTGCAGAGGACACAGAAAATGGATCCACGCGCTCAAGAGATGCCGAGGCCACAGATTCCACCAGGGATTTCTCAGGAATTTATTTCCACTCACTTCTGCCCAAGGCTGGATGTGAGGCAGCAGAAGAGAGGGAGCTTATTCATCCCGTTACTGGGCCCTTGGGGCATCCAGCTCCCCCCACCATGAAAATTTTAATAAAACTGGTGCATCGACTTTCAATTAGAAGGCCGTAAAACGGTTCA
This sequence comes from Camarhynchus parvulus, assembly GCF_901933205.1. Taxonomy (NCBI): domain Eukaryota; kingdom Metazoa; phylum Chordata; class Aves; order Passeriformes; family Thraupidae; genus Camarhynchus; species Camarhynchus parvulus. Next base: position 6,532,077 of record NC_044594.1, on the reverse strand, counting down.
TTTTCATCTGTTTGTTGCGCAGTAACACAGATCCTCGGGAGAAAACAGCTCCTTTTCCAGACTGTCTGCGACGCAGAGAGCATTAATTGAATATTCTGTTGAAACCACCTTCAATTAGTGCCTCTGAGTTTTGCATGACATTCATCACTGCAGCTCGCCCCGCTCTGCGTGCGGCACGTTTGGGGTTTGGCGATGCTCACATCACATTAACTCACAGCATTAGCCCGAAAATAACAATTTTATTTGCTAATGAGATGCTGGTTGGGGTAGGGCAGGCTGCTGCATGAGGCAACACCTCTGTGGCATGAAGCAAAATGGGTTCCCCAGCCATTAAATTACCAGTATTGGTTATAAATTCCTCATCTAACCCAATTTCTTTGCTCTTCCACTCTTGCTGAATGGAAAAGATGAGGGCAACCCTATGGCTGATGTTGTAACATAGACACAGCTCCCTTCTTGGAGTTCTCCCACCAGAACTAAGTGCATGCACATCTCAGATGGAATTCAAGCTATCAATGATTGTCCTGTGGATCATGAAGCACCATAAATCTATGAATTTCCTTTCTTTGGCCATAGCTGAGGCAAAATTCAAGCTCAGTGGGGACCAAGGACAAAAGGTCCACTCCAGGTAGCACTGCCACCTGTAAACCTCCCCCACATGGAAAGACAGCTGAAGCCACTCATCCCAGGGCTGATTTCTCCCAAAAAACAAAGGAGTTTTGGAGCAAACACTGTCACAGATTCATCCAGTTCACTGAGCAGAAGTTCCCACTGCAATCCCCAAAACTCTGACAAGCTGTGATGCTGCTCCCCCTCCCTCAGCATGGAGCAGAGGTGCTGGAAAAGATATTCTGGTGGAAAGGTGGTTTTGTTACTCCAATAAAAAAAGAGTATTTCCATTTTATATTCATCTCTGCTGATGGGGAAATCTTCTGCTGAGTCCTTTCCACCCATTCCTGCAGCTGCCACAGTGGTGCAAAAGGCAGAGGGGAGCCAAGGTGTCTGCCAGGCACCAGGAGCTCAGGATCAGAGTCCCCAAGGAAGGACAGGGACAAGGAGTGCAGGGATGGGGGATTTGCACACCTTACACATGGCTGTGCAAAGCAAGGCATCTGCACAGAATCCCGGAGATTGGAAAAGCCCTCCAAGATCGAGTCCCAGCTGTGCCAAATCCCCCCCTTGTCCCCAGCCCAGAGCTCTGAGTGCCACATCAGGCCTTCCTTGGACACCTCCAGGCATGGGCACTCCAAACCCCCCTGGGCAGCCCCTGCCAATGTCTAACAACCCTTTCCATGGAGAAATTCCTCCTAACATCCAACCCGAACTTTTCCTGGTGCAACTTGAGGCTTTTCCCCTTGTCCTGTCCCTGTTCCCTGGGAGCAGAGCCTGACCCCCACCTGGCTGCCCCCTGCTCAGGGAGTTGTAGAGAGTGAGGAGGTGCCCCCTGAGCCCCATTTTCTGCAGGCTGAACCCCCCAGAACTGACTCTTCCAACCCTTCCCCATCCCTGGACACACTCCCACCCCTCAGTGTCTCTCTTCCAGTGCGGGGCCACACCTGAACACAGCACTTGAGTGTCCTGGGTTGCCAAGCACATTGTGTTCTATTTGCCATCTGTATGGCAGTTGTCTGCTGTACAGTAGGCAGTTTTTCCTTATCTCTTGCACAATCACTCCTCCCTCTGGGCAGACATCTGCTGATAAGAGGCTATTCAATGTCACTGCATGGCTGATAAGAACTACAGCATCCCACTTGGGAGATGTGAGCCCAGAGGGAGGAGCCAAGCATTCCTACCTGGATATAATCTGAGATTCTGGAACACCAGCCAAGCATTCCTACCTGGATATAATCTGAGTTTCCGGAACACCAGCACGGCTTCTCCACTGCATTTCCCAGAGGAACAGCAGCTGCCTCTTCCCCTGGATCTCCAGAGGCAGAGACTGCACCTTTCTCCAGGATCCCTGCTCCAGCAGAACCACCCCTGACACTGCAGGAGGGCTGAGCCACAATTCCAATGGGACTGCTGCCAACACCCTGACCCACAGGGTGAAAGTCTGTGTTCTGACTCTGGCAGTGTTGTTTTAATTTACTGCATTGTTTATCTTTTTATTTTCTTCCCTAACAGTGAGGGGCCACACCTGGATACAGCACTTGAGTGTCCTGGATTGCCAAGCACATTGTGTTCTATTTGCCATTTGTATGGCAGCTGGCTTCTGTTCAGTGGGCAGTTTTTCCTTATCTCTTCCACACCCACTCCTCCCTTGGGGGTGACATCTGCTGATAATTGAACGTCAGTGAACTGTTATTCCTGCTCCCATATTTTTGCCTGAGAGTCCCCCTTAATTTCAAATTTGTAGCAAGTCAGAGGGAGGGGGTTTACATTTTCCATTTCATGGGAGGCTCCTGCCTTCCTTATCTTTCCAAACCAAGCCATTGAGGCACCTCCCCAGCAAAAGCCCAGCCAGGCAAGGAGGATCCATCACTTCCCTGGGGCACAGGCTCAGCTTGCCCAGCTCTAAGACAGCTGTAGCATTGTGAAAAGAAGAAGGAAGCAGGATTTGTGGAGCACGTTGTCATTTACGAGAGCGCACGGTCACCTCCTGAGAAGGCACTGTCACCTCCTGAGGTGACACACTGCATTAACAAGGTGATATTAATAGGCAGATCCTCCATGCAGAATTTCGCCCACGGAACTGCAGTGACGTTTAACCTTGTGCCAAGTGCGCAGCAAGCTGATTATTTTAATTACAGGGTGGGATTTTTGTTGGGTTTTTTTTTCCTTCCCTGTTGCAGTTCCATTATGAGCTTCAGCCCCATCACTGAAAAGCTGAAGGGAGGAGGGGTCCATGGCAGCATCCAACACCCAGGTGCAGTCAGGGCTTGGTCACCTGGCTGAGCACCACCACATGGGCACCTGAGGTCCCCTCCCAGCCCCAAATCACTGCTCGAGCCTCTCTGTGCAACACTGCTGGGACATTTAAGGCTCAGTACACAGCAACTCACACTTATTGTATGTAAAACATCTACATTTACACCTGAGCTCAGAGTTGGGCTCTTGGCTTCCACCAAAGCCATGGAAAAATCCACATTTGCCTGACAAATAAACCCAAACAAAGTGTTTTTGAGAAACCCCACGCAACAGCCAACATTTTTTCTTTTTTTAATTGTTCCTTAACTTCCTATCTGCAAATCTGCAGAGCACTCTAACATAATCAGGTCCTCTGCACAAGGGATTAGCAGGCTTATATCCCGTGGATCCAATCAGCAAAGTCTATCAGCAAAACATACTTATGTTGATACAGCTATTATAATCTGCATAATTCTTCTGAGTTCACATACTTAATGGATAGCAAACAGAGCCATTACTGCTGCAGCTTCCATCCGTAGGATCTCTACGAGCCATTCACTGCAGTGTTTTTTATTATTCATAGCTTTAGTTATTGATTTTCAGCAGAAGATACATGCTTTTAAGCACTATAAAAGCAAGAGAGGAAAACAAATAGCACTATTCCAAGATTAATACGCTGCTCATAATAAAAGTATGGCTGTCACATTGCTCTGGGTTGAGCTGGTGGAGCCTTGACAAATTCCATGCAAAATGGCTGAGTCGCTTAAGCAGCTCGTTAAATAATTTAAAGGCAAGTTTCACTGGAGGCAGGAAAGTTCTTCCCCAAATCCACTTCCTTCGATTTATGAGTCTGGAGCACGTTAATCAACACAAGCTGATGCTGCATCCCAGAAGGGCACAGAGTGTGGGGAGGGTTTGAGGGATGTGGGATATAGGATTTGATGGAGTGGGATCTCTCTGTGGAAGGCTTGAGGGACAGGGGATGTGGGATAAAAAGAAGTGTGATCCCTCTGTGGCAGGTTTAAGGGACATGGGATATAGGATTTGATGGAGTGGGATCCCCACATGGAAGGTTTGAGGGACCTGGGATATAGGATTTGATGGAGTGGGATTCCTCTGTGAAAGCTTTCAAGGACATGGGATCTAGGATATGATGAAGTGGGAACCCTCTGTGGCAGGTTTAAGGGACATGGGATATAAGATTTAATGAAGTGTGTTCCCTCTGTGGACCAAGGGTCCCGAGCCATGGGGCAGCTGACAAACTTGGGTGATTATCCATGTTCAAATCATGGGACACCAGGAATCCTCAAGGTGGGGCACATAAACCTGGAAAGTGCAAGGACAACTCATCCTTTCCCTTTCCCAGCTCTCCAACAGAGGATTATTGGTATTAGTATTAGTATTAATTATTATTATTATAGCTTGAAATGGGACACTGCGGTGAGACCTCCGGCCCGCTGGGGGGCGCTGTGCGGAGGCCGCACGGCAGCGGAAGCGCGGGCGGAAGCGGTGGCGGTGCCGGCGGAGGGCCCGGGCGGTGAGTGCGGCCCGGGGCTCCCGGTGTGCCGTGTTCGGCCCCGCGGGCTGGATGCCGGTGCTCGGTGAAGGGATCTGGGCCGTGGGGCTTGTGGTACGCGTCCTCGTACGCGGTGAAGGGTCCGTTCGGTCGCGTCGCTGTGGATAGCCGATCACGGGTCCCGGTTTGCTGGGCTCTGTCAGCCGCAGAGGGACCGGGCTTGGCGAGATCCGTGTCTCTCCCCGGTGCCCGGTAAGCGGCTCAGCTGTACCCGGCCCCAGCCTCGGCGAGGGCGCGGTCTGGGGGGCTCTCTCGGTCTCAGTGCTTGATGAGGAGCCCGGTGTGGGGGCCCGGGAGGCAGCGCCCCGGACCCCACTCAGGGTCGCGGTGTGCGGGACTGTGCGAGCCCCGCTGTCCGCTGAGGCTCCCGGTCTGGGCCTTCTGACCCAGCCCAGCGAGGGCTCTGGACCCGCTGGGCTCTGAGCGCCAGTGCCCTCCGAGGTTTCGGGGTGGTTGAGCCCCCGACCCCGCTCGAGCAGCCCAGGCCGAGCCCTGTGGGGTTCGAGCCGTGCAGCCCTGCCCACCGTCCCGGCTGTGACAGTCCCTGCCCGCCCCGCCATGCCGGCCCGCGGCCCCTCGGGGTCCCGCCGGCCGCTGCTGGCCCTGCTGGTGGCCCTGGGCTGGCTGCTGGCGCTGCAGCTGCTGCTGGACCTGCGGGCGCTGGGGCTGCTGTGCGGGGCGCTGGCCGTGCTGGGGGGCTGGCTGGGCCCCCCGGCCCTGCTTCCCCGCGGCCGCCGCCTGCGCCTGGAGCGCTTCGTCAGCTCCCTGCGGGCCCCGGCCGGCAGCCCTGCGGACGAAGGCCGCCTGGAGAAGGAGATCGCCAGCACCGTCCGCAAGGTGGTGCGGGACTTCGTGGCCTCGTGGTACCGCACGGTGAGCAGAGAGCCGGCCTTCGAGGCCGAGGTGGAGAGGGCCATGCTGGGACTGGCCGCGGAGCTACGGCGGCGGATGAAGCGGGTGGATCGGCGAGCGCTGGCCCGCCGCCTGCTCCTGCTCTGCGGGCAGCACCTGCAGAGCTTCCTGCGGGCTCGGGACGCCCTGAGGGCTGACCCCAAGGGCGGCCGGACGCTGTGGAGGGAGTACAGCCGGCTGGCAGGGCCGCACCCCGCGCTGCTGAGCCCCGCGGCCGAGGTGGGCTGTGCCCGCGCCGCTGTGGACGCGCTGCTGCGGGCGCTGGTGCCCTGGCCGCACCTGGAGACACGGACGGGACGTTTCGTGGTGGTGGAGCTGGTGGCCTGCAACGTGCTGCTGCCGGCCATCAGGAAGATGTCCGATCCCGACTGGATCAACCTGCTGCTCATTGGGGCGTTTTCTAAGAAGCCCCGGGGTGGGAAGCCCCACCCTGCACCCCCCGTGCCGGATTCCTTGCCTTTCCCGGCACAGATGGACCCAGTTCCCCCCGGGCTCTCCCTGTCCCCGAGGGCTGCCGAGGGGCTCAGGAGAGAGGCAGGGGCTGCTGGAGAGGAGGGAGAGGAGGCGAGCAGATCATGCCATGCAGAGGAACCCTTCCTGCGCCCTCAAGCCCTGGGATCCCTCTTCCCCTGTGACGGTTTGGAGCTGGAATCCCCCATGCCTGACGTGGGGCAGGACGTGGAGCTTCTGGCTCCTTCCCCTGCTGGAGAGCTCCTTGATGAGCACCCCCAGGACCCTTCTGTGCCAGAGGGAACACCTGCCTCGGAGGATGGCACAGGGGACCTGGACCACGGCCCTGGCCCCAGCTCAGATGCTGGCCTGCTTCCCACCTCTGCTTTGAGCTCCTGCCCTGACATCCAGATCGAGCCAGCGGCTGAGAAGGAGGAGGAAAGCCCAGCTGTCCACAGGAGGTTCTCCTCACAAAGACCCTCCAGCCTGGGGAGAGATCTGGGGGCAGCAGAAGGCCCAGCACCGTTTCCCCCAGAGCCTGGGCAGAGCCTGCCTCTGCTGTCATCCTCCCCTACAGCTTCCATGAGCACCTTCAGCTTCGAGCCCCTGAGCAGCCCCGAGGGGCCGGTGGTCATCCAGAACCTGCGGATCACCGGGACCATCACTGCCCGGGAGCACAGCGGGACCGGCTTCCACCCTTACACCCTCTACACCGTCAAGGTAAGGGCTCCCCAGGTACTCAACCCCTTCCCACATCCCTGCCACCGCCTGGGCTGCTGTTTGCAGTGAGGACTTGCTCTGTGTGGGTCTCCACAATAAATTTTGTCTGTGTCGTGGTTTGACGCTGGCACAATGCCAGTGCTCCCATGAAAATATATTCTCCCTAGTTTCTGCTGTGAGATGTGACCAGAAAGATGTGACTTTTAACCCCCTGTGTTCTCAGAGGCGTATCCATGTCCTCAGTGGCCACACCAGGTGCCAATATTCAAATTTCAGCACTGACTGGTTTGACCACAAACTCCCAAAAAACTGACTTCCTTTTCAAACCAGCACAGTCTGGTAGTGGGGGAAATACCGGGCACCGTGGCTGTTTGGGATTCCTGTGGGGCTGGTTGAATCTTTTCCTGCTTTTTTTCTGTCATGATTGGTTCCTTCCTCTTCAGGGAAGGGTTGACTGAGGAATTGCTGGGTGGGGCCTGAGGAGGGAGCAGGGCTGTTGTAGGATGTGTGAGGATGATGCCTTTGCCTTCCTCCTCAGTATGAGACAGCCCTGGAGGGCGAGGCGGCGGGCAGCCTGCAGCAGGTGGCTTATCACACCGTGAACCGCCGCTACCGCGAGTTCCTCAACCTGCAGACGCGGCTGGAGGAGAAGCCGGAGCTCCGCAAGTTCCTGAAAAGTCAGTGCCTGCAGCAGCCCTCCGAGAAAATCCTTCTCCCTCTCTCCCATTCCCTGTTCCTCTGCTCCCAGGGTTTCCTGCCCTGCTCATTCAGCTCTGGATGCTGGGCTGTGTCCCCTGCCCACATCCTCCAGTGCTCTGTGCAGAGCTCCTGGAGGAATGATTTATCTCTTCTGGAATTTCAACCGGTTGGCTTTGCAGTTTTGCATCATAACAATGCATATAAACACTGGTGTCTGTGTGTTACCTTGGGCTGATGCCAGACAGTGTGTGGGGATAGCCTTAATCATAAGAGCATTAAGGTTTTAATAAAGACTAAAAACTGTATTTAGATTTTAAAATTTCAATTTTTAATCTTGAAAATGTTTAGATTTTAAGATCTAAAAGTCTTTTAAATTAAAGTTACTGTTATTTTGCAGTTTTATCAAGTTTGCCTGTGGGTTTGTTTTCTTTGTAGATATCAAAGGACCAAAGAAACTGTTCCCTGATCTGCCATTTGGAAACATGGACAGCGATAAAGTGGAAGCCAGGAAAAGTCTGCTGGAATCTTTCCTGAAGGTGAGATGTTTGTGTGTGCCCCTGTGAGCTAAAAGCAGAGCTCAGGCCAGCTTTGTGCAGACAGTGGAGCACACCATGTCTTTTTCACGTTGCACAATCAGGCTGGGAGCTTGACTTTGAAATGATCTGAATCTCCATCTGTCCTTGCAGCAATTGTGTGCAGTCCCTGAGATTGCAAACAGTGAGGAGGTGCAGGAATTCCTGGCCCTCAACACCGACGCCAGGATCGCCTTTGTCAAGAAGCCCTTCGTTGTCTCCAGGATAGACAAGGTGGGGAAAGTGTGGAGCTGCTTACCTGAGCCCTTTCAATGTTCCCTAGGCTTCAGCGTCTCCTAGGAGCCAAAACCCTTTCTTTGGAGTTGTGCTCAGCTTGCCAAGAAACCCATAAAGGGTCAGAGTTTGTGTTAGAGAACCTATTTAATAGAAAATCCAGTGCAAGTCTCAAAACTCCTGATACATGTAAGTAACAAGGATGAATACAGTAATTAAAGGCAATAATAATATCCTTGTCTCCAGGATAGACAAGGTGGGAAAAATGGGGAGCTGCTTACCTGAGCCCTTTCCAGCTGCCCCCAGGGATGCTCCCTAGGCTTCAGTGTCTCCTAGGAGCCAAAACCCTTTCTTTGGAGTTGTGCTCAGCTTGCCAAGAAACCCATAAAGGGTCAGAGTTTATGTTAACGGATGGAAATAATTGTGTTAATAATGGAAAATCCAGTGCAAGTCTCAAAACTCCTGATGTATTTAAATAACAAGGATCAATGCAGTAATTAAAGGCAGTAATTAAAGGCTGGCTTTGCAGATTGTTGTCAATGCCATCGTGGACACCTTGAAGACAGCGTTCCCCAGGTCAGAGCCCCAGAGCCCCACGGAGGATCTGAGCGAGTCAGAAGTGGATGGGAAATCCCAGACAGACGGGAAGAAAAGCAAGTAAGGGCTCCCTCAGCTTTGCAGAACAAGGGATTAATGCATAAACTAAGCCCATGGTGGGGAAGAACTGACTTGGGGCTTTATGTGTTGGGTAGTAAATTCTGTGTTGGGTAGTAAATTCTGTCATGCTCTAGCTGAATTACTTCCTCCTTCCTTGGCTGAACACAACTGTTTGAGCTCCATTTATCTAAAGGGTTTCCCAGCAATGCTCAGGTTTCCACAGAAGATAGTTTTCTTCCTAAAGGAGCTCTGAGGTGTTGCCATTTGCCGGCAGAGACACTAATGGTCCTGAGGAATTGCTTTTTAACCTTAAATATATGCAGGGAATGATTGCAGAATGCAGCTGAAAATTATCTACCTGAAAGTCCCCTCCTGCCTCTCCCTTGTGTTCCATCAGTGGCCTTGTCCAGAAAACATTTAAATAGCTATTTATGAGTAATATTTAAGATTGTTTCATGTATGTTCCTCACCAAATGTTGGTGCTGCTGACAGTGCCCAGTCTCATTGTGATTGTCTCATCAGTGATTCTTCCCTCACCAAGGAAGGGAGGATTTCTGCACAAGTATGGCTTTTTCTTTCCAGAAAGTGATGTTTTGCTGGAAAAAGCTGCTTTGGACAGAAAGACAAACTCAAAAAGCACAAGTTTGGAACCATTTTGGCTGAAAAGGACATTCCTTAATGATAAACAGGCTATTTTACAATTTGTCCCAAAATCCCGATGTCCTTTTGTATCCTTCTTTTTGTCAATGTTTATAATTGTATTTCACAATCCTGCTGAGTGTATTTCATCTTAGAGGCTTTTCTGAACACTTCCCTGTGTGTGCTGCAGTGCTCACACCTTGCTGACATCTGCCTACATCTCCCTATCAGCTTCTGTGTAACAGCTCCTTGTGGAATGCTGGAAAACCTTGGCTCAGCTCAGGTGTACGTGAGGAAAACTGCTTTACAGCTTTTGTTGTATGGTTTCACTGCCAGCTCAGAGTTATCCTGGAGGCAGATGCTTTTTTTGAACCACTTCAGGTCTAATCAGATTTCTTAGCTTGCATGTGGACAGCAGTAACAGGTCATGGGGCTTGGCTGAGGCTGGAAAACTCATGACTCACAGCTTGCAGAGAAAACTGACTGTGCCATGGCTCTGCTTTTCAGGTCCAGGCTGAGGTTCTCATCCAGTAAAATCACTCCAGTGCTGAGTGTGAGTGAAGCTCATGACAGGATCGTGTACTCCATCAGGGAGGGCAATGCTGTAAGTTCAGATCCTCTTGTAATCCTTTCACAACCCCAACCACTGCCCTGTTTGGGAATAATCAACATCCACCAGGGCTGTGGCTGCTGCAGCCTTGTTGCCACATGCCAGCTCTTGGCAGAAGGACAATAAGCAGCCCTGGCTGTGCTGTTGGCTACACCTGGGTGCAAACCAGCAGGTGGGAGGCTGTCTGGGCACTGCAGGCGCCAGGCTCTGTGGCACTAACACACTTTTGTAGGTCTCTGGCACCCTGTCCCTGGCTGCTATGGAATCCTTCATCCAGAAGCAGGAGAAGCTGCTGGAAGCAGTCCCCAGCAAAGCTCCTGAAGGCCAGGGAGGCAGAGAAGCCAAGGAAATCTCTGTGCAGGAAGAAATGGATGGGCTGAGCACTGCAGAGCAGGGAGGACATGCAGACACTGACTCTGGTGAGCTCAGCCCCTCTCTCAGTGCTTGAATTTCTCCCCCTCGGTACCACAACAGCTCCAACATCTGCAGGTTCAGCTTGAAAAGTCTTCAGGACCTGTTCTCCTGCCTGTTGCATCTTGATTGAAGGAAAGCAAATTGGGTTTTCTGGTGCTGTTTGGTGAATGCTCTGGGCATTGTGGCTGGTGGGAGAAAATTGGGTTTTGGCTCAGTTGTGTCACTGCAGATCTTCACCTTGGTGTGCTCAGCACAGTCACTGCACTAAGAGGTTTCTTAAGGACACGCTGCTTAAACTGGCACTGTTCTAAAATCAAATTCTTACAAACTAAAAATGGGCCAAATTACAGTTTCCTGTAATTTCCAGTTAGCCTTGATATGTCCATACACTATAAAAGGACCTTTTGAGATTAAGTTCAGATAGATTTGATGGGAGTAGCACAAATGTAATCTCAGTTCAAGGAATGATGTTTTCTTTCTGCTTCTAGAACCCTCCTCTGAAGCACAGGGCTGCCTCAGAACAGTTACAAGATTATCCTGAGCACATGCAAAAATATGTTCCCCAATCTTTTTTCTTGGAATAGCTGAGCTGTATCAACTGGAACTTCCCAAAAAACTTCTCCCCAGTGGTTCAAGTTTGGCAAGCTCTGACTGAAAGCACGTGTTTGTGACAGGATAGGCCTGGTGTTCTGAAACCCAGCCTGTGCTACCAGCTTTGCCTGTAATCTTGGAACACATGCCCGTGGTTCTGGGGAAGCAGGACTGGAGTTGGAGGCCAGGGTTCTGCACAGAGCAGGCCAAGTTAGCTGAACTCTGGGGAAATGGAATGTCAGTGATCTCAAATGCTTGCGGGTCTGGGATGCTTCAGGCTGGGCTGGCAGGGTGAGGAAAACAAATGTCTGGGTAAAAAGGCAAACCCATGTCCATATCTGCTCATGGAGTGACTTCTGGGAAGTGGTTGGCCAGCAGCTCTGAGGAAGAGGATTTGGATGCTGTGGGAATAAACAGCTTGCTGAGGATGCTCCCTGTGTGAGGTTCTGGGGAAGCTCCAGTCTGCTCCAGACTGCACTGGGAAGTCTCAGGGGACAAAGCAAGTGGGCATAAGTTCTGCATGGCCCAGAGCAAGAGGTGCCAAGTGCCTTGTCTTTTCCAAGTCAGATCCTGGAATTAATTAATCCAGCTTTTAGGAAAAGGAAGAGCAGAGGAGGAGAGGTGTGGGGTCCAGAATCCCTCTTCCCTTTATTTCCAGTAGTAAACTGTGAGTGTAAATTATCTCTGTAGACAGACAGGTTGGGAGATGAGGCATGAAGGGGAGCCAAATGAGGAAAAGCTGCTGCACAGGATCTCATCTGGACAACAGAGCCGAGGCAGCAGCCTCAGGTCGGGGTGGTGGCCTGGGAGCGGCTGTCTGAGGTAGTTTTGTGGGACATCAATGAGCTTGTTCAGCACAACACCTCAGGGCCAAACAGCATGAAAGTAATTCCTCAGCAAATAGAAACTGTTTTTGCTGAAGGCTCTGACATCCCCTTGAGGATCAGAGGGAGGTTTGGTGTCCCAGGTCTGTACAGTGGAGATATTTGGGTAGGTGTGTGGGTTTGTGTTTTTACTGGTAAATCTGGTTTATCCAGATGTGTTTCATCCCGCTCCCTGCCAAGCCTGGGATCTGCCACACGATGGCAGCCCGCAGCCACCAACAGAGCCCTGGTGCCTGGAAAACTGCTGGGAGAAGGGAAAGGAATGGGGAAGACCAGGATGAGAGTCCTCAGCAGTGCACCTCTTCCTGGCTACAGCCACCACCTGCTCTGTCACCTGTTTTGGGCACATGAACTGGGATTTGATAATCACACTGTTTAATTGAGAAGGAGCTGAGCCTTTGGTGCAGCCCTTGGTGGGAGACTGGGGCTGCCTGGATGAGATGGAAACCCGAGTGGGGAGGGCAGGTCCCAGGCTGGCTGGGCTGCAGCAGGTCATCTGTGTGTGGACAAAGGGCCAGGCTGGGGAGAAATGAATGAGTCTGGGATGATGCTTTTCACCAGATTTGCCCTGAGGTGGTTTCTTCATCTGCCCCTCCTCTTCCTCCTGGCAGACTCCGAGACAGCTTTGGCTGACCTGGCCCTGGACGTGCTTCGTCTGGTGCTGGTGGATCACTGGGGCTGGCTGTGCACAGAGAACATCCAGAAGGTTTTCAACGTGCTTTTTGGGACCCTTGTTCAAAGGTAAGGCTAGAGTGACCAACCTGGCTGCTCTGTGAGAGGCATTCCCTTTGGAGTCACATCTGGAAGTGGAGCTTGTGCCTGAATGCAGATAAATGCTGTGTGTGCATCAGCCACACAGTTCTGTAAAGCAGATGCTCCATGAGTGTGGAGTTAACACCTTAGAGATCTGCACCAGGAGCTGCCTTCTCCGTGAGCAGCTCTAATGGGCAGCCTCCTGTCCCCTGAAATCAGGGAAAGGGAAGATCCAGCCCTGGGAGTGGGAGTCTTGGCTCGTGCAAGGGCAGCAGTGCCCAGCTCTGGGGCGCTCTGGGGAGGATTGGCCTCCTGCTCTGTGCTGCCCAGGGCTTCAGCTTGTTCCTCCTGCAGAAGTAGAATAAACAGGCCCAGGGAACAGTGACTGTCAGTGACAGCTCAGAGTGTGGTCTCTGCTCTCACTGCTGCACCCCTCTGCTCTGCCTGTGCCTGGGGCAGGGACCCACACATGGAGTACGGACAGGCTTCCCTTCCAGCTGGCGTGGACTTGCCAAGCTTTCCTGGGGCCAGGGCCTCTGGGTGGTAAGGCTCAAGGCCAAGACACACAAACAGAGAATTCCTGTTTTTTGGTTTAGGTTGGTGACTATCACTAACTGAGGATGTGGTTTTTTAGAGCACAAGGAAAGCCTTCCCTGAAGGGCTTGGGAGAGTCTTGGAGCAGTGCTTTTCCCACTCCTGTGCCCTTTCTCCTGCAGGCATCCAGAGCCAGCATCAGAATGTGCAGGGCAGCTCATTATAACAGAGCTGGTAACCTGAGCTGCCCTCAGCAGAGATTGCCAAAGTGCTTTGAGGTCAGGGACTGCTGTCCTTCAGTCCTGGCCTGTTGCTTCAGTGGCAGGAGGTGGGAGCTGCTCCCACTTCTCCAGAATGGGCTCTGGCCTCTTGGGAACAAGCTGCAACCCAATCTGTGTGTGTAAGCATAGGGGTATGAGAGCTTCAACAGGCACATCATCACCTCCTAATAAGCTGTGTCCTGGTCACCCAGGGAGCCTGCAGCACCCACACGTGGCACTGGCATTTTCCACTAGAGAAGTTGGGATACACACAGCACATCCTGGAGCTGGAAGGTGGAGGAGCTCCCTGGGTTGTGTGGTGGATTAGAGTGAGGAGGAATGTGTTTGTAGCTGCTCCACTTGAACAGGTCAGAGTGAACCCACATGTGCTGCAGGCAGAGCTCTGGCTGGGGCTGATATGGGGAAGCCCTGGGACTTCTTGGTGTCCCCATCAGGTCAGGGTGCAGCTAACCTCTTGAACAAACCCTGTGTCTTTGCTGAAATCCACATGGTGAGGCTGGCTCTGCTCTTGTTGTGGGACAGTCAGGAATCCCAGGGGACAGGGGAAAGAGCTGACCTGTCACCAGGAGGATGGTGTTGCACCTGGATTGCTGTAGGGAACATTTTCCTCCCATTTCTGCTGCCTGTAGTTACCTCCACAGTGGAGACAGGGGAATGAGGAGCCTTCCTGCTGTTTGCCATTCACCCTGGCCCTGAGACTTGTACTCATTCCTGGCCCAGGTGGTCACTGCTGTCCTGAGCAGACCAGAAGGTCTCCAGCTCAGACCTGCCTGTCCAGGGACACAGTGTGGATTTGGTTACATTTCTCTTCCATTTCAATATTTACAACTTGATCACTGCTCAGCCTGGCACTGCCATTCTGGCTGGCACTGTGTCTGGGGACCCTTTACAAATGGGGAAAGTACCAGAAACTCTTCTGGGAGCATCTGCAATTCAAGGAACTGATGCTCCTGCCTCTGAGAACAGGCAGACAAACATGGGACAGCAGATGGATTTGTGTTGTGTCTTCAACCATTGCTCGTCACAAAGTGTGAGTGGGCATCATCCCTTCAGGAGATTAGATCCTTCCTGTTCCTGCCAGTGGCTGGGTTAAGTGGTAGGGGATGAAAATGAGGTGTCCTGGCAGTGTTTGGAGGGGCTGCTGCTGGACACTCCTCTGCCAGCTTGTGTTTGGAGGATAGGTGCTGCTCCTGCTGCCCTCTTGCAGCTGCCAGATGAGGATTCTGCTCTGGCATGAGACACTCGATGCAGAGTGACAGAAATGACCACAAACCAACAAAACTCACACCAAGAACGAGATCAGCTTCTCCCAAGAGCCAGGCCCCTTATTCTTGGGGACTTTCTCCCTTGGGCTGGCAGTGCCATCAGATGATTGCTGTGAGCACACTGTTACTGGTGGTGGAGCCTCCCGACCTGCTCAATTCCATGTTCTGTGCAATGGGCATCCCAGACACTGTTTTTTTTTTTTTAAAAAATAAAAAATTTTTTTTTTTTTTTTTTTAAAACATCACACTGCTCCTTCCCTGTTCTGTGCAAGGAGCGTCCCAGCACACTGCTCCTTCCTGTGCTGTGCAAGGAGCATTCCAGCACACTGCTCCATTCCATGTTCTGTGCAAGGGGCATCCCAGCACACTGTTCAATTCCCTGTTCTGTGCAAGGAGCGTCCCAGCACACTGCTCCTTCCCTGTTCTGTGCAAGGGGCGTCCCAGCACACTGCTCCTTCCCTGTTCTGTGCAAGGAGCATCCCAGCACACTGCTCCTTCCCTGTTCTGTGCAAGGAGCGTCCCAGCACGCTGCTCCTTCCCTGTTCTGTGCAAGGAGCGTCCCAGCACACTGTTCAATTCCCTGTTCTGTGCAAGGAGCGTCCCAGCACACTGCTCCTTCCCTGTTCTGTGCAAGGAGCATTCCAGCACACTGCTCCTTCCCTGTTCTGTGCAAGGAGCGTCCCAGCACGCTGCTCCTTCCCTGTTCTCCTCAGCAGGGCTGGCTGGAGCCAGGCCCCATCAGTCTCCCTGCCTGTCAGGCCGGTGGCAGTGGGACAGGAAGGCTCCATGACCGAAAAAGGGATTGTTGAGGAAAGGGCGGCCGCGTGTGCGAGCCGGGTCTGCACTGAGCCCATCCCATTATGTAACAGGGAGTGAGCCTTTTTTGGAGCTGAAAGGAGAGGAGGATGGAGGGGCTGGGAGTGGGAATGACCCTGGGGCCGACGGATTGCTTCCAGCAGCCTCTCAGCATGCTGGGGCCGTGCCTGTAAACAAACCCTCTGCCCCCTCCTGCCTCTGTCCGGCTCCGCTTCCCTCCCGCGGCTGCAGGGATCAGCTCCTCTTCCCCTGGGAGCCTGCAGCAGGAACCTGCTGGCACAGGGGAGGAGGTGGGGCTATTCTGGCCTCCGGTGGAAGCATTTGGAGAATCTGGGTGCTTTTTAGAGCCTTGTGAGTCAATGAGGTGTTAAAAATACGCAGCAAACACGAGAACCACGCGTGCTGTGACCCCACACCCTGCTGGGACCCCACACCCTGCCCTCAGTTGTCCCCACAGTGGCCACAGGTCTGGGGTCTGTCAGTGCCCTGCAGTGCTGGGGCCAGGGTGACATGCACCACCTCTGCTTTCCAAAGGGGAGTGCCAGCACTGCAAAGATGGACCTGGGAGGATTTGGGGGGCAGATCCTGGTCTGTAAGCTTTTCCTGGCTCCTTCCCATGCAGCCCAACAGCAAACCATGGCCACAAAGCACTGAGTGGGGGGAAGGTGTCTCAGCACATCCCGGCTGTCTGTGCCCTGGAACCTGAGCAGGGCTGGGCACAGTCTGTGCCAGGCTCGGAAGTGCCTGTGCCTGAAAGGAGCATGTGGAACTACTCAGGCAGCTTTGCTGGTGTCATGTTCCACTGAGCAGGAGTTAAAATAAATGCAAATCATCCCTGCCTTACCCACGAGCTCAGCACTGCTTGGCTTGCTGTTTGCTTTGGGTCATTCTCGTGCTCCTCCAGGCTTTGTCCATGTTCCCTCATCGGAAGATTTGAGGAGGTGACATTCCAGTCTGTGTGAGCTGTAGGTGGAGAGGCAGAGATGCTTTGACACTGGTTGCAGGTGGCCATCATGCCTTTGAGAACTGGTTCTTGCAAGTTCATGCTGTCACCTTGGTGTTGGGCTCTGCTGGTGTCAGGCTGAGTGTCACAGGCACTTGTAAGTCAAGGAGGTCTGGAGCTTCAGAGAGCTCCTGCCTGGGTGCTTTGTTCTGATTTTCTCTTTGGTTTTCTTTGATCTCTGTGCCAACAGAACTGGCACAAAGACCCTTGGCAGCCACCTTGATCCTCTTGACTGGAAAGTGCCACCAGCAGAGAGTGATGCCTGCCCCTCTTCAGTGTCCCTGAGTAAACCTGGAGCAGCCAAGCACCCCTGGGCTGGCAGTGCTGGGAGCACAGTGCCCATGGGCAGGGAGTTCTGCCAGCCCTGGAGCCATGGAGGGGCCATGTCTGACAGCTCAGACTGCTCCCACTTCCCTTTGGCTTCCTGGCTGGCAGGTACCACTGCAGCCTCAGGCAGTGCCTGAGTTTTGCTGGCAGAAATGCAATATCAGTGCAGCTGGGGCATCTGAATCCACTCATTCTCCTGGTTTGTTACCTGGGGAGTGGATTTGGGCACATTTGATGAGGATCTTTGCAGCTGCACACAGAGGGGCTGTGCTGGCAGACCCAGGTATGTGGCAGCAAAGTCCCTGTTTGTTTTTGTCCCTAAAAACAAGCCTAAAAGCAGCACCAGAGTTGGGAATTAGGGGAACAAACCTCATGGCATCTTATTCCTCATTTCTGGGTTTGGCTGTTTGTGTTGTAGCCGTGAGGAGCAGCAGGAACTGCAGCCTGTGGTATGTCAGTAAAAGTGATTTCAGGACTCTGTGTGTCTTGGTGTGTATATGCAAAGTAAATAAAATCAGCTTGGAAATGGGCCTCGATTCAGTTGTCTCCAAGCACCTGGAAATTTTGGATCTGACTTTGAATCTCTGTCCCAAACAAAATTTTTTTCCCCTCTTCTAGAAGCAGCATTCTTCCAAAAACAGCCACTAGAATGAAGCCAGCACTCCATGCTTTGATAATAATTGCAACATTATTCTAACTCTGATTCTGTTTCAACAGTTACACATGCCAGCTTTCTTCCTGGATCTAAAAAAGCTCAACAACTTCCTATTTCAAATAGAACAAAGAAGAAAAGGATTGAGTGGAAGTAATGTCTCCCTGTTGGTTTTAGTTTTCCCTGGTTTTAGAAGGGTTAATAGTGGATTTATGTATTTTGATTCTGAAGTGGGCTAATGAAGCAATTGTTCCAAGCAGGGTCTGGCTGAGACAGCCTGGCCTCTCCCTGGGGCACCACTGAGAGCTTAATTGGCTCAATAAATACTTGAAGAAGATGTTATCAAAAGCCAGGATGCTTTATGAAAAATCAAGGGGGTTTGGGAACGATTATTTTAATCACATACCTTTCCCCCCCCTTCCCTGAGCCCCAGGGCATCAGAGGAAGATCTAGCTTGGGAAAAGCAATGGTTCATTCCCTGCAGGGTGAAGCCATTGCAGCCCTGTGAGTTTCCATGATTTCTTCTTGCAGCAGGTATGTTTTGAGGGAGCAACGCATGAAATGGCACAGAAATCCCAGAACCAAGGGGTGCTTTCCTCCCTGCAGGGATGAATGACTGCCTGCAGAAGAGAATGATTTCTTTTCCTTCCTCTCTGCCCCACAGTAAGATGTCCTGCATACCCACATCTCTCAGGGTTTCTTCCTGGGTCAAGCAGGAAAGGTGGGAAGCCAGCCAGGTCCAGGACAGGTTCTTTGCAACTCTAAACCTTCACAGGGCAGCAGAGGAACATTTCAAGAAGGAGAATTTGTGCAGGAGTTTAAAAGGCCTCAGGATGCTTCTTGTAATTTCATTTATGGAGGTTATTTTTCCTTTTCTTTCCTTAGCACAGGGTTTACCCATGGCCTGGACACGTGTGAGGTTGCTTTGAAGGTGCTGAGCTGAGCATGCTGCACATGTTTCTGCTGTGTGGAGAAGGTGGATTTAGGCTCAGGTAGCAGGTGCTCAAAGCTGAGCCTCAGGGCAAAAACTCCATTTGTGATTTTCAGTTCTTGCTGTGCCCACTGCAGGTGCTGCTTCGTTTTTACAAGGTTTCCTCAGAAGGGTTTTTCAGTCAAAGCACTGAAATGTTCCTCCTGTTGAACCCTTGAGTTAAGGATAATCTTGTGCATTATCTGAGGAGGAATTTGGGGAACAAGAGCTGGTAAGGCAGGGATGGTCTGGCGATTTAAGCACCAGACTTTCTTAATTTCAGAGTCATGCTTGAATGCCTTGTGTTTTCCAGATGTTGCTTTTTTGCTTCAATCCTTTTCACTACGTTGGTCCCAGAGGCCTTTTTTGAGCTTCTGGATCTCCACACTGTGTTCCTTAGGGCAGGGGGGCCTTGTTCTGGGGTGGGCAGCAGTCATGGTTGAGCTGGACATTCTAGTTCATGTATATTTGTAGAGCTGTTTGTATTTATGCAGCTAAAGCAGAGAGGCTTTCTCCTTTTTTCATCTTCTAGGTCTTCACTTTGTGTTTATCTAAATCCTTAAAACCCCTGGGTTTGAGGAAATCACAATTGCTATTGCTTCAGGTTTCAATTACAGTCAGCATATTTAGCTTGACTGTTCCTTAGCTGAAGTTATCTCAGCTTTTATCCTCACCTTGATGGATAAAACAAGCAGGTCTTTATCCATTTCTGGCAGGTGGCTGTAAATCTGCAGAGTATCACATTTCTTTGTTCATTCTTAGTACATCTTTGATGTCCAGACTAAGCAAATCCAGCCTGTCCAGGTTTTACTTGCTGAGCTGAGCTCTCTGGACAGTCCAGTTAAGTGAGAGGCTCCAGCCAGGTAAAACCAAGCCCATTTACCTGTTCCTGACCCTCAGCCTGCCTTTCCTCCCTCCTAGGAGCCCAAGGAAGGCCAAGATTTGCACACCCCCAGCCCTTGTTTTTCATTCCCAGTGCCTTCTTGTCATTGTGGACCCCTTCAGCTGACCTTGGAGTTCCAGCTTGAACCGTGGCATTAATTTGGCTCTTTTTTAGCAGCCCTTTCATTCCTCCACCAGCAGCTATTTCAAACAGAGGTGCCTTACAGCATGGACAAGTTATGCCCCTGCAGATTATCTTCCAGGCCTCAGTAGCCTTTGCAGTCTGGCTCTTTGCATTGGGCACTATCAAAGCATTCTGAGCCCAGGAGGTCACTTTATCTATTTCTGAAGTGTAAGGAGATGGTTCTGTGATGGGTTTATTTTTTTTCTTTCTTATTAAGGCTATTTCTTCATGAAATAGCAGAATGAAAATAGTAACTCATCAGCCATCCAAAAATACAAAAAATAAATAAATAAGAGAGGTCTATTTATGTTTCTTGGTGGATTTATTTCTACCTGGGAGCAGTGTGTGAGTGCTTTCAGTGTGGCACATGAATCTCAAATTCTTGGGCCTTTAATAGCACAAAAAATCATCTGTGACCTGCTGGTGAAGGTCAGCTTTGAACCAGCAGATATCTGGAGTTCCTGAGGGGTTAATCCCAGTCCTGGTGCAGCAAGTCTGCCTGGTGGAAAGGTCAGTTTGCCATTTTCTGGGGTTTACTCAGGTAGGAATTTCCAATAAAGTTAGTGTGACTCTCTCTGAGATGCAACTACAGGTGTGGGAGTTGAGGGGGCATTCTTGGGATGTCCTATGCAGGGCCAGCAGTGGGACTTGACTTTCCTTGTGGGTCCCTTCCAGTTCAGGATATTCTGTGAATTACTTTGCTCCTCACAGTTTAATGCTGCTGGTGCAGCTCTGGGATGGGATGTGATTCCCCAAAATGGGCGTTGATGGTTGACTGTGGTTGAGAGGAGGGAAGAAAACTCTTCATGACAGGTCAGTGTGTGCTGAGATTTTCTTTTGAAACCTCAGCTGTACCCCCAGAGTGGATTTAGAGCCACATGGACCAGTCTTGATGATTCTCCTCTGTTAGAATCTGAAATGTAAAGAACTCTCAGAACTTTGGGCCTGTAAGCCAAAGCTTAGAATTAAACACATGATTTGACCTGAGACCTTGGAAAAGACTTCCAAACTTAAATGATACAAGCAAGAATGTGGATTTATAGTTTAAAACAAAGACGCATTCAATTAAGTAGAAGAAAGTTTAGATTTTATAGTTTAAGATATAAAAATAAAAGGGTAAACAAGGAGTTCAGGATGCAGCACTGTAGGTTTGTGTGTCATAACATGATTAGCTAAGAAAGCTTACACTGTAGCATGAGTCCATAAGATGGAATATTTAAAGATTGAGTCAAAAACACAAATATCCTTATTAGCAGTGTTTTATTAGTCAATAAATCCGTAAAAGGTCTTGTAACTAAAGGTCTTTTGACCTTCTGACCCATACAGTAAAGATGTGAGCTAAACTCACCGTTCCTGCTATGTAGAAGATAAGAAAAGAAAGCACATCATCAAAAACAATTCAGAAATCCCACCTCTAATTCATTCAAAACTGCTCCCAAATCCCCATTCTCCTCTTCCCAATGCCTTTGGAATGGCTCCACTGGCAGAAGGGAGCCCAGAGCAGAGGTGCTTTGGTCTTTGTTCCATTTGCACCTGCCTTTGGTTTCTCTTTGTTTCTTCTCCCATTTCTTGACTTTTCCTTGTAAACTTTGTGGGTTTGGGTGCTCCTTCCCCAGCTCTCTGAGCAAGGGCAAGTTGGCCTCTAACAGGAGCTTGTGTGGAGCTGTGCAGGACCCATGGAGCCATTCCCAGATGCTGCCCTCTCCCTCCCAAAGCTGCCAGCCCAAGGAGGAAAATCCATCCCTGGTGTTTCACAACTGTGGGAATCCAGACCTGCAAGCACTCACCTGCTCCCAGTGTGTGCAGATCACATTTAAATTGTGAGATCACATTTAGAGGTGTTATTTGGGGGCCTTGTTGCCTAATTCTGGTGGTTTTAGGGGCATACAGGAGGTTGTTTGTGTGGGGCCTTGCAGCATTTGTCACTTCTCAGCTTGCTCTTGAGCTGTCTGGAAAAGTGTGCTGTTCTCTGTAGGTTCAACTTCCTCTCTGTTCACTATTTGCTTGATTTTTTTGCTATTTTAGGAACTCTAAGGGGAAAAAAAAAGCTTGTTCTTTGCTTTCTGCAACTTTTTAAAGGCTGGAAAGTGGCTGTTGCTGTAATGAGTTTGGAGTCAATGTTCAGTCTGATCCCCCTTGGTGCAGGGTTGACTCTGCAGCTCTGTCCCCAAGTCTCTGAACTTCTGTTGCTTGTCAGATGTTTTCTCAGCTAGGAGAGGGGGTTGTGTAAGAAAACATGTTAATGAAAAACCCTGTTAATGAAAATCTGTGTTAATGAAAACTCTTGCCCCTAGAGAAGTCACAGTTTAACACTTTAATTTGCTTGGGAATAGCTGGAGGGTTTACCATGATCCAGAGTGTTAAACTCTGCTGATGGCTGGAGATTAAAACCTTTTTAATCGTATTTCCAACATGGCTTTTCCCAGTCAGGACTAGGATGTGACATTTTGTCCTCTAAGCCAGGTGGGAGGTTTGCACCTCTGGCCTTACCTTGCAGCAGCATCCACACTCCGTGTCCATGGCAATGCTGAGCGTGAAGGATGTGCTCCCCATTTCCAGTGCCAGTCCTGGGAGCACTGGGAACCTCACCTGTGTCCCTTGCTCTGAGACATTCCAGCTCTACCACTGCACTGAGATCCTTTTCAGGTTTTTTAATGTCCTTTGCTTTCCAGCTGCTGTTTCCTAGGTGTGCATCTGTCCTAAGGTGACATTATGATGCTTGTATCCCCAGTCCTGTGTTCTGTTTATGCTGGATATTATTCTGTGCCTTCAAGACTGGCTCTGAAGAGCAAAGCTTTGCTTTGTTTTGTTCTGTTTTGTTTTGTTTTGTTTTGTTCTGTTTTGTTTTGTTTGCTGTTTTGTTTTGTTATCAGCCTGCTCACTCCCCCAACAGTGAGCAGGACACACAGACAGGGCAGTACATAGTGCAGCTTTTGCTTTTTGCTCTTGCTCCTGCTTTGCTCTTGCTTTTGCTCCTGCTCATTAGTTAGTTTAGCTGCTGAATTTTCCCTGGACTGTTTTTCTTTCCTGTTCTTGGACCTATTTGAACCTGCTCTGGACTGGGACCTGGGAAACACCGAGAGTTTGCACCTTGTGGCCTGCCAGGGTCTACTCTGGGCAGCAGCCATCCTCAGTGCTGGGGGGACTGATAACAGAGTGAGCACCCACAGGAGAGACCTTCTGAATTTGTCATCTTTTGCAGAGTGGTGACAGAGTGGTGTCATCCGGTATTGTTCATTTTGTGTGCTGGGGGTGCTGTGCCTGTTAAATAAACAGCTTCCTTCCACTTCTCTCCAAGGAATCCTTCCTGAACGGGTTGGGCACAGGGGCCGTGTGGGTTTGCTTTCTGGAGGGGTCCCCTTTGGAGGTTTTCTCCCAGATTTGCCCTAAACCAGGACAGCATCCCTCAAGAATCACTGTTTACACCTCATTTCCTGCTCACTCCTCAGCCCTGTCCCACATGATGCCAACCTGCTTCCTTTGGGTGTTGCTGTTCCTCGGTGCCCAGCTGTGTGGGGAAGGACACCCTTGGCCCGAGTGCCTCTCCCAGGAAGAATGCAGACAGTCTGGCAGAGTGCAGGTTAAATAAAGTTTGCCTTGGCAGGGCTCTTGGCTGTGCTGGGAGCTGCCGGGGCGTAGTGGTGACGGAATTGCAAGCACGAACAGCAGCTGCCAAGAGGAACGGCTCTCCTGGCCCTGCTGGCTGCCTCCTGTCCTCTGGGAATCTTGAAGAACTGGCAGAATCACAAGCCTCTTCCCTACCCCAGTGCTGTGCTGACACTCCCAGCTTTGCTCCAGAGCCTCCTGCCAGCGAGGCCAACAGCACCAGCAGTGCTGCACCCTGAGCCCTGCTGAACCTTCCTGTGGGATTCATCCACGGCCTCTCTGTCGCAGACATCTCTTATGAAAAATCCTTTCCTTAGGATTTTTCTTCCTGAGAAGCTGAGAGGCCTCAGGAACAAAATGCAAACAATGATTATCTGCTGCTGTGGAATGCAACAGGTGCATCTGTGATTGGCCCATGTTGGTTGTTTCTAATTAATGGCCAATCACAGTCAGCTGGCTTGGACAGAGTCTGAGATGAAGCCTTTGTTATCATTCTTTCCTGTTCTATTCTTAGCTAGCCTTCTGATGAAATCCTTTCTTCTATTCTTTTAGTATAGTTTTAATGTAATATATATCATAATATAATAAATCAAGCCTTCTGAAACATGGAGTCAGATCCTCATCTCTTCCATTATCCTCAGACCCCTGTGAACACCATCACACCTCTCCTCATCCTGAGGACAAAGATTTTAGGCAGTGCAGGTTGTGACTGGTGGCTGTGGCTTGTGCTGTGACTAGGAAGTGATTTCACATCTGGGCAAGAGGGTCCATCCATATGGTTGATTTAGAAACTGTGCCTGGCCAGCCCCTGGCTGGTGGGGACACATCATCCAGTGCAGCTGCAAACCCCTCCAAGCCCTTCTGGGGAGCAGGGATTTGGGGATTTGCAGGTGGTTACAGAGAAAGGGCACAGTCCTGCCCCAGCAGGAGGGACCATCAGCAGTTCTGTTGGATTTTGGATGGGAACAAAAACTTCTTGGCTGTGAGAGTGTGGTGACCCTGGCACAGGGTATCTGGAGAAACTGTGGCTGCCCCATGCTTGGATGTGTCCAAGGCCAGGTTGGATGGGGCTTGGTCTAGTAGAAGGTGTCCCTGCCCAGGCTGGAATGAGATGAGTTTTAAGGTCCCAAAATCAAACCATTTGGGGATTCTGTTATTTCATTGCTTGTCATCAGTGGATGGAGCTGGACTGGACAGCAGGGCCGCAAGGACAGCAGGATGAGAGAGGGGTGAAGCATCAGGATATTCATGGCTTGTCATCCTTGGAGTGTGTTTTGGTCTCCAGGAAAGACATCCTTGGCTGTCTTGGTAGCAGAGGGACTGATGAGAGGAGCAGAGGCTGCCAGAACAGGGCTCATGTCCTTCCAGTCCTTCCTGGAGGTTTGTAGTTAAACACCAGTTCCTCCAGCTCTGTCTCAAATTGTGCTTGGAGATAACTTAGGAGCTTCAGGCCAGTTGTATCCCTGAGCTGGGCTTTCTTTAGGCACCAGTGATTCACTTGGGTCCCTGTGATTAGCAGGGTGATGGGGCTTTTATGGCCTTTGCTTGTCCCATTTGTCAATAACACAGGGAACATATCCCACTCTTGGTGCATGGAAAACTCAGCTAATTAAGACTTGTGGAAATACAAGGTGTACAGACATGAAAACTGCACAATAACAAAACCAAAGAAGCTGATTTAACCCTCTTGATGGGCGGAAATATCCCAGCTGGGTCCCAAGCTGGACTTTTCCTGACCTTTGTCTCTCTCCCTGTTGCTGCAGGTGGCTGGAAGTGCAGATGGTTACCCTGACCTGCACCCAGCGCTGGGTCCAGTACCTCCAGTTGCTGCAGGAATCCATCTGGCCTGGAGGAGTTTTACCAGCAGTGCCTAAACCCCCCAGGACAGAGGAGCAGAAGAAGGCAACAGCAGAGCAGGCCCTGCAGAGCCTGATGGGGATCTTGCCCAGTAAGTGTGTCCCAGAGACTTGTCAGCTGCCCTGGGGCAGGAAAGCAGCTGGGGAACACTCCAGTGCACTGGAATCTCTGGAACTGTGCTTAAATACAGAGATGGAGGCTGCTCGTGCCAAGGCACTGGGAAACCTTCATGACCCTTGAGGTTTGATGGTTTCCTGCAAGCAAAACCCAGAGTTTTCCAGTTCTGGATAGTTTGTGTAAGGGTTTGGGAAGCAGCCCAGCTCGGAGGGAAGGGAAGCGAGTCCAGGCCATGATTCAGTGCTCAGTTCTGAGCCACCTCACAAGGCAGGGCTCAGGACAGCTCTGCTCCCACCTGCTGCCAGAGGGTCCCATGGTGAGCAAAGTCACCATGCAAAGCCTGTGGCTTTTGCACTGGACTCAAATCCCAAGCCCAGCTGCACTGGATTTCCCTCTCTTGAAGTTTGACACGGGGACCTTTGGCATTAAAGCAGCTGCTGCCTGATCCCTGTGAGTGCAGTCTGAACTTTTAACTCCTTCATCAGTGTAAAGGGCCCTCACTGTCCTTTGGGAATGAAAAAGCACTGCTGGTATGTGCCCTTCCAGCCAGGAATGCTTTCCTGGCACTCCCTGCTCTCCCAGCCCCAGAGCACCATCATGAGCTTTGATTCAGCACCCACCAGGAGAAGGCTGACCTGTGGAAATATTCACTGCCTAAAGCTTTGTCTCCAACGCTTCCAGATGTGATCCAGGAAATCCTTGGGACCAGTAAGTGTCAGATGAGCTGGAACCTGGTGCTGGAGTCACTCAGCCAGCCTGTGATAAACAGGTATGTGACTGTGGTCTTTACCCTGGTGGGCTCTGAGCCTGTGATAAACAGGTTTGTGATTGTGTCTTCACCCTGGTGGCTCTGAGCCTGTGATAAACAGGATTGTGATTGTGGTCTTCACCCTGGTGGCTCTGAGCCTGTGATAAACAGGATTGTGATTGTGTCTTCACCCTGGTGGGCTCTGAGCCTGTGATAAACAGGATTGTGATTGTGTTCTTCACCCTGGTGGGCTCTGAGCCTGTGATAAACAGGATTGTGATTGTGTTCTTCACCCTGGTGGGCTTTGAGCCTGTGATAATCAGGTTTGTTATTTTGGTCTTTACACTGGTGGGCTCTGAGAGCTGTGCCCAGGGTTTTGCCAGTGCTGCTTGGCACCAAACACATCCAGTTTATTACTCCAAACTTGCAATATCGGGGGACATCTGCATATCTGGCTGCAGGTTATTAAGCCAGTCATGTTAATTATGTTGTTTGGCCTGCTTAGTTAGTGGATGTCAGGGAAGTAAGACAAATCCTGGTTGAGTTTGGTTCTGGAGGAGCTGCAGGTCTGTGTAGGGGTTGTTTCTGTGTATTCCCAGTGCTGTGAGTCTGGAAGGCAAGGGTTTGGTGATGGACAGCAGAGAAATGAGGGTCAGACTGGACATCAGGAGGTATTTCTTCACTGAAAGGGGTTGTTAAACATTGAAAAGGGCTGCTCAGGGTGGTGTTGGAGTCCCCATCTTCTGAGGTGTCCAGGGAACAACAGGAGTGGCACTCAGTGCTCTGGGCTGGTTGACAAGGCAGGGATTGGTGACCTCAGGGGTCTTTTCTGTCTTCAGCGATCCTGTGATCCTGTTAAACACACGTTTTGCTCCAGAAGATGCATTTGTGTTTTCTGTGCTGCTCAGCAACTTCAACACCCACTGGTTTGGGGGAGGTGAAAAAAAGCTGAACCACCTCTGGAAACATTTCTCTGGGGACCTGATATTGTTCCTCTCTCCCCTGGAGCATTGGAACACTCTTTCCTTATGCTCAGCTTTGCCTCCCACGCCCTGACCAGCCTAAACTTTGTGTTTTTTCCATTCCAGGCACCTGGTGTTCTGCCTCCTGGACATTCTGCTGGAGTTCTTGGTTCTGAAGGGCTCTAGCAAGGAGCCTGAGGCTGCAGCTGCCTCAGGCACAGACAAAGATGGCACAGACAAAGGTGTCCCAGCACTTTAACCAGGCCTGGTGCCCCGGCAGTGGAGGAGAGGAGCAGCCACAGGGATGGAGTGTTGGATTTTCATCCTTTACTGAACGTGCCTGGGAGCTTCCTGTAAGGAATTTCTCCCTGCAGTGCTAAGTGAAGCTGCTTCCAGGCTTCTCTGTGTCAGCTGGTGATGGATCAAACCCAGTGTGAGGGGCCAGAGGTGCTGTGCAGCATCTGTTCCATTGCTGACCTGATGGGGAGCCTGGAATGAACCAGCCTGACCAGCTGGAGAAGGAACCACAGACCCTTCTGAACATCTCTAACATCGACAGAGAGCACAGGAGATCTGCTTTTGTGGCTTCAGGTCCACCTGGCACTGAGAGTTGGTGTGCTGGGATCTGCTGCTGAAGGTCTCTGCAGGACAGGGAAGGGGTGCAGAGCTGTCCCTGCTGTCTGAGCAGCCTGCCCTGTGCCTGCTCTGCACCAGCCGTGTCCCCAGAAGGAAGATGGGGAAAGGATGGAGTGTGGAGAAGTCCTGGAGTGTGGAGATGTCCTGAAGTTCAGCATCCAACTGCCCAAATACGTGGGAGGTGAGAGCAGGGATCAGAGGAGCTGCCCTGCCTTAGGGACAGAGATCAGCTGCTTCTCCCTGCCCCTGCTCTGGTTCTCAGTAGGTGCAGGCAGGCTGGGATCCTGGCAAAGAGACTCTCCTCAGGCTGGGGAGGAGTGGTGGCTTGGCTGGACTTTAGGACTTGTTTATGTTGTGCTTTCTGAGTCACCTTTTAGTCCCTGGGACAGTCACCTGGAAGGCACAGGCCAGAGGAGCTGAGCCATGTGGGACACAGCAGCAAATCAGCTCCCACACAAACGTGGCTGTCACAGGAAGCTCTGGAAGGGGAACGAGGACCTTGAGCTCAGGGGAATCCTGGCTGTGTGTCATGGACAGGCAGTGGGTTAGAGCTGGGAGCACAGCCTGAGCTCTGCTGTTCGTGGCTGTGCCACTGGGCTCTGCTCTGCTGGGCCTGCTGCTGCCACAGCTCCCTGCAGGGCTCTGGAAAGCTGCTCAGGCACGTGGACTTGGAGCTGCTTCTCCAGCTTGTCCAAGACTTGAGTGGCTTTGTGAGCATTTAATGTTGCTCAGCAATCAGGTTCCTGGGAGAACTGAAGGACTCAGAGCATGCAGCCACAGCCCAGTGTGGTGACCCAGTTTGGTGACCTGCTTGGTGACCAGCTTGGTGACCAGATTGGTGATCCAGATTGGTGACCAGCTTGGTGACCAGCTTGGTGACCAGTTTGGTGACCAATTTGGTGACTAGTTTGGTGACATTTGGTGACCAGCTTGGTGACCAGTTTGGTGACATTTGCTGACCAGTTTGGTGACATTTGTTGACCAGTTTGGTGACCCAGTTTGATGACACAGTTTGGTAACCTGTTTTGGTGACCAGCTTGGTGACCAATTTGGTGACATTTGGTGACCAATTTGGTGACCAGTTTGGTGACATTTGGTGACCAGTTTGGTGACCTGCTGTGCTGTATTTTCTGGGCGAAGCACAGACTGAGCAGTGCTGCCCTGGGCTGGTGAAGGTTCTCTGCAGATCCAAGGAGGCTCCACACAGGAGCCATGCAGGATCACAGGTGGTGTCTGTGCTGCAGGACCAGGTGGTTTCATCCCACAGAACATGGAATTCCAGGCTGGAAGAGACTGCTGCAGTTTTTTTGGAGCTGGCTGCTCCATGGCATGTTTGGAGAGAAGGCAGTGTAACTCCAACATGCCTGTGCTGCTCTTCCAAAGGAGCTGCTAAATTATGGATACACAACAGTGTGAGCTGCTCTGGGTTTCTGTTGTGTGAAAATACAGAGAGGGATCATTTTGCTGCAAGCAAATAGATTTTCAGGGAGCTCTGCGGACATCCCAAGACCAGGCAGAATCCAGTGTCATGAAGCAAATGAGTCCTTCATCACCACTGGAGCCATTTCTCAGCAGGAAGGCTTCAGAGATGGTACCTTGGCCACCTGCTTGAAGAAGAAAGGAGGTGTGAGTTAAGTGGTTTAAGAGTAGATGAGGTGGAGAATGCTTTGGGATAACCCCAAATGGCCAAGCAGCAGTTTGGGAAGCAGGACTCAGATAAACCCTTAAATATCTGCTTCTCTTTCACTGCCAGGCTCTGTTTCCCTCCTTTTCCTCCTGCTTCCATTGGCCACCCCAGCTGTCAGGAGGGGGACAGGGCACCCTGAGCCAGGGGTGATGCACCTGGGCCTGGTGGCTTCCCAGATGTTCCTGCTGTTCTTGTTTGCTGTTGCTTCCCAATGAATTGTGTGGCTTTGGAGCTCCAGGACTGTGCTCTCTCATTGATTAGGGAGAACATTAAGAGGCTTGGAGTACAAATTATCCACTGCCAGCTCCAGGTTAGGGCAAAAGTCTGAAACAGTCCCTACACACACTGGATGTGGCACTGGAAGGATGAGCTGACACTTCTCCTTTGCCAGGAAGCCCAAATTCTCCCAGCTTTTAACCCCCTCTCTGAAATGATGCAAATGACTGAATATTCAGTCCTCCAGATGGAAATAATCTGTGATTTCTGCCAGTTTGGGAGCTTTGGGTGCTTTGCTGTGCTGGTGCAGCGATGATTTGGGGTTGTCCCAGCAGCAACATCCCCCTCTGTGTTAAGATAGAGAGAGCTGGGACAGAGAGAGAAAGGAGATTTATTTATGTGGCAGAGTGGGAGTGGGGAACAGACCTAAGGAGTTTGAGTTACAGAATGTTGTTTCACTCTGCAGAACCCCCTTTTTTGTCTCAGATATGAGGGGTTGGAGTCCTTTCTCATGCTCTCACTGGCTGGGCTTCAAATTGCCATTCTCTCCTTGTGCAGCCTTGCAGCTGAGGTGAAGTGTCCAGGAACAAAGAGCCCCTCTCTGCATCGTGTTGTTAAGGACTAAAACCAATCCAATAAAACGCTCAGCTTTTTCATCTACTGTGAGTTCTTTGCCTCCCTGTGATTTTGGGATTCAATTGAGCACAATGGTGGCAGATACAAACTGCTGCATTCAGGTGTGCTGAAAGTTTATTTCCATTGGACTAAGACTAGAAAAACTGCTCTGGTAAAACAAACAAAGTTGACAAGAAAGCTTAAGCTTGCTCAGTGTGTCATATTCCCAGCAAGCTCCTTTTTTTCTGCAGGAATTTGTAGGAGGAATTTGCAGGAGAAATTTGCAGAAGGCTCCAGCCACCTCTCTAAAGGGTGGGTGGTGAGAGCAGCCAGATTTGACCTCAAGAAGGAGTTGCAGCTTTGTGTCACGTTAGGTCAAGAGCAGTACCTGCCTCAGGTGGGTGCTCAGCTCTCCCTCTCCAGGTCCTTCAGCCCTGTGTGATCTGCCTCCAGCCCAACACTTGATGATTTTGTGAAGTGTTCCCCTTCCCACTGCCTTAGTGTCCCACAGCTGACTGGAAGCTTCCTGGAAGCAGGGACTGCTCCTGTGTATGACTGTGCAGTGGTGTAGAGCTCCAAGGCACCACTCTGAGCTAAATAACTATTAAATTGTGTTTTTAGGGGAAAAAAGTCCCACCATGCACTGACTCCCTGTCCCATTTCCTGTACTCAACCCTTTGTATCAGCTGTTTGTGGTGCTCTTGGAGTCTGTGTGGAATTCTGCTGTCTGGAAAACCCATTTAATTGTTAAATGGGGAGCAAACCTTCACTCCCATGTACTTGTGTGCAATAAGACTTTATTTCAAACTTACTTCTCTGCCAGAATTTAAAATCTACCTTTGGTTGTGACCGTGTTCACAGGGGTCTCAGGTTGAGGGAAGAGACAAGGATCTGACTCCATGTGTCAGAAGGCTGATTTATTATTTTATGATATATATTACATTAAAACTATACTAAAAGAATAGAAGAAAGGATTTCATCAGAAGGCTAGCTGAGAATAGAATAGGAAAGAATGATAACAAAGGTTTGTGGCTGGGACTCTCTGTCTGAGCCAGCTGGGTTGTGATTGGCCATTAATTAGAAACAACCAACATGGACCAATCACAGATGCACCTGTTGCATTCCACAGCAGCAGATAATCAATGTTTCCATTTTGTTCCCGAGGCCTCTCAGCTTCTCAGGAGGAAAAATCTTCAGGATTGTTCATAAACGATGTCTGTGACATTTGGTAGAGAAGAACAAGTGGGGAGGAGGCTGGGTGTGAGTGGGAAAGGGTGGATGTGACTCCCAGGTGTCACAAAATGCATGGCCAGGGCAGGGGACAGTGAGGATGGGACAGGTTTTCCCTCCTGGCACACAGGGGGACTGCTCAGACATGAGAAAAACCAAAGTCCTTAAAGCTTGGCCAGGAATCAGAACAATTTCTCACCCCATCAGCATTGCTGCTTTCTCCCTGACACAAACTCCTCAGTTTGGGCTCTCCAGGGAGTCTAAAACCAGGGAAGCAATGTGGATAATTTGCTTTCTTCTGGCAAACAGGAAAGACTCTCCTAGAAGCAGGGATCTCAGACCCATCTCCACATCCCCTGGCAGTGCTGCTTAGGAAGTTTTCCTTGCTGTCAGTGCTGGAGCAGGAAATTTGCTAAGCTGTAAGGAAATAGGGAATGTCTGAAAACGAGGAATTCCACACGAAATTTGTAATATTATATCAAAGGAAAAAAAAAAGAGGAAATAAGAAAAACCTGATACAATGAATGCTTGGGTCATGTACTTTTTGTGGATTAGCTGTGCCACAGAAGAGCCCATGCACCCTAAGAACTCCATTCCCTGCGAGGCAGCGAACATTTGCGCAGCACATGATGTGGGACCATGGCTGAAGCCAAGTTCCCTGGGATAATATCCACCCTGGGGTAGATTGGGCCATTTCCAGTGTCAACAGCCAGAGGATTAAGCATTTATCTCTGCAGAACAGGATAATTAATACCAGATCACACTCAGGGCTGTGCTGGAGCTCAGTTTGTGCCCAAGCGAGGTTTCACTGCTCACTGTGGGCAGGGGGAGGATGTTCTGAGAGCTGCAAGGTGCAGGCATTGCCTTGGGCTCCTGGAGTGGCACTGGGGTGTCACCAGGAATGGCACTGGGGTGTCACCAGGAATGGTACTGGGATGGGACCAGGAATGGCACTGGGGTGCCCCCAGGAATGGCACTGGGATGGCACCAGCAATGGCACTGGGATGGGACCAGGAATGGTACTGGGGTGTCACCAGGAATGGCACTGGGATGGTACCAAAAATGGCACTGGGATGGGACCAGGAATGGCACTGGGGTGCCCCCAGGAATGGCACTGGGATGGCACCAGCAATAGCACTGGGGTGTCACCAGGAATGGCACTGGGATGGCACCAGGAATGGTACTGGGATGGGACCAGGAATGGTACTGGGATGGTACCAAAAATGGCACTGGGATGGGACCAGGAATGGCACTGGGGTGCCCCCAGGAATGGCACTGGGATGGCTCCAGCAATGGCACTGGGGTGTCACCAGGAATGGCACTGGGATGCCACCAGGAATGGGACCAGGAATGGCACTGGGATGCCCCCAGGAATGGGACCAGGAATGCCACTGGGGTGTCGCCAGGAATGGCACTGGGATGGCACCAGGAATGGCACTGGGATGGCACCAGGAATGGCACTGGGGTGTCACAAGGAATGGCACTGGGATGGGACCAGGAATGGGACCAGGAATGGCACTGGTTTGCCACCAGGAATGGCACTGGGATGGGACCAGGAATGGCACTGGGGTGCCCCCAGGAATGGCACTGGGATGGCACCAGCAATGGCACTGGGGTGTCACCAGGAATGGCACTGGGATGCCACCAGGAATGGGACCAGGAATGGCACTGGGATGCCCCCAGGAATGGGACCAGCAATGGCACTGGGGTGTCGCCAGGAATGGCTCTGGGATGGCACCAGGAATGGCACTGGGGTGTCACAAGGAATGGCACTGGGATGGGACCAGGAATGGGACCAGGAATGGCACTGGTTTGCCACCAGGAATGGCACTGGGATGGGACCAGGAATGGCACTGGGGTGTCACCAGGAATGGCACTGAGATGGGACCAGGAATGGCACTGGAATGGCACCAGGAATGGCACTGGGATGGGACCAGGAATGGCACTGGGGTGTCACCAGGAATGCCACTGGGATGGTACCAAAAATGGCACTGGGATGGGACCAGGAATGGCACTGGGGTGCCCCCAGGAATGGCACTGGTTTGCCACCAGGAATGGCACTGGGATGGCACCAGCAATGGCACTGGGGTGCCACCAGGAATGGGACCAGGAATGGCACTGGGATGCCCCCAGGAATGGCACTGGCATGGGACCAGGAATGCCACTGGGGTGTCACCAGGAATGCCACTGGGATGGTACCAAAAATGGCACTGGGATGGGACCAGGAATGGCACTGGGGTGCCCCCAGGAATGGCACTGGGATGGGACCAGGAATGGCACTGGGGTGTCACCAGGAATGCCACTGGGGTGTCACCAGGAATGCCACTGGGTTGGTACCAAAAATGCCACTGGATGAAAGACTGGATGGCACTGGGGTGTCACCAGGCTTCCCAAATGAAGCTGAGGTGAGCTCTCCCATCGTGGCCACGTGAGGTCTGTGTTAATTTTTCACCCTTATCAGGAGCACTGTTCTGTCCAGCCAAGAGTTGAGGAATGCAATCAGGGTGCTGTGATTTGCCATCTGCTGGGTTTCAATGGGAAATCCAGGTTTTGGCTCTTCTGGCTTTGTTGAAGTAAATGAATCCCATTACCCTGGCCACAGTCCAGGTCAGGTAATTATATTCTTCTTACCTTAATGCCACTGCAGCCCCTGTCTCTGCTGGATATGCTGCACTCTTTAATTCCTGTCTGGAACTTGCTTATTATGTTACAAAGTTGTTTTTTTTCCCCCTTCTCAGTAGAATTTGTGCACCAGCCAGGCCCCAGCATTGTGCTAAAACAGGGAAAAGCTGCTTTAGACATTGATTTGCCCGTGCCTGGTGTTCTCCTGGAGCATCTCTCCTGTTGTAAGGCTGTGGAGCTGGGAAGGTGGGTGACATGGAAGGTGAGAGAACTTGTTACAGCCCTGGTTAACTCAGTGCCGGCTGGAAACCTGCTTTTCTCCCCTGCCAGGCTGGTGAGTGTGTTTGTGGGAGAAACTCAGAACTCATGGGTGTCTTACCTTCCTCTCCTGTCATTTCTTCAAACATTTTGGGAGACTAAAATATGTCCTTGATGGGGGAAAGTCCTCTTGCCTTCAAGAACATTTGCCATGTCCAAACCTTGCTGATCAGGCAGAGCATCCCTGTGTTAGTTTGAGATCCAGCCTGAGAGCCCCCATGGTTTGGAGTGCCTGCTTTCCCTGCTGAGCACAGCTCCTTGTCTGTGCTGGTGGCTCCTTGGCCTTTACATCTCCTGCAACTAATGCATTGATCTGTTTTTTGAAAAGTATTTAAAGTCCCCTTCTTCTCTTACCCTTTCAATCCCCCTCTCCCTCTCCCAGCCTTGCTGAAGGGTGAAAGGGCTGCTCAAGCAGTACTTGAGGACAGCATCCCGTAATTCCACCTACTTCCTTCCTGTTCCCAGGCCCCTGCACTCCACCCCGGCCCTCGAGTACAAGGAGGGGTGGAGGGACAGCAGGGGTGAGGATCAAAGCCCCTGAAGCACTGTTTAAAACACAGAGTGCCCACTGCTCCTCTGGAGTGTCCCATCTGGCAGAGCCTCATTAACCTCCTGCTTCCCCCTCCTACTCCTTTGCCCCTGAAAATCAACAAAGCCAAACATAACAACTTGCCTGGCCTGGAGCAGCCTGAAGTGTGTGTGTGCTTAGTGTGAAAAAGCAAAGCCAAGCCATTGGCCAGAGCCCCTTTTCTGTGCAGGCCACTTCACATTTCTTACCCTCTTTAAGCCCCGATGCTCTTTAGAGTTGAGCTCTTTAACTTTCCCCTTCCTCCCTTGCAGGCTTCATTCTCCCCTTGTCCTGCTCCTTCCGCTCCCTCTGTTCCCTTTTGTCCTGGGAGAAGGAGTCTCTTAATCCCCTTGTACTGCAGATTAAAGCTGCTCCAGCCTCCCCAAGCTGACATTTTCTCAGAGAGCTCACAGCCAGACCCTGATGAGAGCTCTGTGTCTGTCTGTCTGTCTGCTGCTGCCTTTCTTCTCCTCACACCAACCTCCCTGGCTGACCTTTCCCTGAGCAGGGAAAGGCTGTGCAGGGCAACCCCATGGAGGCTCAGCAGGGCTCAGGGTGCAGGAAATTAAGAGCCATGGAAATTAAGAAGTAAATAAAGAGAGAAAGAAAAGATGATGGGAATTAAGAGAGAGAAGCAAAGCAACATTCAGCGTGTTTGGAAAGCAAATGCTGGGCCGGGGTTTGAGTTGGGGAGTCAGCCTGGCTTTATGAGGAGCCAGAGCATTAACCTGGGACTCATTTCCAGAGCTCACCTTCCAGCACCTAAGGGAGCTTCTGAGAAGGCTGAAAAAGGATGTGCCCATCCACAAGGACATGCAGGGACAGGAGAAGGGGGAATGATTATCCTTCCTTAAGCTGAAGGATAGAATTAGATTAAATATTGGGAAGAAATTCCTCCCTGTGAGGGTGCTGAGGCCCTGGCACAGGGTGCCCAGAGCAGCTGTGGCTGCCCCTGGATCCCTGGCAGTGCCCAGGGCCAGGCTGGAGCACCCTGGGACAGTGGAAGGTGTCCCTGCCCTGGTAGGAACAAGCTGAGCTTTCATGTCCCTTCCAATCCAAACCATTCTGGGATTGTTTTTTTTAGTAGGAGATTGGGGTTACCCAAAACCCAGAGTTCAGTTTGCATTTGTTCCAAGAATAATGGACTCAGACACCCACAGGTACAGAGGTAGATGCTGTTTGTGAGCTTACAGGGAATGAAATGACTTCTGTTCCTGGGGGCTCTGTCCATGGCAGCAGCTCTCTACTGTTTGTCATCAAACAAATGACTGTGCTCACCTCTGGGACTGCAGAGTGGATTGATGTGCTGGTCCTTGTCCTGTGCACATCATAAAACCACAAAGGATCAAGGCAACTTGCCTAAAAGTGTGTGTTCTAATGGCAGAAACATCTTCCCTTGAGGTTTCTGTCTCATCATCAGCCCTGCCCTGCCAAGTGTCCTACAGGTGTCCCAGAGCTGCTGGCAAAGCACCAAGCAAAGTGAAAATCTGCTCCTGAGATGAATTTCCAAGAGAAATGGTGCAGAGTGGCCCCAGGCAGGCCCCCTCTCAGGTTTGTGTCCAGTATATGAGGAGGTGTTGGGGAAGGGGAGAGGTATCTAACACACTTTCTGAGAGGACAGCTTGGGTTCTCTCAGAGCTCCTGCATGGACTTGGCCTGGTTAATCTGAGCCATGGTTTCACCCAGGTAACTTGCCTTTTATATGGTTATAAGTGGTTATATAAAAATGTGGTTTTTACCTGACCCAGAGCTGTGCAAACACCCCAACACTGCCATGCTCTGGGTGCTGAGCTGCCCCACCCAGCCTGAACTGGGCAAAGTCACACCATGCCTGTGACAGGTGAGCACATAAAGGTCAAGTTTGCTTCTGGGAGACTTCACCTGCATCTATTTACACCTGGATGCTGTTTTACCTCCCTTGTAAAAGTGTGAAAGGGTTTTACAGCGACTTCTGTGAGCCAGAGAGAAGTTTGATAAGAAGATCCATGTTTACCCCTGAAAGAATTTCCTACCACAGTCATTGACATAGAAACCAAGAAAGAAAGAAGGATAAATAAGAGAAACCTGCAACTGCCTGTGTCACTATTGGACATGAAAGAACACAAGTGCACACCATCATTCTCAAGGTGAAGGAAAAAAGAGACAGTTTATTTTCTGACTCCAACATTTATAGTTTTCCAAAAGTGACAGTGGATTGGAGGGTGACAGTGCCACCTCTCCAATGACACTGGACAAACCAACAGTCCATCTACTTTCTCCTCCTCCATAAAGGAATGCAAAACAATGGGATATTTACAGAAAGTGTGTGATAAAGTTCACTACAAGAATGTCAACATCAGAAGGCTTAGAAAATCTTAAAAAACCAGGGTGACACTGCCTGTTCCAATGAGCACTTTGCTTCTCTCTCATGACCACGAGTAAAGTGTAAACTGAAGAGTTTTGTAAGAATGTAGAAAAAGCATCCATGCTAGAATAAAAACAGGTTTGAAGCCTTCTGAAAATGGAGTGTGTTGCTTTGTGTTGTGACTGTCACAACTACAACATAAAAGGGCAAAGATTTGATTTATCTGAGAGAGCAGAGTCTCCACGTGTCTGGGGTTAGGAGATGTTTGAAGGGTTGAGTCCCCCAGCCTTTTGCTAAAATAGACGGTGACCACGTATAAATAACAGACCAGAGAGATGTGGATTCCCATCCCTGGAAGTTCAAGGCCAGGCTGGACAGAGCTTGGAGCAGCCTGGGATAGTGGAAGGTGTCCCTGCCCATCCTGCCCATGGCAGGGGCTGGAGCTGGATGGCTTTTGAGGTGCCTTCCAACCCAAGCCACTCTGGGATCCTGTCAGAAGTTCTCAGAAGTGGGTGAGGGTCTGTAGTGACACAGAGTCCCCAGGCAGGTGCAAAGGAGAGATGCTGTATTGCAACAACCAGGTTTTTTTACTCAGCCCATTATCAGTTACAAAGTTTTAAATCATAACAAACATAATTCAACAACCACCACACATCACAGCGTGTATATAACTTGTTTTTCTACCTAATGCAGCTGAGTCACTTTCCCACAGTCCTCTTCTACTCAGCTGAAGTAGCAGGCCTGAGCCATGATTTTACAAGGGTAACAAGGCCCTTATTTTATAATATGTGACATTTTCCCATCCTGACTGGTGCTGTCAGGCCAACTCGTGGCACTTGTGCTCTCCCATCCCGTGGCTCAGCAAGTGCAGAGGCTTCTAGGGGCAGCAGCAAAACTGCTTTCAAAGGCACTAATAAAAGAAATGCAGCTTTCCCTTTTTGGGAACTCATTTCAGGGCAGAAGCCTCCCTGCAGCCCAGCCTGCTGATAATGAAATCAAACCAGGAGCTTGCCCCTGGAGGCCCCGGACGTGTGAACGTCTGCCATGTCGAATCCGTCTGAATCCTCCTCCAGGAGCCCCCAGCCCTGTAATTACTGCTTTTCCAGCAAGCAGCCTTTTCTTTCTCTTTGTGTGGGCCCTCTCCCGCCTCCCTGTCCCTCGGTGAGCACATAATAAGAGGATATTTGTAATGAAAATCGCCAGGCAGCAGCAGAGAACAAAGCAGGGGCACCGGGTGGGGATATTGGAGGCGCTGGGCTCCCACCTGGGCAGCGTGGTGGGCACGGTGGGCTGGGCAGCTCTGATCAACCTCCCTCTGAAAGGGCTTAAATGAGAGATGGGGGACTCCAGGCAGCTCTCTGAAATGCAGTTTATTTTATTTAAGATGTCACAGCAGTCCAGGGTGGTGGGTGACAGAGCTGTGCCTACAGCTGTCAGCTCCAGCTGCAGGCAGGCCTGGAGACCCTTTGGTTTTGGTTACATTGCATTATATACTTTTCCTTTGGTTACAATGCATTATATACTTTAATTTTGGTTATAATGCATTATATACTTTTCTTTTGGTTACATTGCATTAAATACTTTTCTTTTGGTTACAATGCATGATATACTTTTCTTTGTTGAGCATCCCAATACAGTAGAACCAATCTATACCTTAACTTTTACCTATAGCCTATCATAACTGCTATAATTACCATATTCATGTTACTGTTCTCCAATCACTAAAAGTTTGTACATCACAGTTTAAGCTAGAAGTTGTTTTTCAGTGGAAAATTCTGAGACTTTTTTCTACTTGCTACATTTGCTGACTGGTTTGCCTGTGCTTGGTAAAAACATCTTCTTGTTTGAGGTGGGTTCATCTTTTGCTCTAAGTCATAAAAACTTCTTCTAACTAACATACTTTTTGCTTTCTTGGTTATCCAGTAAGACTGGCTCAGCAATTCTTTTTTTCTATACCAAACCTTGTTTCTAACTATATTTCTTCATCAGACTATACATTTAAAAATCTTTCTGCTAGGCACACATATCCGTGAGACTTTCTTGTCCAACTTTCATCCTTCCCAACATCCCTGCATCTGCACACAGGGCTGGGAGCCACGCTGGGCCCCGTTCCATGGCTACCCCAGCTCTCTCCCAAGCGTGCAGCCTGATGAAGGTTCAGTCTCCCCAGCAACTGTAATGGGTTTTTGCACCGTGCCCTCTAATCTGAGGTAGAAATGTCACCGCCGTCACACCCCAGGCTGGCAGCTCCCAGCCCCAGCCCTGCTGCTGAGCACATATCCAGCTTCAACCTTCTGGTTGCTGGGGTGAAAGGGCCTCTTCATCTCCACAGGGAGAGGCAGATGAATCCCTGCCTCCAACAAGGAACCTGCTTTTTTTTTTTATGCCCCACTCCCACCCCCCCATCCGCTTCAAGGGCTCTTTATTATGTCTTTTAATTCCTGGCTGCGAGTGGGAGGGAGAAATGAGGCAAGGGGGGAAAAGCCCTCACAGTGGGGAGAGGCCCCAGTCAGCAGTGTGTGAAAAGAGAAGGCAGCGTGGGGATTAAAAACATCAACTTCATGGGAAGTGATTGATATTTAATAGCTTCACTTGATTGCTGTGAGGCTGAGACATGCACAGCGCCCCGAGGGCAGCCATGAGCCCTTGGAGAAACCCACTGGGCTTCACTGGAAGGACTAAAATTCCACTTACCTGGGCTGGTGGAAGGTGTCCCTGCCCATGGCAGGGATTTTGGAAAGAGATCTTTTATGTCCCCTCCAACCCAAACCCTTCTGAGGTTCTGTGATAAGGGATGCCGTTCCTGGGTGTCTCAGGCACTCGCACAGCACAGGATGGGGTGATAGAACCACGGGAGCTGAGCTGGGGTAACGTCAGGTCAGGGGCTCATCCTCTCTGAGCTGGCTGGCACAGGGTGCAGGACACAAGTCCTGGCACAGCAAACAGAGCTGAGCCCCCCTCGCTCCCATGGCCAAGAGCTCCTGTGTCTTGTTTACTGCAGAAATGCTGCTGAATGCCCTGCCTGTAAAGTATTCTCCAGCTTGCTGCTCGTGTTTGCAGCCACCTCTAGAGCATTAGCTCTGGGTAATCTCCTCTCCTCAGCAGATGCTCTGGTGCTTATCTGCCTCCTGTACAGTTAGGGCCACTGGAGGAATTCATCTGTGTGACAGGAGCGTGTTCCTGCACCAGTGGGGATTTCAGCATCATTTTTATCTGATTAGGCCAACAAAAAGTCTTGGATTCCTCCCTCATCACTAGCATGCACGTGCTGCAAACACCAGCACCAAACTGCACACTGATTTCTCACCCAGATCACCTCCCCTGCCCCTCTGGGTGCAGCCAAGAGAGGAAGTCATTGTTGGAACACTCAGCTCTGAGAGGATGGAGATTGCTTCTCGTAACTCCTGTTGTCGCAAAGAGATGAAGTGTCATAGACATGTTTTATGAAAAATCCTTTCCATAGGATTTTTCCTTCTGAGAAGCTGAGAGGCCTCAGGAACAAAATGGAAACAATGGTTATCTGCTGCTGTGGAATGCAACAGGTGCATCTGTGATTGGGCTCATGTTGGTTGTTTCTAATTAATGGCCAATCGCAGCCCAGTTGGCTCGGACTCTCTGTCCGAACCACAAGCCTTTGTTATCATTCTTTCTTTTTCTATTCTCAGCTAGCCTTCTGATGAAATCCTTTCTTCTATTCTTTTAGTATAGTTTTAATATAATATATATCATAAAATAATAAATCAAGCCTTCTGAAACATGGAGTCAGATCCTCATCTCTTCCCTCATCCTCGGACCCCTGTGAACACGGTCACAATGAAGACACTGGGGCTTTCCTGGCATGGCTGCTCAGTGGTTCCCAGCACTGCACTTCATCTCTATCTTCGTTGTATCAAGGCTGCTCTGGGCTCCAGTGCTCCATCAAGACCATTAAGCTTTTCCTTTCATCCCGGCAAGTGAATTCTATAAATTGCTTTTCTGGCTGTCACCCTCAACACACTTCTGAACACATCCCTGCATGTTCTGAGAGGTTTATCCCAGATTCATGGGCACCATCTGAAAATCCCCTATCCTGAGACGCAATGTTTCCTGGCAATATTCCTGCCAGCACCTGCCTGGAAAAGCAGGATGC
Source organism: Camarhynchus parvulus (assembly GCF_901933205.1). NCBI lineage: Eukaryota > Metazoa > Chordata > Aves > Passeriformes > Thraupidae > Camarhynchus > Camarhynchus parvulus. The sequence continues at coordinate 6,490,950 of NC_044594.1, read as the reverse complement.
ATTCCTGTCCCTGCCTTGGCTCTTCTGTCTCAAGGAAAATCAGCGTGCAGGGAACAAACAGCCACAATGCCCCACCATTCTTTTTTAAAGGCTGTTCTTGACCCAGTGTGCTCCATCAACAAAAATAACCTGTTCCACCCTCCTCAGCAGGGTTCACCTGGAGCCCAAAAGCCTCTTTGGAATGGTGAGTGACAAAGTGCATCACAAAACAAGGCCTTGAAAATAACACGGATCTCTTTTTATCTCATTCCTTTCCACGCCAGGCTGACGATTCCCAAGCCAAGAATGTCACTAACTTCTCATATTTCTCCTGGTCATTTCTGTCCTGAAACTGGAATGCAGCCACTAGAGGAAGGGGGTTGGATGCCCTCGTGTCAGGGATCCAGATCTGAGAGACATTATCTCATCCATAGTGGACAACAACAAGGCTGGCACGCCATCAGGCAGGATATTCCCTGGGAGATTCAGTGCACGTGGCAAGGGACAGGGCAAGGCTGAACTCCAGGGTGGAAAGGTCCTGGCAGCCTTGGAAAAGTGTCTCCATGGAGCTGCAGAGGAGCACAGGCCAGGGAGGCAGAGCATGCAGGAAGTTCCACAGCTCCACAGCTCCACAGCACAATGATTAGGAATGAAAAAGTCAGATTGAATGGAGGGAAGGAGGGGAACAGGGCTGAAATCTCTGCAGGAGCTGAGGAAACTGGGTTTGCTCAGTCTGGAGAAGCGGAGGCTCAGGGGACACCTCATTTCTCCCTACAATGACAGGAGGCTGTGGTGAGGTGGGGGTCAGGCTCTTCTGCCATGTCTCAAGAGGAAACAGCCCAAAGTTGCATCAGGGGAGGTTCAGATATCTGAAAAAAGTTTGGCTGAAAAATCAGTTAGGCATTGGAACACGTTGCCCAGGAAGGTGGTGGTGCCTGCAGGTGGCACCTGGGGACGTGGTTATGGGGTGATTAGGATGCTGCTGGGTTGGTGGCTGGACTCTATGATCTAGCAGGTCTCTTCCAGCTGTGATGCTTCCATGGATTTATGCAAAATCTGCATTTCTTTGCTGTGGCTGAGAGGAAAATGATGTGGCTGAGGGAGAGGAGCACACAGCAGGGACCCTGAAACATCCGGGTGTGAGAGCAGCACTTGCAGTCCTTGCCTGGGGCGGCAAACACGGAACTAAAGCTGCATCTAAAGCTCCTAATACCCTTCCAAAAGCTCCTTAGGCTGGTATTGTCCTTGAGAGCCAGTTCATCTCTGGTGCCTGGCAGCAGCTGTGTTTGGCCTGGAGTGCAGCACAAGCACCGGCAGATAAGGTGGCACCGGGAGGTTTTGCAATCTCTGAGCCCTCCGGGTCCTTCTGGGGCAAAACTTCAGAAGGACCCAATTTCATCACGAGGCAAAATTAGAAAACGGTTGCAGTAGGGGAAGAAATCACATGGGAAAGAGAAGGAACAGCTTCATGCACTCATCATCCCCTCCAGCACCGTCCCAAATCCCATTGAAGTGCCAGCTCTGATCCTGCAGGTGTGGAAGCCTGGCAGGCACTGGCAGCATTGCAGCAGTGTGTTTGCAGGGAGCATCCTCCTGAAACAGCCTTAAACTGCCAAAAAACGTGTCAGTGTAAGCTAAGCTGCCTCTAAGAGCTGGGATGCAGGCCCCAGCACTGCGGGGACACGTGGAGACACCTCCCCTGCCTTTGGGCACCTCAGGAGGGACCCAAGCTCTTCCCATTTTTTGGGGAACAAATGAAGCAGGACCTGGGAGCTCCTAAATCCGTGGGGCACTCTGAGCTGTCAGCCCAGCCTTGCCCACCCCAAGGATAAGCCTTTGCTTGCACCTTGTCCCCGTGTGGATCCTGGGTGTTGTGGGTGGACTTGGGGGTGACCATGCTGTGTCCTGCCATGCCCAGGAGGGCTTTCTCCAAAATGTTTTGTTCTGGGGAGCAGGCAAGCTGCAAAGCTTGGTTTGCCCTCACACCTGCTGCCAACCCTCCAATTCAAGGGATGGTGGGATGACAGAATTGTTGGAAAGTTGGAAAGCACCTTGGAGCCCATCTCATTCCCACAAGAAGGGGAAGCTTCAATATATTTAAATGGTGGTGGACTTAAAACACTTTTCTGCAGAGTGCAGAACCAAGCTAGGGAATGGGCAGTGATGGAATATCGCTGAACTTTATGAAGAATAAAACACTAAATAGTGATGACACGAATAGAACATCAGCCTAGTCACAATAAAACTTGAGGGCCAAAGTGACAGAGCACCATTAGCTGAGAACTCACAGTACTGGAACTGTTTGTCAGGTGTGGTGTATCTTTTCCTCTTTTCCCATCATGTGACAGACACCAGGATTATCTCAGATCTAGAACACGAGGGTGGTCTAAAACATACCCAAAGTGCTTTAATTAATCCTGGAGACCAATCAAAAGCAAATGTACTGCAGTACAAGTGAAATAGTTTTCTCACTTAAGCATCACTAAGCGGGTAGGTGCACTCTCCTCTGAGATTCAATTGTCCTGTGCCATGGGCAGGGGCACCTTGCACTGCCCCGGGCGGCTCCAAGCCCTGTCCAGCCCGCAGGGAACATCTGGGCTGGCTGCAGATCCACGAGAGGGAGCTTGGGGTCATCCCCGAACCCTCTCCCAGCCGAGCAGAGGCACCAGGTGGTGCTGTTGGCTCGGCCATGGCAGGCACCGGGGACAGCCCCAGTGGCATGGGCACCCTCGGGACCCCGCCGTGCCACCGCGCCGCCCCGCGAGCTCCGAGCAGGACCGGCTCCGGCGTGGCAGCTTCTCCCAAAGCTGAGCGTTGAGCAAATCTGAGCATTCCCAGCCCTCCTCCAGGGCTGGTTTCTCTGCTCTGCCGGGTTTTTCTCAGGAAAAGCTGGTGGACCAGCGATCTAGAGGAGAAATGCCAGCGAGGGTGGCTTCACATCCACCCTGAGATAACGCCCTGCCCTTGGGGTGAAGGGTCTGTCCCCCAGAGGTTACAGCATTTATTTGGGGTAAAATCAATCCGTGGAGCCATGAACATCACGATAAGGGCTCCTGGGTCTGTGTCCCAGGGGTTACAGCATTGATTTGGGGAAAATCAAGCCATGAACCTCACGGTAAGTGCTCCTGGGGGTGGAGAAAATATAGAAGGGGTGAGGGTGTCCCCATCCCCAGAGACCACCAGCTCTGCCAAGTGACACAGATGTGGGGCGTGAAGAGCCCTTGCTCACACATCCCAAGGGGAAAGCTCCAGCCTGGGCTTGAGGAGAAGTTTCCCATTAAAGATTCCCTGAAATTGGCGCATTCCCACACGGGGCTTTGATTTCAGTGTATTGGCACTTTCCGATGAGAACTCACCCTGGTGGAAATTCCCAGGGAGAGGAGAGGAGAGGAGAGGAGAGGAGAGGAGAGGAGAGGAGAGGAGAGGAGAGGAGAGGAGAGGAGAGGAGAGGAGAGGAGAGGAGAGGAGAGGAGAGGAGAGGAGAGGAGAGGAGAGGAGAGGAGAGGAGAGGAGAGGAGAGGAGAGGAGAGGAGAGGAGAGGAGAGGAGAGGGAGAGGAGAGGAGAGGAGAGGAGAGGAGAGGAGGAGAGAGAGGAGAGGAGAGGAGGGAGAGGAGAGGAGAGGAGAGGAGAGGAGAGGAGGGAGAGGAGAGGAGAGGAGAGGAGAGGAGAGGAGAGGAGAGGAGAGGAGAGGAGAGGAGAGGAGAGGAGAGGAGAGAGAGGAGAGGAGAGGAGAGGAGAGGAGAGGAGAGGAGAGGAGAGGAGAGGAGAGGAGCAGCCCTGCAGCTGAACTGCTTTGCTCCCCAGGGGCTGCTCCCTGTTTCCCAAACACTTTCCTTAGAAATTCCTCTTCCATCAGGGTGATGCTGCTCGCAGGGCAGGCAGAGCAGCACAGAGCAGAGGCAGGAGCAGCTGGGGCTGGGGGGGCACTGGGAGCACAGATGATACCTCGGTGGGGGTCTGGAGATAAAGGGGGTCCATAAAACTTGAAATAATAGGAGAAACCAAGGCTTCTAACCAAGGTTTCTAAACCTTCTAACCAAGGTGAGCAAGTTAGATATTAGCAAATTGAGGTATTAGGAGGAAGTACTTTATTGATGAGGCACGTATTGCCCAGAGAAGTTGTGGCTGTCCCATTTCTGGAGGTGTTCAAGGCCAGGTTTGGACAAGATCAGCAGCAGTCATTGGGCACTGAAGCCTAAGATGTGCCCAGGGCCAGGCTGGACAGGGCTTGGAGCTCCTGGGACAGTGGGAGGTGTCCCTGCCCATGGCAGGGGGTGGCACTGGATGGGCTTTAAGGTCCCTTCCAACCCAGCCCATGTTTCTATGACCAGCTCTCAAACAGCTCTGGTTATTCAGTGATGCTGTTTCCACATCCCCACCACTCCCTCGACCTGTGGCTCAGCTCTGGAGGGAATTTCTGGGTGTGCATGGAGGCAGCTCTTCTTTCTTTAACTTTGGGGTTCCTCCAGAGCAATGGCAGGGAGGGACCTTTCTGAGGGACCACATTGCTGTGAGGAGGGCACTGAAGCACCCTGGACTCGCCTGGACAGTGAGTCCACTCTCCATCTGCAGCTTTCAGGAGGTTTCCATGCAGGGCCTCACAGCCCCGAGTCCTCAGTGGGATGGAAGTGATGGAGCCAGAGAACTGAAACCACAGATGGGTCACCAGTGCCCCCCTCTCTGCCAGGGCCTCCTCTTCCTCCACCACTTGGGATTCTTCTGTCATCCATCAACTCCAAGGCTGCTGCACAAGAGAGAAGGAGAACAGACTCCAGCCATGAATTTCCCCAGGGCTTTGTCCAGTCTGGAATGCTTTCCCTGCAAGGGCTTTCCCAGCCCTCCTGGGACGATGCCCTGGTGCCTGCTGCAGCTCTGATGGAGAGCATGCCCCTGCTGCATGGCAGGTACTTCATCTGGGCTGGGGGTTCCTCCTCTCCCCTTGTTTCCCTGCTGGTTGTCTCTGCAGCCGGTCCTTTGAGAGGCCTGCACTTCTCAGATGTTATGTCTGGAAGTTTGCTCTGTTTTTTTGGCTAAGGGGCCCAGGGTCTGGAAGTTGAGAGGCTTTTATGGGAACCCAAGTCCCCTTTTGACACGACTTCCTTGTGCTTAAATTTCAGGTTGAGTTACAGGCTCGAACAATTTCTGGTTGGATATCTTTCATTGTCAGAGGGGATTAGGGCAGTGATTATTTACATGCACCTCTATTACACAGAGTCTGTTTCTTTTCTTTCCTTTCTTTTTCCCCCAAGTAATTCCACATAATACGCAAAGCTTGATTGAAGCAGCCCCATAGATGGGGCAGAGGGAGGGAATGAGGCTCCTGCTGGGCCAAGTGAAGATCTCTGAACTGGGGGATGCCTGTAGGGCCGATGGATATGGAATCCCAGAATTGTCTGCATTGCAAGGGACCCTAAAAATCATCTCATTCCATCCCTGTGCCACAGACAGGCACACCTTCCACTAGGCCAGGTTGCTCAGAGCCCCATCCAACCTGGCTTGGTGCTTTGGGAGAGCATCCTCTTCATCCTCCTCTTCCTCCTCCTCCTCCTCCTCCCACACATGTCCCAGGCAGGCAGGTTCCCCCTGGAGCATCCCCTCTCTCCATTCCAGCAGGGGCTGAATGCCTGGCACTGGTTTGATCTGGGGCAGCTCCTCTGGAGCCTTGGCTGCTCCCCAAGAAATAGGGAGATTTTTTTTTTAGAACCCAGCATGCATGAGTTTTAAAAGGGATTTTTGATAGAAGTCCCATTTACTCCTTTATTTGGCTTGGGAGGCTGCAGTGGAACAGATTTCTTTACATATCCTTGAGTGTTATTTGATTAAGGTTATGACTGCTAATAAACACTCCAGGGCTATTCTCCATCCCCACCACTTGTAATTCAGGCAAACTGTTGCCTGCATGGGACTACACCTTTTTTATATCAGTACAAGGGACCAGAGTGCTGATTCTGCTCCCCTTTCATCAGCTCGCCAGTGAATTGCTCACTTTGATTTATTCCAGCTTTATAATGTAAGGGAAAACAGGAATGGGAGGAGTGCCAGCAGTGTTTCTGGCACAATAACCAGTTTACTTCCTTTTCCTTCACTTTGCCATTTAGAATCACAAGTTCTTCTATAAAACAGCCACGAGAAGAGCACACATTACCCTGGAGTAAGAAAAGTTAAAGCTGCAGAATCAAAAAACTAACAGACCCCAAAACCTTGTTGGAAATGTAGAAGCAGGTCCTGTGCTTAGGAAGGAAGGGAGCCCAGAGGAGTCTGTTCTACCTGCCGCCTAGAAAATGGGTGTATTTCTTAGTCTGCTTTGGTTTTGCTATGTAAGTAAATATTTTTAATTTTTTCATGAAGGAAAAGAGAGGAAGTGGTACAGACACCTGTGGTACCAGCACTGGTGGCACATCCCAGCACTCAGGGAGGGTGGGGAGGGAATCTCAGCCAAAACCAGGAGCCCTGAGCTGAGGAAAGAGAGTCTCAGGCTCCTCTGGGGGCACACAGCACATCTGGAGAGGAGGAAGCACAGCCTCAAACTCAGAGACTCAGACCCTGCTCAGTGCAGTCCCCAACATCTGGGCAATAACCAGGGCACTGCACTGACCAGGGTCTGAGTCTCTGAGTTTGAGGCTGTGCTTCCTCCTCTCCAGATGTGCTGTGTGCCCCTAGAGGAGCCCCTGAGTCCCCAACATCTGGGCAATAACCAGGGCACTGCAGAGGTTTAAAAAATAACAACTGTGCAGTGAAATCAGGACGTGCTTGGGTGCATCAGACACACACTGATGGCCAGGGGGGAATCCAGAGGAGCACAGAGAGCTCCCTGCCTGCTCCCAGCTCTCCTGCTCCCCTTTCTCTGCAGATTTGGGGGCTGTGGTGGCTTTTCCTGATCTCCCTGCCTGCTCCCAGCTCTCCTGCTCCCCTTTCCTGCAGCCTGGGGGCTCTGGTGGCTTTTCCTGCCTGTGCAGCCCCTCTGTCCAGAGCAGCCCTAACAAGTGTTTAATGAACAGCCGTGTGGGCCAGTCCCTAATTACACCCATCAGTTAAGCTGTCAGGGGCAGCTCTCAGCCTCCTTGGTTCATTATTAGAGTCTGGGCCTTGATGAGCTGCAGTCAGGCATGAAAGGGCAACCTGAGCCCGTGGAAGTCTCCACTCCCCCAAGGAGCTCAGGGGGGTTTAGGACTAGACCTGGTTTTTCAGGTCTGAGCTTTACGTAAAGCTGAGAGTAAGGAAAGAAGGAGACATTCAGAGGCCTTTTCACATTTCTGGCCCTTTAGAATCGATAGGATTCGGCATTTTGAAGATGAGATGCCTTCAGTGTAGGCTTTTCTGCATAAGCTCTTAAGGAATCGCAGCTCTGTGTGTTCAGCTTCACTGCAAATGGCATGCAGGGATGAGCCCAAGCCATGGCATCTTTCAGCCACATCTGGATTTCACAGTGTCCCAAAGGATGGTCTTGGGGGGCTGTTTCCCCACATCGTGGTCCCTTTAAATTCACACCAGACCCAGTGGAAAACAGATGGGGTTTAATGACAACAGCACCAGTTTATTTGAACCAGGGTCTTTATGGGGAGATGTGTTTGTTTTCTCAGGCCACACATTATTAACTAATCCCCAGACTTTGTTTTTACAGTCACATTGTGAGCAACTTCCCACTTCTCTCCTCTTTTCTCCACCAAAACACTCTGGAGTGGTGTGTGAGGCATCCTGGGCTGCTGCAGGGGATGAATTCCCATCCAGCCATCCTGCTGAATCCCACAGAACCGACTGGGAAAGTCACACTGGGAACTTCCTGCTGCTCTTTGGACAAGATCAGCTCCAGCCATCAGGCATCAAGGCCAACATGTGCTCCAAGGCCAGGCTGGATGGGGCTTGGAGCAACCTGGGATAGTGGAAAGTGTCCCTTGGTGCCAAATGGAACAGGATGAGCTTTTGGAATGGCTGCCCAGGGAGGTGGTGGAGTCCCCATCCCCGATGTGTTTAACAAAGCCTGGATGTGGCACTGGGTGCCAGGGTTTAGGTGAGGGGTTGGGGCTGGGCTGGATTCAATGATCTTTCCTATAGGAAAAAGGAACTCAATCACTTCAATTTCCTCTTTGGAAATGTCATATTTCTAAATCTCTTTCTCTATAGAGATCTTTGAGACAATTGTAACTTTGATGCCTTTGATCCCTTTTGTTCAGATATCTAGTACTGGCACTGTACGCCAATTTCTATAGATGCATCCTACCTTGGATGTTTCTCAATAAAAGCCAATGGAATTTAATCTTCTGAAAATTTTTCTTAACAGGAATTACATTTTTTTTAACACTCCAAAAATTCATTAATTTTTAACATGAATGAATGGTCATTCTGAGATTATGTGATTGTGATTCCATGATTTGGTGATTCCCTGGTTCTGTGATTAAGGTCCTTTCCAACCCAAACCATTCCAGGATTCTATGATTCTCTTCCCTCTTGGTATGAAGGGCTAATAATTTTTTTTTTTTTCCCCATGTATCAGCCCCATTCTTACTCCAAACCCCCTTTTCCCAGCTTCTCCCGTCCCAGGACAGGTCTGTCATTGCTAGCTGCCTGTGCTGGAGAGAAGAGCCAACGTGCCAAGAGCTCCAAGTGAAACACTTCCAGGACCTTGTTCTGGAGTGTTTGGTTAGGTTACACCAGGACAGAACAGGCTTTTTGCTATTCCTCCCTCGATTCCACAAGTGTTGAAATAATGAATCATGGCTGGGCATGAGTGCTGGGCTGTGGGAGTGTCAGGGGTAGGACGGTGGGGACGGATGGAGACGAGAGATCTCTGAAGCCAGGGCTTGAAATTTGGGGTTTATTGCAAAGGGCCTGGGTGGAGCTGCCAGCCACAGCTCAGAGCAGGCCCGAGAGAAGAGAGGGGTAGAGAGGATGAGAGAGAGAGAGATGAGAGGGTAAGAGAGTAAAAGGGTAAGAGAGCAAGGTTCCTGTTACAATACAATAAATCTTCTGTGTTGAAGAACACCTCTGTGATGGTGTTTGCAGGGGTCCCAGGAAGAAGGAAGAGACGAGGATCTGACTCCATGTTTCAGAAGGCTTGATTTATTATTTTATTATATATATTCTATTAAAACTATACTAAAAGAATAGAAGAAAGGATTTCCTCAGAAGGCTAGCAAGCAAGAAGAATGATAAAATCTTGTGTCTGAGATTGTGTCACAGCTGACTGTGATTGGCCATTAATTAGAAACAACCACATGAGACCAATCACAGATGCACCTGTTGCATTCCACAGCAGCAGATAACCATTGTTTACATTTTGTTCCTGAGGCCTCTCAGCTTCTCAGGAGAAAAAATCCTAAGGAAAGGATTTTCCATAAAACATGTCTGTGACAAATTCTCACTAACCAATCTAGTACAAGATACAAATCCTATAGCACTTACATGCAGCCTGTAAGAATCATTACATTACCACACTGTGTTACATTTTAAACCCTAAAAACTCCTCTTTGGGCCCCTTCTGCCAAGCTGTAGGTTCTGCTCTGACCCTTGGACCTGTCTGCAAGCAGAGGGTGTTGTTTCATCAAAAGGGGATCACCTTCAGCCAGCCACACCATTGTTTTCCAGTTGTTCAGTAACTGAGGTATCTCAAAGCTTGCTTCCATTTCCATCTCGCTTATAGTTTCCATATTCTCAAAATCTTTTGCAGACAATCATATTTCTAAGGCTTTCCTGCTTCATCTTCCCCAGCACTGGGCAAGGGATGGGCCTTTGGACCAAGGATTCTCCTCGCCAGGTTCCCCACCTGTGACTGTCAGAGCCTCCTGTGCTCAGTCCCAGCCTTTTCCTGTCAAGCAGGAATCTGAAATGAAGCCGGCTGCTCTGGAGGGCTGGCAGGGGTCGGGGGTCTCTGCTGAGGAGCTCACACAGCTGTTAATCACCAAATATCTCTGGCTCCCAGCAGCTGTCTGGTGTTTATCTCTGCCTGGATATCTCCTGGCCTGGCCTGTGAGCTCAGGCTGTGCAGCCAAGGCAAACACAGAGGGAGCTCGGAGCCTTTGCACACAGGGCTGAGCACGTGTGGTTGTGTGTGTGTGCACACACAGGCTGGGGTTGTGTCCTGCTGCTGCAGCTGCAAGTGCACAGCACTGACCTGTGTTAATTAAACCTGCTGCTCTGGGCTGGGTTAAGGTGCACGAGTGTGGCTCAGAGTTCTCCTGCTCAGTGATTCCCTGAGTTCTCTCTCTGAGCCTTTTGAGATAAAGTGGAAAAATACAGAACTTCCCCAAACTTCCAGCATCAGCCACACAGAGGCTTTAAAAGTGCATCTCAAAGGCAGTTCCCTGGGCCATCTCTTTGGGAAAGGAGGAAGAGGAGGAGGAGGAGAGCTAACAAAGTAAACTGTACCACCTGCAGAAGAGAAGGAGGGCTGACCCCATGGCTCCAATTAACCTGTCCTCACAGGTGTGTGAGGGCACAAGGTCATACAAATCAGGCTCAGGAGGAGCTGAGCTTTCCCAGGAAGGATTGAGAGAGGCAGCTCTTGCCTGTTTGATGTCGTTTTCGTGGCAAGAAACTTGCAGTGACCTCAGAGATTAAAGGCTTGAGGAGCAGCAAGGAGGATGTGAGCGTGTTATACCCTGAATTTTCTGAAGGCTTGCACATTTCTTTTTCCTTGTTCCCAGGTCCTTTCTGTACCAGAGCATCCTGAGCTACCACAGGACAGCAGAGGATGTCCTGGCTGCATCTGAGTCACTGTTTGTGTGATAAGGGAGGGTTTAGCTGAACTGATGGGTGGTGAGAACCAACTGGAGTTTTCTTTCACTGAACTTTAACTGCAAATCCAGCAAAGCACAAGGTTGTGTTGCTGAATTTTGTGAAGATCCCAGCTGAAGGGTTTTACCACACAGCTGGCTGGGTATTTAATATTGTTTAGTGAGGAAAGCTCGAGGTCCTGCTTGCTGCTGACCCTCCCAAGGCTCCAAGGGCTGCCAGGCACTGTTTTAGGGGCCCTGGCTGCACAGGATGCTCTGTGCCTTGGGCTTCTCTGAGCCTCTGCAGTTTTCACCCTGAGCTCCTCAGGGGCAGCTGCAGGACAGGCTGCAGTGCTGGCTGCTGCAGGGAGGGTTTGTTGGGAGGTGGGAAGCTGGAGGCCTGAGCTGAGCTGTGTTTTGGGCTGAGTGAGGGGGTGTGAGTTTGCTTCCCCCTGCTCTCCTCGCGCTCTGTGAGTACAGTGAGTGCTTTCCATGGACATTGTGCAACAAAGGCCAGGGCTCCCTCTAAAGCAGCTCTGCTTTCTTGGCTGGAAATGCCCAGCTTTCCTTCAGGTCCAGCTCTGGTATTTATCAATTAACTTCCTCCAGATCCTGGGAACAGCCACAGCTGTCCTTCCCTCCAGCCCAGAGCACCCACTTCCTCCTGCCTTACCTCATCCTGCAATCACTGTCCCCCAGGGCACCCTGGGCTGCTGCAGCCTCTCCATCTGTCCTGTCCTCTGTGCAGGCAGCAGAGCCCCAGAGCAAACAGGAATGGAAGAGAAAAAAACCCAGGAGTGGTGCTGAGGCAGGAACGTGCTGTGTTGTGAGCCTGGAGACAGTGGGGGTGTGATAGAAGAGGAGTGCCATGGCTGACTCTCACTATTAAAAAGCAAATAAATATCACAAAAGGCAAATATGTATATTATATAGATATATAAATATGTGTATTATGTAGATATATAAATATGTATATTATATGGATCTATAAATATGTGTATTATGTAGCTGTATAAATATGTATATCATATAATCATATAGATATATAAATATGTATATCATATAGATATATAAATATGTGTATTATGTAGATGTATAAATATGTATATTATGTAGATGTATAAATATGTGTATTATATAGATATCTTTATAAAATGTATATATGTTAGAAGTTTTATGGGTTTATAATTGTGTTTTACACCCCCCTTGTGTTGTTATCAGGGGGTGCCCTGGGTTTGGGACATTTGGGAGGGTGGGATTGTTGCCATGGCAATTCCTGGCCTCCAATCAAGATTTAAGGAAATTAATTCCATCCCTGGACAGTGAAGAAGGAGTCAATGGACAGAACTTTGGAGGGGCTAAAGGGTTAAAAGGCCAAACCTCCATTGTGTGGGTGAGCACATGGTTGGGAAAATGCTCTGCTCCCAGTGCTGCAATATTTTCTGTATTGAGTCTGCTGTTGTATTTTTGATAAGATTTTAATAAACCTTTTAAGTTTTTAGAAGTAGCATTAAGTATTAAGATACAGAGAGCTTCTAAGATTTAGAAGTAGTATTGAGTACTTAAGTTTTTAGAGCAGCATTTCTCACAGGGGTGAGCCTGGCATGGGGAGCTGGGGCTGTGAGGAGCTGCCAGGAGGCTCCTGCTGGAGGCTGGGTGAGGGAAAGCAGTGGAGAGGCTGTGGTGGCTCCGGTTCCCACCCAAAATGCCAAACCCTTGTGCTCTCCAGCCTTTGCTGTAGGTGAGGGACTCCTCCAAAGGGAGAGCCCCTCGCTCTGGAAGGAAAAGGACAGGAAGGGAGGAGTTCAGCTGGAGCAGACTCTCCAATAATGACCTTGTCAGCTGTTAATGAGCTGAGAGGATGGTGCAGCCCATGGATCTGCTGGACTCTGTGTGCAGTGGCTGCTCCTCTGGAGAGCCAAGAGTCTCCTGAGGAGCAGAGCCTTCCTTTCCCCTGTGCAACACTCAGAGCAGGCTGTTTGGGATTGGCACACACTGGGGTGAAATGAGGAGTAAAAATCTGCCCAGAAACAACGCTGTGCCCCGGGGAGATGGTGGTGGGGTCAGCTCAGGAGGCATCCCCATGGCAGGCACAGCCTGGAACTCCATCCCCTCTGCTTTATTGTCCTTGTAAACTTATTTCCAGCCTTATTTCCTTGCATCACCTTTGGCTTTGCCTCGGCAGATGTGCTCTGAGCAGAGCTGGCAGGTCTGGGGGCTCCTCCTGGGACTCCTGATGCCCAGGTTGGCTCAGGGCACCTGTGGGACTGTGATGGGGCTGCTGTGGCATCTCAGCCTGGCCCATCACAGAGGCACCAAAAATCTCCAGGGAAATTCCCAGTGTTCTCAATGAGTAAGGAGATGTTTGGCTCTCACAATGAAAGGGTGAACACTGTGTATGTGTTTAGAGAAGTTCTGTGGGTGTGTAGTTCTGTTACTGTGATATCAGTTATCATGGGATGGCCTTGGTACTCAGGGCACTGGGGAAATTTGGCTTGTTACTATGGCAATACCTGACCCCAAATCAAGATTTAAAAATTATCTCCATCACTGGATGTCAAGGGACAAGACTTTAAGAAGAGCTAGAAATATAAAAAGTGAAGCATCCATTTAAAGAAGAGCACATGGCTGGTAGTCATGGGGGCTCCCAGCACTGTCAGTTTTCCTTATTTATTTTCCTATTTCCTATATATTTTCCTATTTCTTTTTTTGTTGTTGTTAAATTTTAATAAACTTTAGAAAGTGAGCAGTCATTTCTCAAGGATTCTGTGGCACTGTGGAGGCAGTGGGGTGCAGAGGGAGAGTGACCTTGCTCTGCCAGGCACAGGAGAGGGAAAGAGGACAGCAAAATTATCCCTGGTGCTCCCTTCAAATTCCAGCCAAAGTCAAGATTAAAAAATTTATCTTCACCAGTGGATGGCAAGGGACAAGACTTTAAGAAGAGCTAGAAACATAAAAAGAGGAGCACCCATTTTAAAGAAGAGCATGTGGCTGGTAGTCATGGGGGCTCCAAGCACTGTCATTTTTTCTTATTTATTTTCCTATTTCCTATATATTTTCCTATTTCAGTTTGTTGTAATTTTTTGTTAAATTTTAATAAACTTTTAAATTTTTAGAAAGTGAGCAGTCATGTCTCACACCAGGATTCTGTGCCACTGTGGAGGCAGTGGGGTGCAGAGGGAGAGTGGCCCTGTGGCCTTGCTCTGCCAGGTACAACAGAGGGGAAGGGGACAGCAAAATTATCCCTGGTGCTGCCTTCGAATTCCAGCCCAAGTCCTTGTCCTGCCTGCTGGAGACAGAGGGGCTGGGCAGGCCTGCCTGGAAGGCTGTGTGGCTGCAGGAAGGTGGTGTGCTGAGAAAATATCATTTTCTTCCCTGTCTGAGTGCTGCTGCTCTTCCTCAGCTTCCCCTGTCACCATCCCCAGTGTTGGTGGCATCTCAGCCTGTCCTGTGTCCCCCTGTCCTGCTGAGGGGTGTCTCATGAACTGCCATGGGTGTTTTTTGTCAGTTTTCTCTCCTTCCCTTGTTTTGTTGGGAAGAACAAGCCACAGGCAAAACCCAGCTGCTGTCACTGGGGGTCCTGTGGGTATTTGTGTCCTGAAATCCAATGTTCCTCCCTGAGCTGTTGAATTTTGTTGCTTCTGGCCCCCATTTACAGGGAGCAGGTATCCTGTTCTTGTCCATCCCCTCCACGCCCCTTGGTGTTTGGTGTTAGCTGAGGATATTTGGTGCAAGTCACCATGGGAAGACAAGGTTTTCCCAATACGTTACACAGGGGCATTGTTCCCTGCTTTAATGTGCTCTAATTTAAGCAAAATTGTGTTTTTTAATAAGCTTCTGGGGTTTGTGGCAGAACTCTGCTGTTAAATAGGTTTGGGTTTTTTTCCTAGAAAGGGGATTCTGCCTCTGAGTTAAGGTTGTTGAGTCGGGCAGCACTTACAAGCAGAGCCTGTACAAAAATGTGTGTGAGCCCTCCTAAACCTCCTTGTAATCCATGGACTTTGTGGCTCTGATGGTGCTTGGAGGGGGGAGCTCCACGCTGGAGTCACCTGGCCCAGGTCCCAGCCAGGATGGAGGTCACTCCTATTGACCTGAGCTGCGTTCAAAACAATCACTTAGGTGTGAAAAAATCCACTGCCCGTTCCCAGGGCTCCTCAGTCCCCACCCAGAGTATTTTTAAAATATTCATAATGAGCTGTCATCTTGGCCAGGGCTCACTTGGCCATTGAGGGCCGGTGGTAACAATGAGACCAAAATGTGCAGGCAGAGGCGAAGGAATGAGGGGCTTTCTGCTGGTTTATTGTTTTCCCCTGCTCTCTTTAGCTGTTTGGAGTCCTGCAGTGGTTTCCAACAGCTGGCCCAGCCATCATCCTGATCGTGTTGCTCTGTGCTTCACTGAGCTGGGGGGACTTGGCAGCCCAGCAGCTGTCCCACAGCCTGAGCCATGAATGAGCTCAGAGGGGAAGGAGAGAGCCTTGGATGGAAGTCCATCAGTGGTGGCTTTTTTTCCAAGCGAGAGGCTGACAGAGCTGAGTGGATGCAGGCACAGCCTGAGCAGGTGCTGTGTGTGCTTTGCCCTCCCGTGTTTCTCCTCCCTTGTCCTACCAACATCCCCCCTAATTAAACAATAACGAGTACCAAAGACACAAAGGAGACCCCTAAACTAGGCAGCCACACCCTGCAACCGCTGGTACAGCCAGCCCCAGCACCCCATAGTAAGGGGAGGGTTTGGATGCATCTGCCAACCCCCCTAGAACAAAACACAGCCCTAAAAATAAAACAAATTCTACCATCAATTCCTACTCAGCCTCTCTCCAAGATTTATGGCCTGAAAAGCCATCGTTACAAGATTCTCCTAGGGTGAGGGGTGACCACAAAAGCTCCACAAATTGGCCTTTCTGGCCATCCCACCCTGCCCGGGAGCTGCCATGCAGTTCTGCCATCTGTCCCAGTGCTGATTCCCAGCTGCTCCTGTCTCTTCCCACTCTGATGCCCCACACAGATCTATTTCTTAAGCTGTGCCAGATGCCAGGGGATGAGGTCAAAGCAGAGCAGCCAACCCTGCACCCACAGGGAGCTTCTGTCACACACCAGAGGAGCCAAGGGTTGGTGGGGAAGGGGAACAGCCGAGCAGGAGTGAGAGCACCCTGCCACAGCCCAGATCTAGGCAAGAGCAGAGCAGTCCCTTGTTGTCATTCCTGCTAAAGCTCAGAGCATGCAGAGTCTCACAGGAGGTTTGGATTCAGCCTTTCCCCCAGCTGGGGGATCCTGGCACACATCATCACCATCTCCACAAACTGCCTGGCAAGGGGAGCCCCCAGTGGCCCCAGGGCTGCCCCTGGTGCTGGAGGCACAAACCAGCTAAAGATGAGCTGTTCCAGAGCAGGAGCAGCCTGGGGTGCTTTGCCCAGCTCTTGTCACCCCAGGAAGGCACCACAACACATTTCTCTGCTTTGCCCCCGCTTCACACACACCCACTCAGAGTGGGATTTTGCTCTGCAAGGCCCATTTTAGAGAGAGGCTGTCACTGACATATTTTATGAAAATCCTTTCGCTAGGATTTTCTCCTGAGAAGCCTCAAAAAAGAAATACAAACAATAACTATCTGATGGCTGTGGAATGTGGTCTGGAGATGGTTTACCAACAGGTGCATCTTTGGTCTCATGTGAATTGTTTTTACTTAATGACCAATCCCAATCCAGCTGTGTCAGACTGTCTAGTCAGTTGCAAGATTTTATCATTCTTTACTAACTTTCTGATGTCTCCTTTCTCTTTCTTTAGTGTAGTTTTAATATAACATTTTCATATAATAAATAATATAACATAACATAATATAATATATAATAAATATAATAATCAGCCTTCTGAAACATGGAGTCAAGATTCTCATCTCTTCCCTCGTCCTGGGGACCCACAAACACCCTTGGGCATGCCCATCCTTCCTGCTGTTGTTTCACAGCACAGCTGCCCTGGTGTGCTGCATCCTGCTGGGAGCTCAGGATCAGCTGTTTCTGCTGGGCACACCCCTTTGTTTTTGGCAGGGGTGACTGAAAGCCAAGTTGTTGGTTGGTTTTGGGCTTCTCAGGCTTGTTTTCCTCCAAGCTCTGCCCTGAGGGAGCACAGAAGAACCACAAAGTGGGGCAGTGGTAAGCACAGGGCTGAGACCAGCCTTGTCTGCTGATGCCTTGAGATTTTAGCTTTTATATTCTCCAAATCCTGTGCTGCATTAGTGCATAACTCTAACTCCATATGAAGTGTCAGCTCCTGTCTTCACATCTTGGTCAGACAAAACAATTCCTCTGGGCCTGGAACCCAAGGACACCCAACAGCCTCAGGATCCAAAAATTATAAACAGAAGTGAATTGGAGAGGAGCAAACTGGGGGAATGTGGCTTCATTAGCTGCAGCTGTAACTGGAGGATTAACCCCTGATATGTAAATGGACCAAACTGATAACTGTGTGAAAAACTCGTGACCACTGTCCATCCTGGGTGCAGCGTCTGCCCAAGGTGTGTCTGTTAAAGGCCTTTCATAAATTCCCACTTCATTCTCTAACTCTGTCTGGCCTCTGTTCCAGGCAGCCACTCCAAGGCATCACCAGAGTGAGGGAACAATGAATTTTTTCCACCTTAACGCTCATTGCAGGTGCCAGACCTTTCCAGCAGATGCCATGCTCTGGCAGGGAACAGGCCAGGAACTGGCTCCAGAGTCGGAAATTCCAGTTGGAATTGTGGATAAAACACTTGTGGGTTCATTTAGATACCAGTGCCCTGCTGCTCTTTGGAGGGTGTTTGTTGCCTGGCAAAGCAGAGCTCCAAATTTTTTTGCTGACAAAAAAATTTGCAAACAAATTTGTGCACCTGAAAGGGCTTTACTTGTGCACCTGAAAGGGCTTTTCAAGCTGTGAGAGGAGGGCTGGGATGTTCCTAAGTCATGGAAGGGAACTGGTTGGGGGAGACAATCTCAATTCTTTGACATAAAGTGGAACTGCAGTAGTGAAATGCACATTAAATTAAGACAGATGAGTGCAGAAGGAGCTGTTGGAGGAGTTGGCTGTGTTTAGCACAAGAGAGCCAAATCTCTGTTCCCTTGGTTGTGTCTCAACACCAGAGATGCCTTAAGCTGCCTGGCACAGGGCTATTTCTGCTAAGATTGGGTTGAAATAGGAGTTTTCATGTGGTGACATTGAACTTTGAATGAAGGCTTTGGCTCTGTCACAACTTTTTCCTGCACTGAGAGGAGGGAGCTCTGGCCTCTGCTGCTTTCTCTGACAACAAACCCCATTTTGAGGTGTGCAGGAGAGCACTAAATCTCAGCTCCCTGTGAGTTATTTCCTTTGAGCTCTTGATTGCACTCTAGCACATGCATCCCCAGTATGATCCAGGATGGATGACGTTCCATCCATTTCTTGTGAATACCTCATGCATCTCCAGCAGCTGTGAGCAATTTATTTTGGGTGCAATCAGTTAACATTTTGGTGGAGTGCTTTGAAGATGTACAGCATCCTCAAATGCTGAGCTCTGTTTCATTATTATTACTATTTAACGTCTCTATGCAGCTGAACTACTGTCAGCCATCCTCACTTAGTAACAGGTTTTGTGTCTGGATCTTCTCTGCAAAGGCAGATTTTTGGCCCAGGGGCTGGCGCAGTGATCTAATAGAGTTTGCAGTTACATACTGCCTGTCATCCCAGTCTCCCAACGTGCTTTACAGGTACCACTTCATTCTCACCCTTTGGTGGGCAGGCTGGCAATCCATCATCTGGGATTCCACGGTATCCCTGCACCCCAGGGTGAGGGGAAAGGGTCACCTTTGTGGGGTGAAACAGGGAGGAATCAGACCCAGATTCCTCAAACATTTCTCTCCCCATTTTGGAGGTGAAACAGGGAGGAATCAGACCCACATTCCCCAGTTCCCCAGACCCTGCTCTCCTCATTTGTGGGATGAAGCAGAGAAATCAGACCCACATTCCCCAGAACCTGCTCTCCCCATTTTGGGGATGAAATAGGGAGGAATCAGACCCAGGTTCCTCAAACCTTGCTCTCCTCATTTGTGGGGTGAAACAGGGAGGAATCAGACCCAGATTCCCAGACCCTGCTCTCCCCATTGCAGTTCCAGTGCCCTTTCCCTGCATCCACACCACAGCCTCGTAGGAACCTCTCCCACTCCTTGCAAAGGGATCTGACAACCGCTGTCTTTAGATATTCTTATTTTGGACCAAAAAGCCCAGAGCTGGAGTTTGCTGCCATGCAAAAACCTTGTGCACCGCAGAGGTTGGAATTGGGAAGCCCAGAAGAAACAGGAAAGCAGGAATGAGCAGCTCCTGAAGCCATGTGAGGTTTGGAGTGAGGTTTCTTGTGATGGTGTTCACAGGGGTCTGAGGATGAGGGAAGAGACGAGGATCTGACTCCATGTTTCAGAAAGCTTGATTTATTATTTTATGATATATATTACATTAAAACTATACTAAAAAATAGAAGAAAGGATTTCATCAGAAGGCTGGCTGAGAATAGAAAAAGACAGAATGATAACAAAGGCTTGTGTCTCAGACAGAGAGTCCGAGCCAGCTGGGCTGTGATTGGCCATTAATTAGAAACAACCACATGAGCCCAATCACAGATGCACCTGTTGCATTCCACAGCAGCAGATAACCATTGTTTACATTTTGTTCCTGAGGCCTCTCAGCTTCTCAGGAGAAAAAATCCTATGGAAAGGATTTTCCGTAAAAGATGTCTGTGACAGTTTCTGTCATTGAGGGATGGGTGGTTGTCTTTGCTTTCTCTTCTTGTGATGCCACCTGGAGACCAGGCATTGATTGTGTTATTTAATTCCATTTCTGGCCAGCAGAGTTGCTGGCAGAGCTCTCCAAGGAGCTGCTGTTTGGGATGTTCAGGGAAACCAGTCTGACCAGAGGCCACCCAGCAGCCTAAATCTCCCTCCTGAGAGTGGGGAGGGACTGAGCCAGTCCCTGTGTCCGAGCAGGGCAGCTTTCCTGTCTCTCCTCTGGCTGTCAATCCCCCCTTTTTCACCAGAAACATTTTAAAAATCCCTTTAAAACTGAGGATGTGATATGAGGAGATGGAGCTGTGGGACTCCATCACGTCCTGGACATGAAAATCTAGCCTGGAAGCCTTGGAAAGCAGTTCCTCCCCTCCTTGCCTCCCCCAACCCACCCCAGGGACAGCAGGAACGTGGAAATGAAATCAATTAACCAGCTCTGCTGTTCTGACAAATAAAGAGAAGCTCTTCATGAAGGCCTCAGTCTTGTTTCCCTGCCAGGAGTCCTTTAAGCAGCATCATTAGTGACTTATCTCTGCTGGAGAGACCCCACGGGTCACTGCTGGGCTGAACATCTGTCTGCAGCTCCAGATGTTTGCACCCTGCGTGGGGAACCGCCTTCCCTCAGCCACACCTGGGACACGGATTTACAGCTCCCTGCAGGGCTCGGGGAGTGCTCAGAGCAAAGTCTGGATGGTGAAAACACGTTCACTCTGCTGTGAAAATGTAAAATGTGTAATAAAGGACAATAGGAGACACAGAGCACAGAGCAAAGGCACTCAGCCAAGAGCACCCTGTTCTCTTCAGGGATACCCCTTAAATACCTTTTAATTACATCAGCCTATTGCATATTCATAGGTCTTTATGCATAGTAAACTTTTTCCCCCAGCTAGTTTACATATCCAAGAATTGTTTAGCATTGCTCCTCCTCAGTTCTACCTTTTTAGAGAATGTGGATTCCTTGGCTGTGGTTTTAGCCCTTTTTATCATCACCTCCAGTTTTGGGCCTTGGTTCTCACTGTCTTCAGTGAGTGCTGATAGTTGGCAGATTTGCACAGGCGTGCTCATCCTGTGTGCATTGGATGTTATCCCATCCCAGCAGGCATTTTAACACAAGCAGCTATTTCACTAAGCTTAATGAACAACAGAAATATAAAACTAAAAATTATTATTGTTATTATTAAAATTATAACATACAATAATAAAAATAAGAAAAGATAATAATATCTAAATATAATAGTTATTATAATAATTTTTAATTTTATTATTACATTTTTAAAATTTTAATTATTATTATATTTATTATAATATAATTATATATAATATATAATTATATTATATAATATAATTATATTTATTATATATAATATAATTATATTATATAGTCTATAATTATATAATGCATAAATATATTACATATTATATATTATATATTATATATTATATATTATTATATATTATTACATATTATATATTATTACATATTATAATTATAATATATAGTTATTATAATAAAATAGAATAATAAAAATAATAATTAAATAATTAACAACAGAAATAAAACCCATCTCTTTATAACAAACTTATTTTAACACCACACATATAAATTCCATTTTAATATTTGCAAAAAGCCAATATTATAATGTGTATCTATACAGAGTGACTGACAGCCCGAGCAGGGAAAATCCCTCCTGCTTACTCACAGCTTTACAAACGCCCTGCTCCTCGCAGGGAAAGCTTTTCCTGATAACCAAGCAGCTGTAATGGGTGAAAAGTGCCCTGAACAGGCACTGAGGGCTGCCCTAAACAGCCCTCAGTGGGGTTGGGAATTGGGCTGTGCATCCCTAGAGTCTTGGAGCCTCTTACCCACCAGCATGTTCTCATTAGGAAAACAATGTTCTCTGCATCCTAAACAGGGAATAAAGAGGCTGATACTGCCCTTGGTCCCAGTGTCTCCAGCTGGTGCTTTACTGGAATCTGAATTGCTCTTGAATGTCCCTTTGCTCCCCGTGTCACCGACTCCAGGGACGGGGAAGGGATTTCAGATGAGTGAACACGGCCCTTAACCACTGCCACAAAGTGCATCCCAGGGAAGGGATGCAAAACCTTTTAACCCCGGTGAAAACCCACACTTTTGGACTTGCCTTGTGGTGTGAAACCTGCAGATGTGCCAGCTGAGGCTGCCCAGGTTCCCTGTCTGTGCCAGGTTTGTGCTGAAGCTCTCTCCGGCAGGCAGTGCTCTGTCCAGCGAGCTGAGGTTCAGGATTGGCAGCCTGATAAAGTAAACCAGCCAAAAATTTGCCTGGAATTCTAAAGTCTGGTTTAGGGCTGTTAAATTTGAAACCAATCAAGCCAAACTTTGGAACCCATTTACTTTCTGAACTCTTCTTTGCTTGCTTGTTCAAATACTGGGAGGGAAGCCAGCTCTGGAAATGAAGTCACTTTTGAAAATGGCTGCTCTCCCCTGAAGGAGGCTCTGAAAATTCTCATTGTAATTTAAAGTCATTTTCCCCCTCCTCCACCCCCCCCAAAAATATTATGAACTTGGCTTCCCAATCAGCCCCTCCCATATGTCTTCAAATTAAAATAAAAAGGGGGAAGGGGGGAAGACACTGGCACTGCAGGGCCTTTTTTATTACACCAGTTTTATTGCATAGGATCCAGCCCATTGACAGGCTATAAAAGTTTATTGGAAGCAGATCCAGCCCGTCAATGGGCTGACCAGTGCCCCTGGCTGGGATTCACCCCAGGGATGTGGGTTTGTGGCATTTTCTGCACTTTGGCTGGGTCATCCCTGGGGAGAATTCCCTGCAGGGAAACCAGCACTGGCCCAGGGTATGAGGCAGCTCCCACAGAGACGTGGTGCTGACAGGCTCTGTGGTGAATCTGTGGGGTGGAACACATGGCCAGGGCTGTTTGTGCAAGTAGGACTTTCCCTGGAAGTTGGATTGCACTTGGATAAAATTCCCAGGAATGGGAAGGGCAGCTATGGACGCATCATCAGCAGCGGGTGTGAGGTCTGCAGAAGAGGAGCATCCACCTCGCAGAGCCCACCAGAAAAAGTGCAAACCAAGGTTGTGCTGTTACTTGTGAGCTTGGAAGGGAGCTTTTTCTTAAGAAAATGGCTCTTGGTTCCAAAGGAAAGCTGTAATTAATTCCTGTGTGCTTTTGCAGGAGACCTGGCCCCCCTGTGGCATGAGTTTAATGTGCCTTGTGTGTGCAAGACATTGGAAGTGTTGGGGACTGCCCACCAGGGGCTTTGCAGTTTCTCCCATCAGTCCTTGATGATTTGGGTGGGTTCACCTTATGTACGATGTGAGAAATGCTGCTCACTTCCAAAAATTTAAAAGGTTTATTAAAACCTTATCAAAAATGCAACAGAAGAATCAATAGAGAAAATATTACAGTGCTGGGAGCAGAGGATCTTCCCCACCATGTGCTGAGCCACACAATGGAGGTTTGGCTCTTTAACCCTTTAGCCCCTCTCAAAGTTCTGTCCATCAACTCCTTCTTTGCTGTCCAGTGGTGGAAATCAGTCCCTTAAATCTTGATTAGAGGTGAGCTGTTGCCATGGTAACAATCCCACCCTCCCAAATATCCCAAACCCAGGGCACCCCCTGATAACAACACAAGGGGGGGGTAAAACATGACTATAAACCTACAAAACTTCTCCTAACATATATCCATGATATTTGCCTTTTAATTGTGAGACTCAACCATGGCATTACCCATCTGTCACAACGAGGACAAATTTTGCCTTTACCTGCCCTTCTGTGCCTGTTCCCTGCTCTGTGCTGAGCTGCTGCAGCAAAGTTTGTCCAAAACAGAGTGAGATCCTTGGAGGGGCAGGGTGCCAGATCTGCAGTGCTCCCAGGGCAATGAACTTGAATAACTCCTTCCCTTTGAGCCACTCGGAGCCCCCAGCAGGACAGGGCTGTGTCCCCCTGCCAGACCCCTCACCTTGTTGGCCCGTGCCAGTTTGGCTGTGCTGTCAGAGTCATTTTCTGGGGGAGCAGCATGAGGTAAAGCCCTGGTTTTGTATCCACAACAGCGTTGCATCAAGGTTGCCGCGTGTCATTTCATCACTCTGGCAAGCCACGGGCTCGGGGCTTGGAGTGTGGAACCTTATTTTTTAATAAAGGAAAAATCTTTGCACTTTTTATTCTGCAGCTGTCAGCGATCTCACTTGGCTCGGCCCTGGAGGAGTTCAGCTGGCCCTCGTGTTAAGGAAAACCAACAAATTAGTACAGATGTTTTTCTGAGAGCTGCGGGGATCAGGGATCAGTGATTTAATACTGCCTGATATTTGATAGGGGACGCCCAGGGAATATGTGTTGGAAACCAGGAAGTAATATTACTTGAAATCAAAATATAAATATGTTCCTAAAGGTTTAGGTAATTTTTTGCAATTTCCCCTTGTACAGTTTTAAATGAGGTCTCTCCTTCTCCTCCTGTTCTTCCTGCACTTGTTCATGTAGGATTCGAAAAGCCAGGGAGTAAAATGGAGGATTTCTGAGGGGGTTTTGTAGAATTATGGAATCCCAGAATGGTTTGTGTTAGAAACAACCTTCAAAGTCATCTTATTCCACCCCCTGCCATGGCAGGGACACCTTCCCCTGTCCCAGGTGCTCCCAGCCCTGTCCAGCCTGGCCTTGGGCACTGCCAGGGATCCAGGGGCAGCCCCAGCTGCTCTGGGCACCCTGTGCCAGGGCCTGCCCACCCTCACAGGGAACAATTCCCAATTCCCAGTATCCCATCCATTCCTGCCCTCTGGCAGTGGGAGCCATTCCCTGTGTCCTGTCCCTCCATCCCTTGTCCCCAGTCCCTCTCCAGCTCTCCTGGAGCCCCTTCAGGCCCTGCCAGGGCTCTGAGCTCTCCCTGGAGCCTTCTCCTGTCCAGGTGAGCCCCTCCAGCTCTCCCAGCCTGGCTCCACAGGGGCTCCAGCCCTCAGAACATCTCCACGATCTCCTCTAGACTCACTCCACCGAGTCAACATCTTCTGTAGGCTTTAGCATAGATGAGGAGCACACATTTAAAAGCAGCCTTCAGTGTCAGAGGTAGAACTTTGCCTTTAGGAAGCATTCAGGCTTCAGGACCACCATTCATTGAGCCCTCTCTGCTTCTTCCAACCCTGAGAACTGATGCAAATCAGGATATTCCATGATCCTACAACTCTTTGAACTGAGTTGGACCCACAAGGATCATCAATTCCAACTCCTGGCCTTCAGCTTAAAGCTCCTGCCAAGACTCATCCTTAGGAATGGACAGCATGGAGATGGGAATTCACTGTGGCACCAGTCTGCTTGTTGGCATGCCAAAGAGTCATTTTTCTGAGGGCTTTGGGGCATTCCTTGATTCCTGATGGTCCAAAAGGCCACATGTCTGTTGTGTTTGAGCATTTTTTATTCATGCTATTTTTTATATTCATGCTATTTTTATATTAGTGATATTTTTAATATTCATGCTATTTCAGAATTTATATTCATATATATATATATACATATATATATATATATATACCTTCATGTACAAGGTATGAAACCTTGTGTAGGAGTGTAGGAAGGGAAGATCAAGTCATTTTCCACATGTTCTGAATTTAGGTGACATCTCTGAGTAGACCTATCACGGCCATGAGGAGTATCTGCAATTCTTCTTGGTGCTTCTGGACTTTCAGGACCTCCTCATGTGTCCTGCTGGTGACTCTTTGCCTGCCACATCTCCTCCATGGGGTTTTTGTGTTGCTCAATGGCTTCACCGCTGCTGGGTTGGGTTTACTGATACCTAAATAACTCACAGCATGAGAATTTATTCACACCCTCCAAAAAACCACAAGATGTGGAAAAATTCATGTTATTCTTGACTCTCAAAAACATGGCAGTGACTGAGATGAAGTCATAAGGGCTCTGCAATGACCATCAGGGGGATTTTTAAATAATTCCCAGGCCCTGTCTCTGTCCCTGGGATGCCCAGGGTACCCCAGCTGTCTGGCAGAGGGGAGTGCATTGCTCAGCACTGGCAATTTTGGAGTGAAAAATGACTTTTCTGCTCAACTTGCTGGTGCCCCACTTGGAGCTGGCAGGGCCTCACGAGCAGGCACATGATGCCAGGGTTGTGGCTGAAGATTTTTGGGCTGGAAAACTGTCTGGCTCGTGAAGGTCACACCAGAGCTGCCCCCCAGGCTGCTGCTGGGGCTGGGGCAGGGCAGGGGTGCTGCTGGAGCTGAGGTGCATCCTCTGGGTAATGTGGAGCTCTGGAGCATGAGGAAGTTTGGCTGCTCAACACCCATTGCTTCATGCTGGAAGATGACACAACCAGCAACTCTTTCCCTCATATTTCCCTTCTTGCCCTTGGGCAAGAACCCAAGCCCTTCCTGATGTGTAATGGATTTACTGGTCCCTCAACAGTGGGATGTTGCTCTGTCCTGGTTCTTGTTGCTGTTTCAGTGTCTCAGCTTTTGGTGTGTGCCTGGAAACATCCCCAGTGCTCATCCTTGTGCTGCAGTACATGGATTTGGTCTCAAAGAAATGAATTTTTTATGAATGTCATGTTGAGGTTGTGCTGAAAACAAAACTGATTAGAAGCCAATGGGCTTCTTGGTCATGGAAGTGTTGAGCCAAGGGAATCCAGAGCAGGGAGTGACAATGTCCTGCCCTTCACACTGGGGAAATTCCTGCTGAAATTCCTGCTGGGGCTCTTCCTTTCCCCTTGCTGCTCCAGCTGTGCCTTCCTGCAGCACACAGAGACTCAGGGGTCACTTGCCCATCTTACCCCAGGATTTCTTGGCTTGCTGGGATTCTGTAACTCTTTTGGTAGTCCTTCTACAGGGATAGGAAGGCTGAGGTTTTTGTAAGGCCTCAGTTGGCTTTAAATTGTATAAACTTTGTACTCCTTTTACATCCAGCCTGCAAACTTAAGGAACGTATTCAACTCCGAAACAATTTCTCAACTTAGTGACAAATCTGCTTCCTATAAACCCAAGCTGTTGGCATTTTGCTCTTACTCCCCTTTAATGCTTTATTAATGAAGTTCTTTTACAGCTGTTCCATTATTTCACCTGGGATAAGAGTCAGGGTCACAGGTGGATAATTATGTGGGTCATCCTGTTTCTATCCTCTTAAAACTCTGGCACAACATGAGCTTTCTTCCAGCCCTCAGTGTTCCAAAGACTTATTAAAAGTCAACATTAACAATCCAGAGCACTTTCTGGCCAGGTCCCTTTTAAATACGAGTTCTCTGTGCTTGCTGATTTCAAAAGCCCTCATTTACTAGCTGTGCTTTAACATCCTCCTTAGTTACTGTGGGATTAGGAGCTATTTCATCATTGCGTGACACCAGCAAATCCCATGGCTTCCTCCCAAATCCCAATGGCTGGAGTACCTTGGAGCTCTGCAAATACCCCCGCTCTCCCTGGCTGAGTTGGTTGTACTCTTTGTGGCATTCACATTCTCTGAAAAAAATCCCTTTGCCCAGGATTTTCTTCTGGGAAGCTGAGAAGCCTCAGAGAAAAGGAAAACAATTCTTATCTCATTTGTTTCTCCTGTGTTGTGCTCATGTGGAATGTGTTTGGAGATTGTTTACCCACAGGTGATTGTTTCATTGGATTCCGCTGTGAGTTGTTTTGACTCTTTGGCCAATCAGGGCCAAGCTGTGTCAAGACTCTGGAAAGAGTCACGAGTTTTCATTATGATCTGTTTAGCATTTAGTAAGTATCTTTTCTGTATTCTTTAGTATATTCATACAATAGTAGTTAGAATATAGATTCATAGAATAGTATAGCATTCTTTAATATAATATAGTATTATAAAATAATAAATTAGCCTTCTTGAGAACATGGAGTCAGATTCATCATTCCTGCTTTCATTGGGGCATTCTCAGCAAATACAATAACTCCTTTTTTGTCAAGTCAAATCCATTGTTGGGGGGTTTGTTCCTCCAGAGTTACCTGAGGTGTTTGTGCCAAAAGGAATGATGCAGAAATTTGCTGCTTCCAGGCAGGGATATCATCACCATGGGGTGAGGAACTGCACATGGCACCAAGCATCAGTCCAGGGGAAGGAGAAAAGGAAAGGGGGGCAAGGAAGATTTTCTGCAGTGGAGATTGCCCTAGTGAGAGTGCGCTCATGTCCAGACTCAGGAATGAGGGAATCCCAGAATGGTTTGGGTTGAAAGGGACCTTAAAACCCACCTTGCCCCACGGGAGGGACAATTTCCACTATCCCAGGTTGCTCCAAGTCCTGTCCAGCCTGGCCTTGGGCACTGCCAGGGACCCAGAGACAGCCACAACTTCTATGGGCACCCTGTGCCAGGGTTTCACTTCTCTCACTGGGAAGAATTTCTTCCCAATATCCCATCTAAACCTCTCTCATTTTAAACCTTTCCCCCTTGTTCTATAGAAACATCCAGAGGAAACCCCTGGGACACGTTAGGGTGGGATAGGGGCCATGTATGGGGGCCTGGGAGAAAGGGCTCTTGGATCACAGCAGGATGATGATGGGGTGAAGGCAGAAAGTGGGAAAAGACCTTCTCGGTTGGCACTGAAGGGACATCTGTGGCATTACAGGCACAAGAACACACAAAGGGGTGAACAGAGAGGAAACCAGACTCAGCTGGGGTCTCCTGGAGACTCCCTGTGGAGAGATGCTGCTAAAGTGGGAATGAAAGGGAGAGAAGGGAGCAGAGGAACAGTGGTTTAGCAGTGAGCCAGGGAGAAAAGAGTGGAAGAGAGGCCTTCCGTGAGTGGAACTCATCCTTTAGTTGCTGCCACATGGATACAAGAGCTTGGATAAGCTGTGGAAGAACTGGCATTGCACATCTGAAGCAGGAGTTCTTCAGGCTGGGAAGGGCTGCAGGAAATCCCTGAGCACAGACAGGGAGCGGGCAAAGTGGTACAATGTGGGTGTTGAGGTCTCTCTTATTCCTGGACAGCTCAGTGTTTCCTGCTCAAAAGGGGAAGTAGGATGTGAGCTGATGTGTGGTGGTGTCTGGCCAAAGTGGTGAGCAGGATGAGTGCTCCCTACGTAGGTGGTTGTTTAAGGATGAGCTTTGTTTTGGAAAAGTACCACAGAGAAACAGCTGCTGGATCACTTCTGCTTCTCCTTTATCACAGTTGTGCTCTGAATCTCTGGAAATAAAGTGCCATGTATGACGTGGGAGATTTTTTTTGCTCCTCTTGGTGGGTGAGAGGGAACTGAGCACAGAATGGGAGCTCAATAACCATCAGCAATAAGCAGAGGTGGCTCCCAGCTTCCTCTAATTATGCTTTTTTTTTTGGTTCAGACAGTTTAAAATTAGCCCGTGTGCCAATCCATGTTCCTGCAGACCTATACAGAGATTTTAAGCTTTGTATTGCAAAAGGTGAACTGTTCAAAAATAAAAATTTTCCAAAGCTTCCATGCATGCTTCTGTTGGCCCTTCTGGTCCCACATCAATTGAATATGTGCTGCCTCAGGGTTTAGCCCATTAATTTGATCCAGAGTTTAAAACTTTGGGCAAGTTCAGCATAAATAGTGCCCAGATTCCCATCAAACTGCTCTGTGAACATCTTGCAAATAAACATGTGTCAGTGCAAAGATACTTTACACCTGTGACCTGTGTTACTTGTGATGGCTCCAGATGTCTTTTGAAATGGAATCCTTGAATTATGTCATTTTTTGCCTGGTGTTTACTCAGGTACTTGCTATGACACAGAAGAAAACAAGTCAATGTCAGGGAGTTGTGGCTACTTGTGGTGATTTATCCTCAGCCAGATAATTTAATTGTCTTTCCTGCTGGGTAACCTGATATGAGGATGGGGAAGAGTAAACTTGGATGTGTTCAGCTTGCAGGTTGTTGGCACTGTTGTGGTCCTTTCCCTGCCCTGGGAAGCACGGTCTGGAGGCTGCTGTGAAAAGGTAGAAGTGAGCAGGAGAAAACCAGACACAGAACAGTTGCTGGTGCTTCGCTGCCAAAACAGCAAACTTAATAAAGTGAGATTTTGCCAGGCATGGGGAAAAAAAAACCAACCCCACTCAAACCCAAAGTGTTTCATAATCCCTGAGGCTGTGGATGATAGGAGAGGGAATACTTGTGTCAGTGCTGCCAGCCAGGGAGGTGCTGCTGGAGGATGGGATTAGCTTTTGAGGGGGCTGCTGCAGTGCAGAGAAACCCCCTCCCTTCTGGGTGGGGAACAAACCCCTGGATGTAATTTGTCATGGATAAAGTTTGCACATAAATCACCAGGTGCATAAATAGAGGAGGGAGAAACGCTGGCCAGGGAAAGCTCTGCCTGGGAGGGTTTGGAGCTGACCTAGGCTTGGGTCTCTTGTGGTTTTTGTATTGCAAATAAAAAGACAAGTATCGTGCTGGGAAGTATAAACAGGGCTCTCAGGCCTTCAGGCTCCACATTAATGTGCAGTCAGCTGTCTCTGGGAGGAGCTGGTAGAAACTGGGATTATCTTTAAGTGTTCTGGATGTGCACACTCAGGTGCCAAAGTCAGCAACATGTGCATATTCATCCCTCCTTAGACTTATAAGTGCCGTCAGGAGTGATGGAGAGTAAAAAAGGTGTGCAGTGCCCCTGGCACCTTTCTGGTGACTCCTCTGGGAGCTTTGAACTGCTGAAGGGGTGAGGAGTCCTCAGGCTTTGGAACAAAAGCCATTCCCAAGTGGCAAATTGTTCCCAGTGCTGGGAGCCCTGGAATGATTCTGACAGTTCAACAGGGAGCAGCCTCCACTGGGAACCTCCCTCCTCCTAAACCTTCCAGGAGAAAAGGCTCCGAAGCTTGAGTGGGTCCAGAGGAGACAACTGGGTTGGTGAGGGGCTTGGAACACAAGTCCTGTGAGGAACTGAGAGCTGGGGGTGCTCAGCCTGGAGAAAAGGAGACTCAGGGCTGCCCCCATCACTCTGCACAGCTCCTGAAAGGTGCCTGTGCTCAGCTGGGGCTGGGCTCTTTCTCCAGCAGCACTGACACAACCAGAGCACACAGCCTCGAGCTCTGCCAGGGGAAATACAGGTTGGATATCAAGAAGAAGTTTTTTACAAGAAGGGTGATAAAGTTCTGGAATGTTCTGTCCGGGGAGGTGGTGGAGTCCCCATCCCTGGGTGTGTTTAACAAAGCCTGGATGTGGCACTGGGTGCCAGGGTTTAGTTGAGCTGTTGGGGCTGGATTGGACTCGATGGTCTTGAAGGTCTCTTCCAAGCTGGTCATTCTGTGATTGAGTTCCATTTATCAGGAACAGCAGCTTTCAGGTGAGAATATGGTTAGGTGGGATTTGAGCTCGGAGCAGACCCAAATAATGAAATTACCCAGTAGCACCCAGAGCATCAGGACCTGCACATTCTCCACTTTGCTCCTCATGACTTTGGAGGGCAGATGAGTTGGGAATTGGGAATTGGGCACAGGGAACTGGGGCTCCCCATGCCTCCCTCTGCCAGTTTGGAGCCTGTGGCAGATGTCATAAGGCAGGATGTGCATTCCCTCTGTGTCACCAACCTGCTGTTACTCATGTGGGAAATTTGGCAATGTTATATTTGGGAATATACCACCCAAAAGCTGGGATAGGTCATCCTTCTACTAGGTTACAAGGATTTGTTATGTTTTTATGGAAAGAACCTTTTCTGAAATGTGTTGGGTGTTTCAGCTTTGGTGTAACAACTGGAGTGTTCCCACAGGATTTTAATGATGTGTTGTAGAACAATTTGCAGTGTCCTGTGTGCAGAAATTCAGAAGTCTGAGCTGGGAGTTGTCACAAACCAGACTTTGTTGTCAAGAGTCTTGGGGATTTATGAAAGTGGAGGATGTGATGATAATGTGAGCGGCTGCAGGACTCTTCCCTCTGAAGGACAGCTTTGGTCTCCAAACCTGGATGGTCCCAGAGCTGGGGGAGGTGTAGGGAGAGGAGCTGCTGAAGCCTGACACGTGGGAGGGATGGCTGTGGGAATTGGGATGCTGAGCTCCTTCCCAGCACTGCTGCAGCCCGTGTGTGACTTTGGGTGAGCCCCTCTGAGTCACAGGAACCGGTGATAAGGATAATCCTCTGCTCCAGCCCTGTCTGGCTGCTTCACCAGACTCCAAACTTTCTGGGAAGAAACATCCTCTATTATTATCATTATTGGCATAATTGTGGTGCCACAGTCACAAACTTTATCATCTGTTCCTGTGTTTTGCTGAACTGTAATGAAACAAAGTTTTGGTAATGTGCAACTCTAACCTGA
Source organism: Camarhynchus parvulus (assembly GCF_901933205.1). Lineage (NCBI taxonomy): Eukaryota > Metazoa > Chordata > Aves > Passeriformes > Thraupidae > Camarhynchus > Camarhynchus parvulus. The sequence continues at coordinate 6,459,291 of NC_044594.1, read as the reverse complement.
CTCAACAGGAGCTGAAATTGAGAGCCAGGCTTTTACTGTGCTCCATAACCATTGATCCCTGGCTCTCCTTGGGTAGTTCTGATTAGAAAATGGGATGGAATATTCTGGTTTGCCTTCAGATCTCATTGGGTGATGATTGCTGGAGTGACCAGCTGAGATTTAGGTGTTTACACCTCCTGTGAGTTCAGGCAGATTCCACTGACCACAATTCCTGACCCCAAACTGCCCCATAGGAGTTCCCAGCTGCCTTGGAAGAGCAGGAATGCCTGGAGGTGTTGGGAGGCAGGATGAGGCAGGATGTTCCAGCATTTCCCTGAAGGGAGCAGAAAAGTGAATTTCCCTGCAATGAGGAGCTCACCAAGGAGAGGCTGTGCTCTGCAGGGTTCCAACACCCCCGTGCTCATTATCAAAGATGTAAGCAAACAACAAATTAAGCCAAATTACATTTGCTTCCCAGGCCTTTGTTTATACAGGGATTAAGCCTGGCTTCAGCTGTTGGGATTTGGCAAGGGACAGAGCACAGTTCCAGCTGAACCCAGCTCTGCTCTGCAGCCAGGGCAGAACTGCTGCCCAGAGGAAGAGAAATGCAAGCCAGCAGATGGATTTTTAGGTATGCAAGGGCATCTGTGGTGTCTGCATGCTGTAGGCTGAAAAAAAAAAAAAAGTGGTTTGTTTATTTAATTTAATTAAAGAATAAAATTATTTTTCCTTTTTATTTTCCTCTGCACGTGGTTGGGGCTGAAAAACCTCATTATTTCAGAGAATATTCTGAGCTGGAAGGGACCCACAGGGATCACAGTGGCATCACTTGGCACGGTCAGCTGAGCAATCTCCTTGGCTGTGAGGCTGGGACAGGGGTCAGATGCTGGGCAAGGTGTGTGGGGGGATGGAGCAAGGTGTGGAGAAGGTTGAATGGAAGATCTGAATGGTCAGGAGTGGACTTGTTGATAATATGGGTGTTTTCTATATGAAACTTCAACTGAAAATGGGAATCCAAGAAATAAATTAGAGGGGTTAGGTTATATGGAAAGAAATAAATCAAGTCTAAGCTTTTCTTAGGGGGGCTAACTTGCTGATAAATCCCCCAAACTAAGATTTCCTGTGTCAGAAGCAGATGTGAACTCTTTCCCTAAAATTGGAAGATCTCCTCCAAGGGGATCAAAGGGAAGGAGGCTCATCTCTGCTGCCTCTGCAGATCTATTTGCCTCAAATGCACTTGTTAAAAAACACAGAAATATCTTGAGGAATGCTGCCTTTAAAAACAAGTTATTCAACCTGGGAACTGCATTTTGGAGGCTGGTATTGAAGCAGATGCCAAGTTTCCCTCAGTGCTGTCCTTCCAAAAGCTGTGTTTACTTTGACAGACTCTCTGGAGCACCAGGGGGAAGAGCCTTAGGGAGATACTGCGAGAATTCCATCCCAAGCATCCAAATGCCTCATTCCTAAAAGTAGCTGGAATGCTAATGCTGGTTTGTGTGTGATTATTATTTATGTTTGATTAGATGTGATTATTTCAGGAAATGTAGTGATAGGACAGGGACTAATGTGTTCAGACTAAAAGAGGGGTAATTTACCTTAGGTATAGAGAAGAAATTCTTCCCTGGGAGGGTGGGGAGGCCCTGGCACAGATTTCCCAGAGCAGCTGCGGCTGCCCCTGGATCCCTAGCAATGTCCAAGACCAGGTTGGATGGGGCTTGGAGGTCCCTGGGACAGTGGGAGGTGTCCCTGCCATGGCAGGGAGAGAGTGGAATGAGGTCAACTTTAAGATCCCCTCTTACCCAAACCATTCTGGGATTCTGTGATTATCAGGGGTAATCAAAACCTCTTCATCTCCCAGTGCTGAAATATCACATCAGCCTCATCTTGCTCCATGTTGTCACCAAACCATTTGCAAATGGCTTTTCTAGTCACATCTTTGCAGCTGAAGCCCATCTGTTGGTTGAATGTGCTGATGAAAGGTGAACAAAAGAGAATTTCTGTGGTTGGATGCACAGGTAGGACCTTGCAGATGAGGTGCCCTGTTCTGAGGAGCTCTGTGGTAGCTGGAGGCTGTTAGCTGTGTTAGGGTTTGGGGTGTACCATAAACTCAACCCCTGTCTCTGTTTGCTTTTGTTGTAGCCAAGCAGATGAACTGTGCAGCAAAATCAATCCTTGTGCTTGCTGAGGAGCTGAGGTGTCTTGGGAGGTTGCACTTTATTGCAGCTCCTGGACACGTGAACAGTCTCTGTTTCAGCCCGCCCGTTCAAAGGAGTCAGAGCTCTTCAGTTCTCAGTCTCAGGGTTGTTTATTGTTTCTTATCTATAGAAATTTTTCTCCTGCCCTGCTGAGGTCCATCCAGCAGGACAATTCCAGGCACTCTGCCTGCCCCCAGGGTGGTGTTATGTCTTTATACTACAAACTACATGTACAATGTTTACAATTACTTCCCAACACCTATCACCTGTGTTAGACAGTGAGCTTCTACTCTACCAATCCCAAAGTGTCACCATCACAGCAGAAGATGGAGGTAAAGAAGAAGAAAAAGAAAGGCTGGACACACCCAGGCCCCTCCAACTGGTCCCCAAAATCCCTATTCTAAAAACCCCAAAATTTACTTTTTCACCCTGTGATAATTTTATTATTACACTACTTAAACTTCTGTGGCTTTCAGGCCTTCATACAAAGCTGGCAATTTTCTCCACAGGTCATAATCAAACCCACAGGTGCACTGGGCTGTGTGCCAGGGTCTCTGAGCCCCTGGCAGGGCTCCTGGCAGCTCTGGACACCCAGAGGGATGTGCTGAGTCCCGACAGAGGTGAAGCTGTTACAGCCTGGACCCACATGGATTCTGCATCCCCATCCCTGGCAGTGCTCAGGCTGGACAGACCCTGGCAGGGTGGAAGGTGTCCCTGCCCATAGCAGGAGCTGGATGATCTTTAAGGTCCTTTCCAACCCAATCACCTGATCCCATTCCGCAATTCCAGGTGTGTCCCAGCTCTGGGCTGTGCTGCAGGCACTGCCTGCTGTTTGCTGCTTCTCCTGCCCCCTCCTCCTCCCAGCCACTGGCTGCAGTTTGTATTTCCCCTTTATTGCCTTTGGCTCTGTCACGATGGGCGGTGCAGTATTTTTGTTCTTCACTTAATAATCTTCTGGCGGCTGTTGGACATCATTTCTCATTGTATTGGTGGAGGATTAGCTGAGCTGAGGGGAGATATTTCCTGTCTCAGCCAGTGGGATGGGCTTTGCAGGGCCTGTGCCTTCTTTTCACATGGTGTAATGCTTTGTTTGGGAATGTGCAGAGATGGGAAGAAAGAGCAGCCCCTGAAGCACGATCACTTTTATTTGTGGCAAGAAGCCATGGAACAGGCAAAATGACTGGTATAAATTACTGGTATTCCCAGGCTGGGCAGGCCTCAGGGCTGGGGTTGAGGTCACTGGTGTCTGTTCATGGCTCTGCATTGTGCTGGGGGGGCAAATTCCTCTATTTATTGGGGGGGAAATTCCCTCTATTTATTGGGGGGACAAATTCTCTCTATTTATTGGGGGGGGCAAATTCCCTCTATTTTCCAACCTATTCTGCGATTTTATGATTTGATAAACACAAGCTTGTGTTTATCAAATCATAAAATCACAGAATAGGTTGGAAAGGACATTACAGATTAGTTTGCTCCAACTTCCTGCCATGGGCAGGGACACGTTCCACCAGGCCAGGCTGCTCTAATCCCAATCCAACTTGGCCTTAAGCACCTCCAGGGATGAGGAGTCCCTTTGGTTGCAGGTTTTCCTTTGGGAAGGTTGGTGAAATTGGATGGTCCTGGCACCATCTGCTTCATGCCCGCAGTTGTTGAGTTAGGGGATGATGCAGGGCTGCTTTCAGGAGAGGCTGTGGCCAATGAAGGAGCAGAGGCAATGTGGCCATCAGTGTGGGTGCAGAAATGTGTTTGCAACCATCTCTGCAGGGCAACAGCAAACAGGAGTTTCTGCAGCAAACAAAGCAACCCTGGAGAAAGGTTGAATTTCTGGGAAAGTGGTTGGGGAAGGGTGGGTCTGGGTCCTGGTGACGGGATGAGGGTGTTATCTGGCATCACTCAGAAACCACAGCCCCTCTCAGGTTACTGTTTACTGGCCCAGATGGGATCTCCAGGGGAAGCTGTTTCTCTTGCAAGAGCTCCTCAGCTCTCAGGACCAAGCCTTGTGCTCGCTCTCTCATCCAGCTGCAAGGCTTCAGTGACTCTTGAAAACCCCCAGGGCTCTGTCTTCCTTCTGCTGGGTCTTATCAGAACACGAGGTATTCTCCCTGCCCTGCATTTCTGTCTGCCTGGCTGGGCCAGGACACTCTTGGCTGCTGAGATCAGATGCCCAGTGGGGCTGGTGTGACTGCAGAGAGGTTTAGTGTTACACCAGAGATTGTAAGTGGAGACATGCTCAAGACAGAAGAAAAGGACTTACCCAGTTCCAAGCAGATTTTTTCTTGTAATAATCAGTGATAGGTGAGGGGGGAGGGCTTGGCTGTGACATGATCCCTCTGCAGTGCTGTGCAAAGGGCTGCAGGATTCTGCAGCCTCCCTGCCAATTCCAAGTGTGGGATGTGGCACCAAATGCTGGAAACCCAGACAGCTCAAGAGTGGAGGAAGGAAGTGAATGGTTTCTGAGAAGCTGGGGATAAAAATGCCCCACATTCCTTGTGGGTTGTAGTTTGTGCTGGTTGAGTCCCTTGGTATCAGCTGCTCCAGTGAACGTGCCTTGGGTTTTGCTGGAATGCTCTGCTCTGGGATTGGCACTTCAGCTGTCCCAAGAAAACCACTTAAAAAAGCTCTGATTTCTGTTTGTGGCAGCTTTGCTTTTGTGATAGATGAGGAATGCCATGGCTGACTCACAATTAAAAGGCAAATATCATCTGTGTATGTTAAGAGAAGTTTTATAGGTTTATAGTTATATAGTTATATGGATTATTTATATAACTAGACTATATATATATTATATATAACTATTACAACTATATATATAATAACTATATATAACTATTATAACTATATATATTATAACTATTAGATATAACTATTATAACTATATATATTATAACTTTATATATAATAACTATATAGATTATATATAACTAGTTATAGTTTTATAGGTTTATAGTTATGTTTTACTCCCTTGTGTTGTTATCAGGAGGTGCCCTGGGTTTGGGACATTTGGGAGGGTGGGGTTGTTACCATGGCAGCAGCTGACCTCTAATCAAGGTGTAAGGAAGTGATTTCCACCCCTGGACAGCAAAGAAGGAGTTGATGGACAGAATTTTGGGAGGGGATAAAGGGTTAAAAGGTGAAACCACCATGGTGTGGGTGAGCACATGGTGGGAAAAATCCTCTGCTCCCAGGGCTGTAATATTTTCTCTATTCAGTCTTCTGCTGTATTTTTGATAAGGTTTTAATAAACCTTTTACATTTTGGAAGTGAGTAGCATTTTTCACACCTTTTTCCATTTTTATAAGGAGCAAGCACAGCCTCCGTAACTTTACTCACAGAAATCACCTTTGATTTTCAGTGACTGAAGGTGGGGAGGAACTTCTGAACCAGTCAGTGAAATCCCTGCCACAGTGATGTGACTCCTGAAGTGCACAAAGTGAGAATCCCTTGTCAAACTCTCCTGGTGTGCTGCTCACATCCAGGGCAGCCATGGAAAGGACTGTCCTTTAATGTGAGTCATGACTGCTTTATCCCTTAACTGCCTGGAATTATTAAGGTGGTTAATATTAAAATATTAACTATTTTATTAAGTATTTATTAATATTTTAAATATTAAATATTAAACTATTTAATAGTGTAATTATTTTGAACATAATATTAAAAACAGGACTTGCTGCTTTGTTCACAATGACTTGGTGGAAGAGCAGGGGCCAGAAAAAGCAAATTTTGACGTATGATAACCAGCAGAACCTGCCTCTCCTGCACCTCTGCCCCCAAGGGGTCTGCACAGAGCCCTCCCAGCCCAAGGTGGAGCTGGTGGGACCTCCCAGCAACCTGAAAAAAGGTAAAGAAACAATCAGAGAGAGAGTCTTCCCAGCAGCCAGAACAGTGAGCAGCTCCCACTGCTTCCCTTAAGGCAAGGTCTGTGTGTCAGAGCTGGGTTTTTGGACATCTGGCCTGGGCCAGGTGTTTATAGCTGAGCCAATGGAGGAATAGGTGGCTGAAGAAGTGATCAAGCTCCTCAGCCAAAATCTGGCAGACCATGCTTGACATGGACATTGAGCAGCAGAGACACCCTGAAGGCTCTCTCATCTCTCACAGAATAATTAATAATTTGTCTCCGAGAAATATTGCAAAGGAAATAGCTTGGGGAAGGGAACAGGAGCTAAACTGTTCTCCAAAGCTCCTACTGACACTTTTAATCAGTGCTGCTCTGTCTCCCAGTGACAGCTTCTGAGAGACTACTGATGGCTCTTCATGCTGGTCCGAAAATCAGCTCTATTAGGAGCTAGAAATACCAGCACTCTTCCAAAGAAGTTTATTTTTATTATATTCCCAGCCTAATACTGGAAACCAAAGAGCTTTAGAATAGAACTGGCTGCAACTCCAGCATTTCCCTTGAAAGAAAGTAAGTTATGGGAAAAATCCCTTTTTTGACAGCCTTCCACAAAAAAAAAAATCCTAATTTTCCCACAGGAAACTTGCAAGTTGTGGGTAAGTGGGGTTTTTTTCCTCACTTTTTTGCTGTCTCTAAGTTTTTCCAGCTTGTGCTTGATGTTTCCAAGTGTTGCTCTTGTTGTGAGCTGGCAGAAGTTGCACAAGGGCAGTGAGGGGTGAAGCTTTTCCTCTCTGCCCGGGAGGAGGAGGTGGAAATCCACCATTAAAAAATGCAATTTTCAACCACACTAAACTTTCTACAACGTATTTTTTTTTTCCCCTGAGGTTTTCTAGGTGGCAACAACTGGCCCCTCAAAGGATGGGGTGGCTCACAGAGGCTGTGTTGGGATACCTGGGGGAATCTTTAACATTGTTCTGCTCTGTGCTGCACTGGATGTGTTTGTGAGGTTCCTGGGGATGGGTCCTCAGCCACAATTGGAACATGCAGGTGCTCTCCCAGTGATACAAAATTAATAGGACAGGTGGATAAATCATTAAAATTATGTATAAATAAGCTTTTTTTTAAAACAACCTTTTGCTCTATTTACATCAGGCAGTGTCAGAGCATCCAGAGAGGGAAGATTGCTCTGGGAAGATGCTGCCAATCCTGCAGTCACCCTGCTCTGCAGCCTCTCTGCTTTGGGTGAGAAGTTTTAAGCAAATAAAGCTGTTTTCTCATCTCCGAGGCTTTGGACGTGCACTAGGAGGGGTGACAGAGAACAAAGGTCCCAACAGCAAAGAGGATCTCAGCACTGGGTCTGGCAAACAAACAGATTGAGGATGCCTCACATATAGAATGCTAACAATGTTTGAATTTCTGTGGGGTTTTTACTATTATTATTGTAGCTGCCAAGAGTTCCTCGCCAGCTTTCTCTGTTTTGGTTATTTTTAATCCTTGCTTGTTTGCCTCTCTGTCCCAGCCTTCTCAGGCTTTTATGACTGCAGCCCTAACCCCTCGTGCCCTGCAAACACATGCTGCTCACGTGAGGCAGCTTTGATGTCAAAATGGAGTTAAGTATGTGCTTCAGTGTTTATAAGATGGGGTCCTGAGTTGCTTAACCCTTGCCCATGAAGTTTAGTTTACTGTAGCTCTCCCAATAAATCCCTGTCTGCTTCATTTCGGAGAACAGCTCCGTGTTTTTCCCCACCTCTGTTGAGAGACACTACAGATGTGTGATACTTGGCACTGGGGTCTTTTTTGGGGTTTTTTTTTTCCCCCTTTGTTTTTGCTTATGACTTTGTCTCTGGGCCTCCAGTATCATGTTTTCCCTCCTCTATGGCTCTGAATAATCAATTTGGAAAGCCAGGAAATAAATCAAAGGTTCAGATAGTAATGTAGAAAGAACGAAGGGAAAAGCAGACATATGGATTTCATCACCAATGGAGAATAACATGTATAATAATAACAACAGAGTGTAAATGAGTGTATGTACTCACAGGAGGCTTTTCCAAAATTATTGTTTTTGTACATGATTGGGGAAGTTATTTTGTGGTTGGAGCTCTTCGGAATGATTGGATCCTAGCACTGCTTGAACTCTTTCCCAGCCCTATTTTTTACAGCAGTGGGGCAGCAGCAAAGCTTTGCTGTGACCAGCTGCACCTTGGGAAGGGTTCAGCAATTCTGGGGACTTCCCTGGAGAAGCCTCGCTCGCGTGCTCAGCAGTGATGGTTTCCATCCCCACGTCCCGTCAGCACCGTGGCCTGGAATTCACTGCCTCTCCCCTCCGCAGAATTAATCAAGCGTGCAAGTCCTTCCCTGGCCAAGAAAAATGATGGAGAGAACATTGTCTGGTGGTGTAGAGCAGCCCCAGCTTTGTGTTTGCTCTGAGAGCAGGGATGGCTGTGCAGGGCCCGTGTGCTGATGGACACGGTGGCTCTTGGACCTCGGGGACCCTGCAGGGCTTGCCTTGGAAGCAGCACAAAAACAGCTTTGTTTTCTTTCCCACAGAGCAGGATTCTTCTTTGCTTAGATGTTCTTTCCCTCTGTGATAGGAGGGCAAGGAAAGTGCCATGGTCTTGGACAAGGGATGGAGGGACAGGACACAGGGAATGGCTCCCACTGCCAGAGGGCAGGGATGGATGGGAGATTGGGAATCAAATCTGGATGGGATATTGGGAATCAATTCTTCCCTGTGCGGGTGGGCAGGCCCTGGCACAGGTTCCCCAAAGAAGCTATTGCTGCCCCATCCCTGGAAATGTCCAAGGCCAGGTTGGATGGGGCTTGGAGCAGCCTCCAATGGTGGAAGGTGTCCCTGCCCATGCAGGGGTGGAACAAAATGATCTTTAAGGTCCCTTCCCACCCAAACCATTCCAGGATTCTGTGATTAGTCAGAGCTGTCAGCTGGAGCTGCTGTTGCCAATGCTTAGTTTGAAGTCAGTGATGCTTTAGCTAAAGGGGAGTTGGATTTAAAGTTTCTTCACCCCACCTCCTTCTCAGTCATCTTCTCTACCACCATCAGTGCACAAATATCTTTCTTTTTCCTCATTTCTCCAAAATTCTGTATTAGCTGATGTGTTTTTACTGGTTGGGTGGTGGGTGTTTAAACCCAGGCAGGTTTTTTTAAGACCTCCTGGGATAATCCCACAGCCCTTACACCACCAGAGGTGAGAAAACAATCTAAGCCAAGGGTGAGTTGTTCCTCATGTTCCTCATCTGCAGATGGAAAATTAAGATTCAACCCCTGCTGAGGTTTGCTTACCATGCTGGTTACTAATCTCTTCTAGAGGGATTTTGGTTAAATGTTTTTCAGTCCTTGGAAATTCCTGTAGGAAACTGAGGTTTTTCTACTGAAAAATCTTAGGGGAGGAATATGAACTCTTGAATCTTGATGATTCTTAGGTCAAGCATTGTGATTTACAGTCAGACACTGATGGAGAATCCTTTAAAATGGCATTTCTGAGTTCTTGCTGCTGCTGATGTGGATGTGAAGAAAGTCAGGATACTGCAAAAGCTGATCAGATCAGGCAATGAGCTCTCCCCAGCTCATTTCACAACCCTGAGCTTCCTTTGAGTACAAATCCAGCACCTTTCACCAGCAATAAAAATCACACATTTTTCTACTTTAGTTTAGTTTTGAAAAGGGAAAAAAAAAAAAAGGCACAAAATAAACTCTTCCTGGCAGAATGCACCAGTTGTCCTGTAACTGCATTTCATTGTGAAACAGCTTTTCCTAATCAGAGCTCTGCCCTGTGTGCCATTTCTGGGCTGCAAATTGCTGCCAGTCCTGATCTGGGCTGGAAATGCAACTCAGGGTCATTTTAGTAAGGAGGTAATATAGAAGTGGATCTTTATTTGAAGGCCTTCAGGGGCAGTCATGGAAAGATGTCCACAAAAGCCCATCCCCATGGGGGTGAGGACATTTTTAAAGGTTTTAGGACATTAGCATAATTGGTGAAAAACACCAGTTAGGAGGACAAGTGGTGATGAAGTTCCCCCACAGGTCAAGCTCTTTCTTTGGAGTCTCCCCCTTGCACTTGCTGTGTTCTGTCCATGAAATGTATCTCCAATTGTTCTCAACTTTGGTAGCCTGGAAGAACCAAGATAGCACAGGGGCCTTGTACCCCTGGGGTTTGGAGCTCTGGAATTTGTTTTTGTGCCGAGGGAAAGGCCATGGAAAAGTACTGGGAAAACTGACTAGGTGACAGAGCTCCAAATGTGTGTGTGAAGAATACAGAGAACATGAAAAGGAGAAGGAGAAGAGGAAAAGGAAAGGAAAGGAAAGGAAAGGAAAGGAAAGGAAAGGAAAGGAAAGGAAAGGAAAGGAAAGGAAAGGAAAGGAAAAAGGAAAGGAAAGGAAAGGAAAGGAAAGGAAAGGAAAGGAAAGGAAAGGAAAGGAAAGGAAAGGAAAGGAAAGAGAAAAAGCAAAAAACCAAAAAACCAAAAGGGCATCACTCAGCCCTTGAGGTCAGGTATTGCCTGTTCAAAGCTGTTACAGAACCCAGCAGTGCTAGTGCTCTGGTGACACTTGAAGTCTTCTTTTCAGCAGAGTTGGGGATGTTCTTGTTGCTGAACTGGGCTTGTTTTGTCAGGTTTTGCAAGTCCAAAGTATTTTGCTGAAGCAAAACTTCTTTCTCAAGACTTTTTCCAGGCTGTTGTAGTTCCTGGCACTACAAGATAAAACCATCTGAGGAGTGACACAGAGCTTTGGATGAGTTTTAGTGATGACTAAACTCGCATGACTCAGTTCAACTCGAGCAGAGGGTATCTCACAGAGCTGTAGAATCATGCAATGGTTTGGCTGTGAAAAGGCCCTGAAGCCCATCTCATTCCACCTCTGCCATGTGCAGGGACATCTTCCACTGTCCCAGGGTGTTCCAAACCCTGTCCAGCCTGGCCTTAGACACTGCCAGGGATGGGGATCTCACCTGCTTGGCTCTGACCCTGCAGTGTGAGCACAGGAAGCATTTCCTGAGGCATGGCTGCAGGGTGGGCCTGATCTGCAATACCTGCACTGCTGCAAGGCTGGGCTCAGCCCTTGGTGCTGTGTTAAAGAGAGGTTTAAGAGCACCTGGACTGCTCTAGCCCCAATCTGAGAGAGTTTCTCTTACAGCTCTCCCAGCTTCACCAATGCCAAGTGTGCCAGGCTGCCTTCTCTCGTGTAGGCTAAGGCTGGACTTGGTTTTATTACAAAAACTGTGTTTTGTTGCTGTGCTTTACCCAGAGAGCCCTTCTGAAGTTGCTGAGCGGATGGAGACCTCAATTTGGTCCTGGTACCATTAACCATTCACTCTCTGATGTGGGAAATCACCAGAGCTTGTTTAATTCCATCACAGAGCAGGAGAACAGGGCTGGGTCAGGTGGTGTGGGCTGGGAGGCTCCTTGTGCTCCTGTTTCACCTGCACTGGAGCAGTTTCATCCTCTGCTCCAGCAGAATCACCTGTGTGTAGTTTTAGGGCTGCAATTTCACATCACTCTGTGCTTCTGTGCATCAAGCTCTCAGCCCCTGTTAAGTTTCACTGGGTGTCTGCTTATCATGAGCTTGTGCCTCAGTTTCCCCACTCAGATGGCAATTAAAGCTGCTCCTACAGCTAATCAGGCCTCTTTGCATATTATGCATGCTTAGCCTAATGCCATAACTCCACTAAACCCAGAGCAGAGAAACCCTGAGCCTGCAAATTCCCCAAGGTCTGTGGCTTTGCAACCCCTATAGCTGCAGTCACCAGCATTTGAATATTATGAAAATTATTACTATTATAAAATATGAATATTAAATGTAAATGAACATATGAATATTATGAAAAGCACTTTCATCAGTCTATTCTTCATCTTTAAAATCCCCTCCTGGACCCTGGAGCCTCTGTTCCCCTACCTGCAGAAGGAATTTGTCAGAGCAGAGGGTGTTGTGTAGGAAGGAGAGTGTTTGGTTGCCATGTGGACTGCAGGGCTGCTTGTTTTGTGATGACAACACGAGCTAAGCGAGACCCTCCTGGGCTTTTCCTGAGTTCCACTGGCACCGTGTTGGTCTGAGGAGTAAAAACATGTGTTTGTGTTTCTGCTCCGAGTGTGACTCACAGCAACACGGGGAAGATGTTTGTGGTGATGAGGTGTCACTTTTATGCAGTTTCTTCTCTGAATGCAGCCACATTTTAAAGCTTCTTTGCATGCCTGAGGAGCAGCTGGGCTGAGATGGGGGAAAACCACTGAGACTGGAGTGGTGCAGAGCAAAATTCTGGAAAGCAGCAGAGAGTTGGGAGTCCATGGCACAGCTTTAGGGATGCAGGAGTGTGCCCTGTGCTGGCAACCAGATCCTCTGATATTTTAGAATTTGATGCCTTTGGCCCGCTGTGCTCTGTTTATGTCAGCAGAGCACTCAGGTAGAAGCTCTTTAATCTCCCAGAGCTTATGCACATACCTGACAACATTGCAGATGGATTGGATAAGCACAAAACAAAAACCAAACCCAACCAAAAAATAAAAATCAACTCAAGCAGAGCCTCTTTAAGCAGTTCAGAGCACACATCCCAGGGGTGCTTTTGACCATCTTGCCAATGCAATATATGTTTTACAGTCGTTTTAAAACCTGGGTAGAGTAATTGAGCTCTGAGTATGTTTGCACTGGGAGCTGGGTTAGTGAATTAACCCTTGCAGCAGCTCAGGGTCACCTCTCCTCTTTTCCTAAAGGTCACATTTCCCATGGCCTTTCCAGATTTCCAAGAAACATTCCTGCTCCAGGGCCTGTAATGGATCCATTCCTGTGCCATGGGGTGACCCTGGCTCCAGGGGATTGTCTGAAGTTACAAGATGTGCCTGGGCTGTGTGTTCTGTCCCCATCTGTCAGAGCTGGGCAGTTCTCTGCTGTTCTTGGGGCAGTTTTTTCTTTATCTCTCCCACAGCCAATCCTCCCTCCAGGAGATCTCTGCTGTTCATGGGCCATTAATTATTAATTTTCTTCTGTCCATGGCCACTGAGTGTCCCTGCATGGCTGATCAAATTCCAGCATCCCGTGGGGAGATGCTCTGCCCAGGGGAGGAGCCAAGCATTCCTACCTGGATCCAATCTGAGCCTGGAGCAGCACAGCAGCCTTTGCCCCCTGCATTGCCAGAGGAGCAGCTTTCTGCTGCCCTGCATTGCCAGAGGGAGCCCAGGCCCATCTGCAGCAGCCCTGGAGCTGCAGAGGAAAACTCCCCCCTTGTGCAGGATCCCTGCTCCAGCAGCAGCACAGCTGGCACTGCAGGAGGGCTGAGCCCCCATGGGATGGGGCTGTGCCACCCCCTGACACACAGGGCACATTGCATGTTCTGACTCTGGCAGGGTTGTTTTGTACTATTGCATTTATATTTTTTATTTTCCTAGTAAAGAACTGTTATTCCCACTCCCATATCTTTTCCGGAGAGCCCCTTAATTTCAAAATTATAACAATTCAGAGGGAGGGGGTTTGCATTTTCCATTTCAGGGGAGGCTCCTGCCTTCCTTAGCAGACACCTGGCTGTTCAAACCAAGACAGGGATGCCTTGGGAGAGCTGTCACAACTCCTGCCTCTCATGCTGGCAGCTCCTGGTTTCTCCCTTGTCCTGGCTGTTTCCTATTTGCAAGGCAAGAGGAAAGAGGTGATCTCAGCATTGTGAGTTGATCCTAAATTCTTTTTGTCTCCAGTGTGGCTTGGTATCCTTCAATTATGTAGTTAAATTTTGTGGGGAGACCAAAAGTCTATGAATCTTGCTTGCAAACTCAGAAATTAGGGAGGGTGGAATGAACTGTGCTCCATGGTGCATCTGGTTATTCCCTAAAGCATCAGGAGTGATAAAAACCATGTTATTTTTCGCCCAGCTCACACATTAATAATACTGAAATTGTGCATTTATTCCAAAGCTTTGGTAATTACAACTGGACTCTAATCTCAGGTTTTATTACAGGTTTTTATTTGTGAAAGTGGCCACTGCTTTGGGGTGCAGGAGCCCTGTAATTGGCTTTCTCAAAACTCATGGTGGGATTTTTGGGGCTGTCCTGTGCAGGAATAGGATTTGGAATAGGAATAGGATTTTGTGCAGGAATAGGATTTGGACTTGATTCCAGAGCAGCTGTGGCTGCCCCTGCATCCCTGGCAGTGCCCAAGGCCAGGCTGGATGGAGCTTGAAGCAGCCTGGGACAGTGGAACGTGTCCCTGCCAAGGCAGGGGGTGGAATGAGATGGGCTTTAAGGTCCCTTGCAACCCAAACCATTCTGGGATTCTGTGATTCTGTGATTGATTCCCTTCTTTCATGAGGTTATTGTCCTTATTCTGCCTTCCTGAGGGTCATGCCTCAGTGCAAGAGTGACTGGGTGATTGTCCCATCAGACAGGATGGGAGCACTCATGGCCTCCAAACTCTGGCCACAGGGAGCCACTGCTGGCTGGCTGAGTTGAGTTTTCCTGCTGCTCTAAAATTGGGCTTTCTGCTGAAATGAGCCATTCTGTGCTCCTTGTGGGACCCTTCCAGCTCAGGACATTCTATGATTTTAGGGCAGATTTATGAGGATTCTGATCATCCCAGCCCCAACTGCCACCAACCTCTGGAACACAGGCCCTCAATCCAGTGCCATCATCACCCCTCCTGTGATTTCATATTCATACACATCCAGTGCCATCATCACCCCTCCTGTGATTTCATATTCAGCATCCCAGCGCTGAAGTCCCCAAATGTGCTGGCTGCCTTCTCAAAATACGGGCTGGAAAATCACCTCTGTGTGCCTTGGCTCCTCCTGGAGAGCAGGGAGGAATGGTACCTACCTCAGAGCAGGGCTGTGCTCGATAATGTTCGCAAAGTGCTTTTTAATCCCCTGCTGAAAGGCTCTGTGCGAGTGTGAGTTATAATTATTACGTAAACGCGCCTCAGATTTTCCTGCCCGAGCCTTCAGCTTGCCACAGAGATGTTTTCCCAGTCTTTATGTGGATGCCATTGGGTTTGTAGCTTCCTGGCTCGCTGTAGGAAGGCACAGACTTCCAAAAGAGAGAATTAAATGCTTTTCATCAGCTTGCAAAGCCAAACCAAACCCCAAACCGCTTTCAGTCAAGCTTTCCAAGAGGAGAATTGATTATCCACCAGCAGGGAAGAGATGCAACTTCATTAAGGATGGGTGAATGGCTCCAGTTCCTGCAGGTGCCCACGTTGGGAGCAGGGCCTGGGCCCCTGGGTCAGCCAGGTCTCCTGGAGGGAGCAGAGACAGCTGAGCAAACATGGGCTCTTCATGGTGTCAGAGCAGGCTAAAATAAACCATGAGGTCATGCTGGCATCACCGTGGCACCCTGAGATAATTAAACCAAGCCCTGGTCCCCCTGCAGCCCCCAGCCCCAGCCTTGCTTACAGGTGTGTTGTCATTGAGCAGCTGCTGTAACAAATCCCTGCCAGTGCCAAGTATGAAACAGCTCAGGACCTGTCCAAAACCAACAGAGCCCAGCCTGGAGATGGAGCCCAGGGGGTGCAGCTCTCCCTCCTGGAGATGAAAACAAATCATAAAGGTTAAAAGGCAGGAAGTGGGGCTGGTGCTGTCTGCAAACTGAGGAATCTCTGTGCCTCTTCCCAGGAGGAAAGCAGTTAATAGGTAGCCAAGGTGAAGGTTTAAAAATAGAGCTTTTTGCATAGCTATTCGGTGATGTCTCTGGCACTTGTGCTGCCACAAATCCCAGTGTGTTCCCAGCAGGTCTTTAATGCTGGGTGTTTGCAGGCTTTTTATGATGGGTTGGTGAATAGGGAAAATGGGCTTTGGAAGGAATTACTTTGGGGCACTGGAAACCAGGTAACAGACTGTGTTGGGTCCTCGGTGGTGCTGGCACGGTCCCAATGGAATTAACAAGGTGGGTTTGAAACTGGGAGGACACTTCATGGAGCCCACAGTGTGTGTGAAGTGATGTGTGTCCCAAAAAACTGTGCCTGCCCCTGGAAGTGCTCAAGGCCGGGTTGGATGGGGCTTGGAACCACCTGGGACAGTGGAAGTGTCTCAGAGTGGAAGGGGATGAGCTTTAAAGTCCCCTCTAATCCAGATCGTTCTCTGATTCTGTGATCGATTCCCTTCTTGCATGAGGTTATTGTCCTTATTCTGCCTTCCTGAGGGCCATGCCTCAGTACAAGAGTGACTGGGTGATTGTCCCATCAGACAGGATGGGAGCACTCATGGCCACAGGGAGCCACTGCTGGCTGGCTGAGTTGAGTTTTCCTGCTGCTCTGAAATTGGGGTTTCTGCTGCAACGAGAATTTCTGAGCCATTCCTGAGCCAGCAGCAATCCCTGGGCACGGAGCAGAGGCTGTGGCTGACAGTAAATGGGAAAGCTGGTACTGGAACTCAGTTTGTTCACTTCATGAATGCTGCTGCTTTCATTAACACAGGTATCCCTATTCCAGAAAGGGATTTCACAGTCCCTGCTGTGGCAGAATTGCCTGTCTTTGCTAGTTTGGGTAACTGTGGTGAAAGAGAAGAAAATTTCTCACCATAGCATGTTTTCTGATCTGTACAAAGCTCCTGCAAGGACCTAAATATTCTGCTTTCAAAGAACTTTTCCCTCGTGATTTTTAAGACACTGAAGGTTTGCTGTGCATTTCTTTCACAGTTTTTCCCATTTATTTTGAGCACATCTTTGAAATCCTGTTAAAAGATGTGCCGGGGAAATGCAGCTAACTGGATTTGCCCCTTACAATTTCAATAATCTGGCTTTGGTTTGATATAGAAGATTTTCTTTAACATGCTCACAGAACAAGGCAGTGTTGCATAGCTGATGGTCTTCCCACCCCATTTTCTCCACAGCTCAATTCCCTTCACTTTTCCTCATCTACAAACACAGAGCAGGAGCAATGAGTTCTCCAGTAACAGTTTGATCCACAAGGAAAAGCTCCAGCTTTTCAGAGGAATGTGGTGTCCCTTTCCCTCTGTCCCAGTACAGACAGGTCAAGTGAGCAGTAGAAAAACTCAGCACGACTGGGAGTCCTCTGGAGCAGCTCTTTCTGCTCTCATCCCTGGTAGGCAGCTGTTCCATTGAAAATTGGGGTTTCTGAACTCTCTGGCTTTGGTCCTGCTCCCATCAGAGAGACCTGGCTGGGGAGGGAGCCCAGCACAAGATCCAGTGCTCCCCTGGCTCTGTCCTCACATGTTCTGCTCCCCCTGACACTGTTAAGGAATAAAAGATCCTGTCCTGCCCATGCCAGAACTTTCAGGAAGATTTTTTTGGAAGGTGCTAATCCAAGGGGGTCAGAGCAGACAGGAGGAATGTGCAGACCCCAGGCTTCCCAAAAGGAATGCAGACATGAGCACAACGCCACACACCAAACCAACACTGTCCACAAAGACTCTTCCTTAGTGTCCTGTGTCAACAGCCCCTGCTGTTCCATGTCATGCAACAAAGAAGAAATAAATTTTGGGAACAAAATCTTCCCTGTGAGGGTGGAGAGGCCCAGGGTGCCCAGAGAAGCTATGACTGCTCCATCCCTGGAAGTGTCCAAGGCCAGGTTGGATGGGTTTGGAGCACCCTGGGGTAGGGGAAGGTGCTACAGCAAGGCCTGGCTGCCAAAAAAATGGAACAGATGAAGTGGGAGATGTGTACAGATTTTGTACACATTGTGTACACAGCCTCCAGAGACCAGAAACTGTAATTCTGTGAAAAGCACAAGGAATGGGAAATGTCCTGCAGAATGGATTTTGTTGTACCTGTGGATTTGGGAGCCTTTCGAGTGTGTACTCAGGATTAGGAGACCTCTAAAACTCAGATTTGGAAGGGTCAGGATAGACACAAAGCATGTCCCAAGTTTTAGGCTAGAGCTATAGAATTTAGGTCAGGATTCCCAACTAAAAATTAATTACTCCTCAGAGGATTAATCCTGGGAACATGGATGTGTCAGGACAGGATTTAGCCATGTGTGGGACAAACTAGCCATGGGACTTTAAAGCTCATCCCCTTCCACTCTGAGACACTTCCACTGTCCCAGGTGGTTCCAAGCCCCATCCAACCTGGCCTTGATCACTTCCAGGGATCCAGGGGCAGGCACAGTTTCTCTGGACACCAATCACTTCACACACAGCTGAAGGAGGTGGAACAAACTGGCCATGGCAGGAGGGTCCCTTCCAACCCAAACCACTCCATGATTTTATAGTTCTGTGAAGTTGTAGTGAAAACCTTCCTCTGGTGAAAGAGAAGAAAATTTCATCAGCCAGAGCATGAAGAACAAGGCAGGAAGGTTAATGCACATTACCTAGGGCTTCTAAACAAATGAATGTTCAGGGATGGGGATTTTAAATCCATAGGATGATGGAGGTGACCTGTCTCACCAGGCTGGTGAGGAGCTGGGAACACAAATCCTGTGAGGAATGACTGAGGGAACTGGGGTTGTTTAGCCTGGAGAAAATAAGACTCAGGTGTGCCCTCATCACTGGGGTTGTTTAGCCTGGAGAAGATAAGACTCAGGTGTGCCCTCATCACTCTCTGCAGCTCCTGAAAGGTGCCTGTGCTCAGCTGGGGCTGGGCTCTTTCTCCAGCAGCACTGACACAACCAGAGCACACAGCCTTAAGCTCTGTCAGGGGAAATACAGGTTGGATATCAGGAAAAAGTTTTTCACAGAAAGAGTGATAAAGTTCTGGAATGGCTGCCCAGGGAGGTGGTGGAGTCCCCATCCCTGGGTGTGTTTAGCAAAGCCTGGATGTGGCACTGGGTGCCAGGGTTTGGTTGAGGTGTTGGGGTTGGGCTGGACTCGATGATCTTGAAGGTCTCTTCCAACCTGGTGATTCTGTGACTCTGTGAATTCCCAAGGTGCTGGTTGAACCTCCACCCCTTGGGGAATGAGGAGCAGGCAGAGCAGGAACAGAGGGGACCAGGTTTGCTTCTCTTGAGTGTGGAGAAGTGTTGAGCCAGCTTGAATCCACTGAGAGTTGATTCCCTCCTCCGTGAGGATTGCCTGAACAGGAGTGCCCAGACACCTCTGCTGGGGGAACTGCTGCTGTCTGCTGTTGTCTCCCCTTGGAGGAACACATTCCCTCCAAATCTGAGATAAAGGCCCTGCTATTTAAATGCTGTTTGTGTTGCAAATACCAAGCTCTTGCTCAGTGAGGAGAGTCTGGCAGTTCTGCTGCTTCCCTGCTGCCTCACATGTGGGAATCCATGATTTGGGGACTCCTCTGCAGGGCTGGATTTATCATTGGTGACTGGCCACTGCTGTGGAGCTTCGGGGAGCTCCGTATCTTCGTCTTTAGCGTCGCTTGTCACCTACATGTTAGCAAAAAGCGTTCCCAATATCTCTCGAAAGGAGAAATTGTGCCAGGACAGAAAACATCTCCCATCGTGTTCTAGAGGTTGCAAGAAGGTCTACAGAGTGTTTTGAACGAACCAAAAGGAAGTTGTCCGAAACTTCTTCCCTTAAAATATTTATGTGAATGGAAAACACAGAACAGAGATAAGCTACTGTTTTATGTCAGTTTGCAAGCTGCAAACACAATGCCAGTGTTGTGCAGTTACGTTCTTCGCTTTTCGGAAGATGCTCCTCTCTTCGTGAGTTTTCATTGCCAGGAAAAGGGGCCGAGGTTTGTGTTTAGGGGCCAGTGGCCGGGAGTGGCCGGCTGGCTCCTGAAATTCCGCGATACGCAGGATGCTTGCCAGACACAAGCTGGCACCAGTGGCAAATCAGGCTGCTTTGACAGTGCCAAGGGGCTCCTGCAATCTGCCACCAAGAAGCGGGGCAGGTGAGTTTTCATTGCCAGGAAAAGGGCCGAGGTTTGCGTTTCGGGGCCAGTGGCCGGGAGTGGCCGGCTGGCTCCTGAAATTCCGCGATACGCAGGATGCTTGCCAGACGCAAGCTGGCACCAGTGGCAACTCGGGCTGCTTTGACAGTGCCAAGGGGCTCCTGCAATCTGCCACCAAGAAGCGGGGCAGGTGAGTTTTCATTGCCAGGAAAAGGGCCGAGGTTT